>NC_133310.1:7309245-7639151 GCF_012295235.1 Primulina huaijiensis | reverse complement strand
GCGTGCCTTATGACGTTTGGAGAGCAAGAACGAAGCGAAAGAACCCGGGAGAAGTTTTTCTTTTGCAAACCAAGAGAGGATCGAACCCTTCAGCTGCTGAGTTCTGAAACCGAAGATAATGAATTATGAATGAGGGTGTCGGCTGTTGGAGAGGGTGATAATGGGTGTAGGGTCAAATAGGAATTATTTAAAATAGTCAACAATTAGGTTAATGGTCTTTATTTTAAATTAAAAGTAATTAAAAGAATTTAAGCCCAATAAACTTAAAAATATACCCATTAAATCCAAACACGCTCCCGAAAAATATTTCGTGTTAGAATGTTTTTGCAAATATTAGCCGAACCTTCAAAAAGTTCTCCGATTCGCTAAAATTTGCGTACCGTTACAAAATTAAAACTCTGCGGGTAAAAATACCCAATAAATCCCAATTCTTGAAAAATACATTTAAAACATCTTATATTAATTAATAAAAATTAATCATGTAATAAAAATAATTTTCCTGAAAATTCTTCGGTCTCCGATCCTCGTTCGAGCGTGAAATACATTTAGAAATCCTAATGCATGAACTGATAAAATTCATGAAATAAATCCCTATCATGCAATAATTATGCCTAAAATGCATGAAAATAATTAAACACAAATTAATAAAATAAACATGCATTTTATGCTTTAAAAGAATTTAATAAAATACCAAAGAAATTTAATAATTTGCATGCACGTGGTTCACGTGGACTTTTAGATTTTCGGGACGTTACAATCTACCCCCCTTAAATTGGATTTCGTCCTCGAAATTCGCTTATCCTCGATACATAAAAAGTTTAGACTCTTAGTTTTAGTATCCTAATAATCCACGCTTCCGCTGCGCTACTCTGATAAAATAAGTGTTAAACTGTCCTTACGTACGTCCTTGAATTTCTGACTTTCTCGCGATTCTTCATACTAGAAATTGATGTCCAAACTTATCGTGCTTCTTTTTTTTCTTATACAATACCCATATTGTTCATCAATCTATTACATTGTCCTATATGATGTTCAACTTAAGAAATCTTAGCCCCAAAAATTCACTGACCGACTTCTATCCTCGATGATACAGTTAAAAGTTAAACCTTATCTCAACTCCATAACAAAATTATCCTAAGATCCTTGAATCGAATCTTTATCTTACGGCATCAAACTTACGTAACTTAACTATTTATAAGTATACTCCAAATATAAAATTGTTGCAAATCTTAAATTCGAGTAACGTTAATCCATAAAACCCAAATATACACTATCGATCTTCTACCTAATAATAAAACCATTCTAGTATCAATTACATGCTTAAATCATTCTCTTCCCAATTACAATATAGTTGAGGCCTAAAACTCTGGACTTTCCTCATTGGAACAAATGTCACATTCTTAAGTATCATCAATGCTTAATTAAGTCTAGTGTCTAAAACTTAATAAGTTATCCCATGGTAGCATTAAATTAACTTTAATAAATCAACTACGCTTATAAACCATATAGTTCTAAAATCCCCATGCCAAGATGTTATATTTCTTACTCGATAAAAATCTTAACATTTTTCCATTGGTAATTTATGTTGAACCCAACTAATTCTCTTTTGTTTTTATCTCACTCCACAAATTTTCATACGAACACATATTTCATAAACTTAAAATTCAAGCTTACGCAACCCAAATAGTATTAGGTACATAATTCCAACATGCATATCCACTCAACCTTAAGTTTCTTAATGGCTTTCACAAATTCCTCAAGATATGGTGTCTACCTTAATTCTTACATGCGTCTATCAAGGAATCTAACCATAAGTCATACCCAACCTTCTAGAAAAATTTTAACTCTGACACAGGTATAATTTTTTTTTTAACTCTTAAGGTCATGGTTAAAACTTATGCTACATCAAACTTAAATTCCCAAAAGTTGGCTAACTCAATGTCTATTCTTATAACTTAGCTAACCGATCAAAGTCACCTTAAATTGTCATCATTTCAAATTCTTAATTTGCCACAACATTATTTCACTAACACTTAAATTTTCAAGCCCAAGATTGATTCATCCTACCATGTACTTGATTACCATTTCTTGTAACATTATAACCCAGATATCTCAAGGTTCCAAATATCCCTTCAAATCTAAATCATCAAAATTCCGGTCATTTAAACCATTCGCTTCCCACTTACTGCTAAACAAGTCTCCAAATTTCTTAAATATTGCAAAATTAATTCTTACTTTCATCGAATATTATCCCATTTGTCCTAAATCTCGAGAATACAACAATTACCCCTAAGTTCTTGGCGTTCTTAATTCCACCTCATAGGTTTCTCGTAACCTAAATTTCAGAAAATTTAAGTTTATTAAACCCAAAATCAATTCCCATAGCCTCGAAAAATTACTGATTTAACCCAAGTGTTCCTCAAAGGTTCGAACTAAATCCTCAAAATTTCGAAATTGGCAATATGACCCTTAAAGTTCTTGAAAATTACATTTTTGGCCCTACAACTCTCCGAAATTTGCATTTTGGTCCCCATAAAATTTTCGATTTTTGCTTCATTAAACCTTAAAATCTTCGAACTCAAAATTTAATCCCAAAATTCGGTAAATTCGAAAATAGTCCCTTAGAATTTTATTTTCGCACTTAGGTCCTCAAATTATTGGTTATTACAATTAGATCCTTAAGATTCTCAATTCATGCAATTCAATCCTTAAATCCAACTAGGTAGAGCATGCGTCCTAAATAAATTCTATGTTTTATACTTCCAAAGATCGTCGTAGTTTTCGAATCATTAATCCTTACAAGGAATCTTCAAAAATTAACTCGGCTAGCGACCACGAACCATCAATAATTTCTTAGAAAATCTACAAGTCTCAAAGGCATTCATAACTTTTAAGTTTAACTTATGACCCACAAGTAGAACATCAGTACTACTAACAACAAATCAATTTAGTCAAATCATTTTCAACCATTTCCTAACGCCCAATAGCCAAATTCTTAATCATGTCCAATTCCACCACAAAACCAGTATGCATGAAAATCATATAATTTCTCGTTTCATGTCATAACATGCATAAAAATTTTAAAACATTAAATCTCAAAACATAACGACCGATAAACATGTATTATAAGACGTATATCATGTAAACATGCAGGTGATACCATTAAAACATTTAAATCATAAAAGCTTACAAGCCTGGCATTACCCGCCCACTGAGTTCGGGCCTTACATGTCATCGTGTCATCGTGTTAGTCACAACTAAATCACTTCCTTCAAAACATGTCAATATATTCATCACTTAAATAAAAGCATGCGTATACGTAAATTTCTTCCTTTAAACCAAGCATGCATCATAATTATCATAATAACGTAAAAATCATAAACACGATGCATAATCATTTAAAATATCATAATTTGTGCTCAGGGCGCTGTCAGGACAAAAATCTCACCCAATGTGCAAAATAACCATTTTGCCCCTAGAAACATGAAAATTATCATTTCACCCCTGGACCTCTAAAATTTACCCGAAGCTTACCAAACTCCTTAAAATGTCCCAAAACATTTTTATAAGCATTCCTAGACGTAAACTCGAGCTCATACTCAAACTTAATCTATTCGTATTAAAACTTGGACCGGAGTCCCCGTTTTAATGCAAATCGACTCGATAAATAACCGAAATTCTCCCAACTCTTTACCACGCCTTATCAACCCTTAAGAGGCCCTAAAAACCTCAAAACTAAACCCCCAAACCGCACGACAGGACCTGCATGGTGCTGGACTCAACTTCTTACCCACATCCGTAATCCCCATGCAGCACCAAAGTCACGTTTTCCTTCCTACCCCAAAACCATTCGGACCAGCGCTTGCTCAGCTTATCCTAGACCACCCTATGACTCCTCTGGACTCAAAGAAAACCTACCTCCACCCCTCAAGCAGCCTACACGCTAAGCACACATGCTAGTAACCGAAGCACCTCACCCGCCGCTCCCTTGCACTCGATCCATTCGTGCTGTCCTAGAGTTCGACCTGCGGTGCTTAGGGTCCTTCCAGGTCAAGGTTCGGTCCCATCGGAGACAGGTTCGAGGCCTGAAACCAACCATTCACTGCTTGCACTCCTCCCACCGCAGATCTTCCCAACCCCTCGCGAGAAACCCACGCTACAGCCTTTCGAAATTCCCATTCCCAGCAACCACGATCGGTGTTGCCCCTACAAACCCATCTTGACACCATTCTCAGCCTCTTCATCAACACATAACAGCAGCCCCTTGCACATATTACCGAAAACGTGAGTGGTTAAACAATGAAAGAATACATGACATGAGAAAAACCGAGGGAAACTTCATGCTGTACGCTGGATCGGAATTCCTTACTAAAATATTACACATAACAGCAATATATAACATGCGTGATGCAGAAATAATGGTACATGGCGTGCCTTATGACGTTTGGAGAGCAAGAACGAAGCGAAAGAACCCGGGAGAAGTTTTTCTTTTGCAAACCAAGAGAGGATCGAACCCTTCAGCTGCTGAGTTCTGAAACCGAAGATAATGAATTATGAATGAGGGTGTCGGCTGTTGGAGAGGCTGATAATGGGTGTAGGGTCAAATAGGAATTATTTAAAATAGTTAACAGTTAGGTTAATGGTCCTTATTTTAAATTAAAAGTAATTAAAAGAATTTAATAAAATACCAAAGAAAATTAATAATTTGCATGCACGTGGTTCACGTGGACTTTTAGATTTTCGGGACGTTACAGATAATCTTACGCCGACAATCTATTATTGCATGACTCTTGGATAATCAATCAATTCCCAGAATAACGTCGAACTCCACCATGTTGACTTGAATCAATTCAGCGTTGAATGTGTGTTCATTGATATATACTATGCAGTTCCGATATATCTTATGTGTTTCAATTGTTTTACTGGTGGGAGTAGCAATTCTAAAAGGTTCAACAAGTATCTCTGGTATAAGCCCTAACTTCTTAGTGAATCTCTTAGAAATAAATGAATGAGTGGCACCACAGTCAAACACTACATAAGCTGAAATTTTATTGATTATAATGGTACCTGTCACGACATCGTTTGCATCATCTGCCTCTTCTTGAGTTATGGCAAACATACGAGCATTGGTCTTATTCTCCTTTGGCTTGTTGGGGGTAGCATTAGTGTTTGACCATGTCGTTTTCTTTAATGGTTCAGGACAATTAGCAATTCGGTGTCCCATCTTCCCACAATTGAAGCAAGCACCAGTGTTCCTTCGACATTCTCCAATGTGTCGGTAGTTGCATAATGGACACGGTTTTACGCTTGAGAATGTCGTAGTTGAATTGGAAGGAGTTCCCTTGAATGGTCCACTCGATTGGTTTGATCTTTTAACTGGTTGTTTACCTTGAAAAGATTGTCCATAGAGAGGTCGTTTATTTTTATTTTCATCTTCTCGGCGCTTGATATCAGTCTCAGCTCTAATGGTTGCTCCCATTAAATCATCAAAACCTGTGGGTTGGTAAACTGCCAGAGCTGATTGGATACGGCTGTTCAGACCACGTTTGAAACGATGCATCTTAAGAATATCATCTGCCATGATGGCAGGAGCTTAGGTTCCAAGGGAGTTGAATTTAGAAGTGTACTCCACAACAGACATATCCGGGGTTTGAGTAAAATTCTCGAATTCACTCAACAATTTTAATCTCAACTCTGCTGGATAGTATTGTTTGAAGAATGCTTCTCGAAACCTTTGCCACGTGATTGGTCCGACTTCTGTCATATTTGCTGATATTGTCTCCCACCATTTGGCCGCATTTTCTTCTAGGAATGGTGTCACCACAGTCACTTTTAGTTCATTTGACACTTCGAGCAATTGGAGCTGTGTCTCAATATTCTTGAGCCAGCCTTGACCAACTTCTGGGTCAGGGTTGCCGTCAAACGTTGGGACTCGATTCCTCCGAAGAGATTCATAATGGTGTTTGATTCCATTCGGTGGTGGTGGCTGATTAGTGTTGGTATTTAAATGGCTCATTCCTTGGAGGGTTGTTGCCACAATGGTTGCTATGGCTATTAAATCTTCTCTGCTAAGGCCAACTCTTGCTGGTGGTGGAGTATCTTTGTTGTTATTGTTGTTGCAATCATTGTTGCGATTGGCATATCGCGGGTTGCGGTTGTTACGATGGGGTCTCTCTCCCATTTCCTACACGCATGAGAATTTCTAAGAGATTTGAATAATTATGTACAAAATATTGAAGATTATCTCAAATATGAAATCAATCAAGGAATAGATCAAATAAACTTTTTATTGATTCCAATGAAAAGGAAAATCAATACAAATCAAAGTTTTCAGAAGTTCAATGATAAGAAGTACAAAAGAAAGGAAATGGATTATAAATCCTTATTACAATTAGTCACGACACTAAATACTCAATCATCTAAAATCTCGCAATCTCCTAGTACTTCGTCTTCCATCTGTTCTTCTACCGGTTCTACTTCCGGCTCCAATGCCATAATGATGGCATCCTCAAGATGATGAACATGATGCTGTAATTGTTCATTTTGCATAGTCAAATTCTGCGCCGAATTCTGCAGCTCTTGAATGGTTGCCTTATCTTGCTGACGGCGTTGTTTTTCCATTAGCAACATTTGTTGAATCTGAGACTGTAGTGCTTGAGATTCCTATAACATTCGTTGGCGTAATCCATCCATTTCAAGTGCTATTATTTGGGAAGCCTCTAGTTTGTTCTTGGTCATTTTGTGCTGTTTTTCTTCTGAGTTAAGATAATAAGCAAACCTTTGCACGTCAGCCTGAAGATGGTCTTTGATATCTTCTAGTTCTTGTTTTTCCTTCTTCAAGTTTTCATATACCAAGTCTTTGGCTAACAATTGATTGTGATATTTTTGTTGTTCCTCATAAAGTTGCGCTCTAAGATGTGCCATAGCAATTTCGTGGTCGCTAAGGGCGAGTTCACGCATACGTTTGGGTGTTTCAGCACGAGTACGGGGAGCCATTTCCTGAAATAAAACAAATGGAAAGGCTTAGAACAAGGAGTTATGATATTCACGATTACTACCCAAAAACGGCAAAACGTGATTTTGGATGCTTCAACAATAGAATGTTGCGATTTTCAGATGTCACGATAAGAATAGTGAATATTGTTCATTGGTAGGAAGTCGCTAAGGTCTTGTCAAAAACTGACTTTGTCAAATTTCCTATGGCAATTTCTCAGCCGGATTATGAACCTTGAGGGTTTTGATACCACTTAAATGTCACGTCCCGATACCGGGGTGAGTTGACATCCATTTTACAATTATTCAATCGTAAATCAACAAGCCTCGTAGTACATTGTACAACCAAACCATGCTTTTTCATAAAACATATATTGTCTTTACAACGTAATCAACTTGACAAACGAATGCGGAAACGAACAACGTAAAAATAAAAGATAGCCAAATTCCAAAGTATGTCTTGATCAACTGAAACCTTGTTACCATCCCCAGAAATTCATTTACTCTTCTTCTTCAACTTTTTTTTCATTCTTATCTGGGAGTGAGAGGTGTAAGGGTGAGTATTTTGTTAAATACTCAGCAAGTGGGGGCCGATCGATCATAATAATACAAGGATATACATATATAGATATTAACAATTCGAAATTTGTCGTGTCTCAACAAACGTCGGGACAATAAATAGACAAAATTGTAGACATGACATAACTTATATATATTTATGTAAATATTAAATGAATTTAATGTCACAATAATAATTCATAACAAAAGTCAAGACCTGATATTAACCATAAGCAAACATAATTTATCATATGTATATAGACATATCATATATTATTCGTATTGCACTGTTACTTCATCTTATTATTCATGGTGTTACTGATCAGTCCCCTATATGTAATTCCTCTAAGGGGTGAGGCCATATATCGGTTATTATTACGCACCGCATCAGGGCCATAAACTTGTCATATCTTATCATGTCTTAGGAAAATTTTCCTTTTTACCATTTCTAACTTGAATCATAAGAGTGCCTTTAAACATAATTCTTAGAATACACCAAATTGGTGTTTAAGAACATATATTAGAATATAACATGAAACGAAGACAACATAATTTTGAAACGAAAGGAACATGCACTTGAAATTGATTTAAACATGCTTAACAATTTATCGAAACGAAATATTCATATATAAAATCGAAGGGATATATCATGTCAATCGAATTTTTGAAAACATACTTAAATACTTTAAAACATAAGCCCACTTACTGAAAGGTGCTCCTAATTTATGGAAGAAACAAGCTGGAAGTTAACGTCCGAAAATCCGTAAAATTGCTAAATTCGCTTGAATTCCGAGCAGTATTCTTGCAGATATGTTTCCCAAAAATTGAATCGTTGGATGAGGCTGAAAGTTGAATAGGATGTTTAGAACATTTGAAAGTGTATTATGAACGATGAAGATCGGATTCTGAGGTCGGGAGTGATGGGACGAATTTCCAGAAATATAACAGAATTCTTGCTCCTAAATTTCACTTCAAGGAAGGTTGATGGTTGCAAACTTCAAGTTTGCTCTAGATGGAGAGGTTTTGGTGTGATTTTCCTCAAATTCAATACATCTATTTATAGGCAAGATTTGAAAACAATTTCCACAATTTGACGCATACTATAATATATTTTATTTATTTTAGTCAAAACTTTGGCACTCATGTTTTGTCAATGTTTTGCACTCATGTTTTTTTTTTTTCAATATTTTGCAATCATGTTTTTCAATGTTTTACACTTCATAATAGTTAATAATAATAATAATAATAATAATAATAATAATAATAGTAATAATATTCATAATTCTTACAGCCTTGATTACATGAAATGTTAAATTGGTTAGTTGAATTACTTTTGGGATCAAGGAATTAGAGGTAAATATGTTGCATGCTCTAATTAGATGGATTTAAGGGTTGAATTGATTTAATTTAATAATTTTGGGGGTTAAATTGCAATAACCGAAAGTTAAAGACTTAAAAGCAAATATCCAAAAATTTCAGGGTTATACCATAATTATAGTTAGTACAGGGACTGAATTTGAGTTGACCGAACGCTCCAAAGTGAAATCTGAATTTTCAAAAATTAAAGGACTAAATTGCAAAATCCAAAAGTACAGGGACTGTTTTGGAAATTCTGGAATTTCAGGGACTGATTGGGTGATTTCGGTAATTACAGGGCCAAAACTAAATTTTTTCGAAAATTTTAGGACCTTTTTTGTGAGAAAAATCGAAATTTATAGGTACTCAATTACTAATTTTTTAAAAATTAAAGGGTGAAAATGATTAACCCGAGTAATATAAGAGCCGAATTGGCAATTTTCTAAATGTTGGTTGGATAATGTTTAATATCGAGAATTCCTAATGGTTTAATGGGAGAATTTTCGAGAATTATGGGTCTTATTGATAGAATTTCTTGAATTTTTTAGGCTCGAAAGATTTTGATGGTATATTTTGTCGCAGGAAAGATATTTATTTCAGGTATAGCCACCAATGCACTGCTAAATAAAGGAACTACACATTCATTTATATCCGAGACTTTTGTCAAGCGACTGGGAATTGTACCGGAGGCAATGGATTTGGGTTTCAGTGTTTCGATTCTTTCTGGTGATCAGATGTTCACTTCGAGGATAGTGAAGAATCAGGAGCTTCGTTTGTAGAAAAATGTTGTTCAGGCAGATCTAATTGTGTTAGCGATGCCTGAGTTTGACATCATTCTGGGCATGGACTGGCTTTTGTCGAATGGAGTTTTTATATATTTCCGACAGATGTCAGTATCTGTTCGACTGCCCAGCGGGAAGTCTTTTGTTTTTGAGGCAGCAAGGAATAAACAAATGTCGCACATTATCTCCCGTATCTGTGCGTGAAAACTTTTGAGGAGAGGCTGCCAAGAATTTCTGGCAAGAATTATGTCAGTATCTGAGATGGTCAATCAGAGACTAGAGGATGTCGAGATTTTCAGAGACTTTCCTAGCGTCTTTCCTGATGACGTTTCTGGCATTCCACCAGAAAAAGAGGTGGATTTTTCTATTGAGCTGATGCTAGGTACAGTGCCAATTTCTAAGGCACCCTATCGTCTAGCACCTGCAGAGATGAAATAATTGATTGTGAAGAAGAATCGCGTATTGATTTTATTCGCCCGAGTTTTTCTCTATGGAGTGCACCTGTATTGTTTGTGAAGAAGAAAGACGACGGTATACGACTTTGCTGTGTGCGCCAGAGATCTTCATGGATATCATGAATCGCGTATTTCAGCTGTATTTGGATTAGTTCGTCATAGTCTATATAGATGATATACTGATATATTCGAAGAGCAGAGTAGAGCAAAGTAAGCACTTGATAACAGCCCTGCAGACATTGGAAGACAGACATATTTATGCCAAGTTCAGCAAGTACGAGTTCTGGCTCAACAAAGTGGCGTTCTTAGGCCACATTATTTCTAGGAACGCAGTTGAGGTTGATCCCAGCAAGGTTGAGGCAGTCAGAGATTGGCCAGTGCCTAAAAGTGTGACAGAGTTCCGCAGTTTCTTCGATCTAGCTGGGTATTACAAGACGTTTATTCAGGTTTTTTTTTTCTATTGCGGGATCCACGACCTACTTGATAAAGAAAAATACCAAATTCATTTGGGGACTAGAGTGCCAGGAGAGATTTGAGAAACTGAAGCAAGCATTGACTTCAGCGCCAGTTTTAGCGATGCCATCAGGGCAAGGGGAGAATGTGCTATACACGGATGCTTCGAAGCTTGGTTTGGGCGCAGTTCTGATGCAGCATGATAGAGTGATAATCTATGAGTCCAGACAATTGAAGGTTCATGAGAAGAATTATCCGACCCATGATCTCGAGCTAGCAGCAGTAGTATTCGCTCTGAAGATTTGGAGACACTATCTGTATGGAGAGAAGTGCAAGATTTTCATAGATCACAAGATTTTGAAGCGCTTCTTCACCCAGAAAGAGCTTAATATGAGACAGCGGAGATGGTTCGAGCTGGTGAAAGACTATGATTGCGACATTAGCTACCACCTGGGAAAAGAAAATGTGGTCGCAGATGCGTTGAGTAGGAAGAATGTAGTGATTGGTCAGTTTTCAGTTCAGAAGCTATTGCAGGCAGAGATTCAAAGATTCGAGCTTGCAGCGTATGTTAGGCGCGATGCTCCTAATATTTTTACCCTGACAGTACAGTCGAGGCTGAGAGACAGGATTCGAACAAGGTAGTCATCTGATGAGAAGTTGCAGAGAGATAGTTAGATTGCATGGGATTCCAATGTCCATTGTGTCAGACATAGACCCCGAGGTTTACATCTGCATTCTGGAAGAGTCTACATCAGGCGTTGGTTATCAAGTTGCTATTTAGTACAGCTTTCCATCCTCATACCGAAAGTCAGTCTGAGAGAGTGATTCAGATCTTATAGGATCTACTCAGTTCTTGCATGATCGACTTCCAAGACAGCTGGGAGCCGAAGCTACCTCTCGTGGAGTTCACATACAACAACATTTACCAAGCATCTATTGGTATGGCTCGTTACGAGGCACTTTACAGGAGAAATTGTATATCACCAATCTATTGGGATGAGGTAGGTGAATGAGCAGAGTTGGGTCCAGAAATTGTTAGACAGACTAGGTGACCACATATTCGTGAAAGTTGCACCTATGAAGGGTGTAATGAGATTTGGAAAGAAAAGCAAACTTAGTCCTGGATTCATAGGATCATTTGAGATTTTTGAAAGAGTTGGGACACTAGCCTACAAAGTTGCATTGCCGTCGAATCTGGCAGGAGTTCATAATGTGTTCCACATCTCGATGCTGCAAAAGTACATGTCAAATCCTTCGCATATGCTGAATTATGAGCCTCAGCAGTTGACGCCGAACCTGTCTTTCGAGGAAAGACCTACCCAGATTCTTGATAGACAGGAAAGAAGACTCCGAAACAAAGTGATTCAAATGGTCAAAGTCAAGTTGCTAAATCATTCGGAGGAGGAAGCTACTTGGGAGACCGAGACTAAGATGAGGAGTCGCTACCCAGAGCTTTTCAGTAAGTTATAAATTTCGAGGACGAAATTCTATTTAAGAGAGAGATGAATTCTAAGGTCTAGAAATTCGAACGGCGTAACCTGAATGATTGCAAATCTAGGTATTAGTAAAATGTCTAAATTATTATTGTAAGTGCACTAAATACATGATTGTATGTTTTTATTTCATTAATTCCTAGATTGCATTTATTTGGGCTTTTAGTTGTATTTCACGTTCGAACGAGGAACGGAGACCGGGGACAGGGAAAATGTTTAATTAAAAAATTATTTTAATTATTTAATATATGATGTATTTAATATGTAATTTTTGAAAAATAGGATTTTATGATAGATTTTTCTCGTCGAACCATATTTTAAAATGGTAGTCGATTTTTAGTAAAATAGAAAACTTTTTGAGGGCTCGTGTAATATATTTGAAAATGTATCTAAATGAAATATTTTACGTGCGTGTTATTGGGCCTAACAGGCTTGTTTTATTAGAATTCGGGCCTAGACTTCTACACCATTAATATTTTTCAACCTAAGCCCAAAACCCTACTTTTTTATTTCATTAATCTACCCCAAACCCTAGCACACACGCCCTCACCCTTCCAGCAGCCACTCGTGAGGTTCCAGCAGTCATTGGCTTCGATTTTCAAAGAAAATTCGGTGAGGTTATCGTCTCGTCCCTCTGGTGTTCGTCCCTCACCCCGTTCGTGTAGATTTTCGAGCGTATATATGCAAAGACACGTCGGATACCTTCATTTTCTCGTCTTTTACACCATAATACATGTTGTTGATTGATTATGCATGATATATTGTAGATCTAATGTTTTATGTGGTTTTCGAATACATGTACATAAAGAAAACCGATTGTTATGCTTTGATTCTCATGTTTTTGTCACATACCGTAAGTGGCTGTCAGGACCGATGGGTAGAAGGCTCAAACATGTCGAGATGAAGGTGTTTAGGCGTGAGAATTAGATCTGGAATGAGCCTTGGTTATTGGCCGATTGGGTTTGCAAGTTATGGCTTGTTTTTGGGTTCGATTAGGGCTCGACTGAGGATTAGGAGTAGTGTGGCTGTGTAAGGATCGAACCAGGCCCTGGTGCACCTTGGTGGGTCTGAGTCATGGTCTACGGCGGCCCAAGTGAAGCTGGTCGGAGCCCAAGTCCAGATCGTGAGTCCTAGGCCGAGTAAAGGCTCATGTTTTGGTTGTTTCGGGTGTTTCATGCACGACTGCGTGCATGGGACTCCAAGCCTTGGTTAAATCTATCTAGGAGGGTCCAGTCACGTCCTAGGATGGTTTGGTTTGAGTCTGGTCCAAGATGATTGGGCGTAGTATTGAGTTTTTGCTTTGAGGTTTTAACTGGGGTTTTTGTTCGTGGCCACAGCATCTTCAGCCAACGTTGAGGCGCCTGTCTATGGGTTTTGTTTCATGTATGAATTGGCCTAGGCATTTGTCTATCATTTTGGTTTCGTTCATAAGCTCGAGTATACGTCTAAGAAATGATTATAAGCACGTTTTAAGTTGTTTTGATAAGTTTGGATGGATTCAGGTCGAATTTTTAAAATCCAAGGGTAAAATGTTTAAATTAGGGTTTCAGGGGCAAAATGATCATTTTGCACTTGAATTGAGTTAGCAGTCCTGCAGTGCCCTGGTAATTGAAAATGCATATTTAAAATATTTATGTGAATTATGAATATGAATTTTTATGATAATTCTGAAAAATACGTTGCATGCTTGGTTTTAAGAAAATGTATGTATATGCATGAATTTTACAAGTGATGAATACGATGATATGTTTTTTAAGGAGGTTAGTTGGTTGTGACTAATACGAACACGAACACGAACACGAATATGTAAGACCAAGGCTCAGTTGACGGGTGAGAGTGTCGCTGATGTCCTTGTCTTTGGGTATCACGGTTATACGTAGATAGATCAATTGACCTAGAGCCGATACGAAAGTCACAACTAATGATCTGAATTCAGTAAAAAAAAATGAATATGTATATGATGATATGATATGACATGACTTGATATGACCCGATATGTTGATGTTTATGTTTATGCTTTGGAAGATCACGAACTTATTTTGTTTACCGTACTTTTCACTGTTGTATGATATGTATATGTACTTGTTATAATGGTTCAGGTGTGTTGAGTCTTTAGTCTCACTATGTGTGATTGATGCAGGTGATCATGTGGATGAGGAGACACGAGGCACTGAAGATTGAGTAGGCTGAGCTGGGGGTGCACGTGAAAACCCGAGGACCTTGCATTTCTTCCGCACATTTTGATTTTTGAGACATGGGTTAAAACAATATTTTTAAATGTTTAAGAATTTTGAATACGAAGTTGATTTGACTGATCTTTGGTAACTTGTTTGAGTTTTTCTTTTAAGAAGTAAACTCTGAGACTGACTACATTTTCAAGATTTGATAACTTCAGTTATTTTATTTAGTCGTCGGATGTTTTTTTTTTTTTTTATACAGTGTAGGTTTCTAATTTTCCTTGGATTTATGTGGTTATGGTTTCAACCATTACTTTAAAAAAAAAAATCAGTAGAATTTTAGCACGAGACGTTTCAGTTGATTTTAGCACGAGACGTTTCGCTAACACTGTCATTTATTCATCAGAATCTGTAAAGCAATGATTAGAAAAATACATGAAACAAATCCTCTCAATGGTTATGTCAAAAGATAAACAGAAGAATCCAATAAGTATCCCCACTGTATTTTCTAAACGTCAACATCTTCCATTCTTTCCACTGCTACTTCCAAATTTGTTATGTTTCAAATTTTACACTGTTCTCCATTAGATACCATGATACGAACATAAGACGTAGAAATATCTGATAAAACCTATATTTATCCAGTCTTTGGCACTTTCCTCACCTTAACTAAGAAGCTTGTTAAGTCAAAACACCACTTGATGGCTGTAAAACTCAAATAAATAGGCTAAATTGCTTGACAATGTTGCAGCTGGATAGTACAAAAAATGAGTCAGATACCAACAACATCATAGGAGCAGCTAATCATTCAATTGAACTACATGCTACATTAAAAAAAGTGCGAATGTTGCGTTATGACAACAACATTATGAATTGCTTGTAAGTTTCTGTATAGAGAGTTACGGGGCCTTATTCTTTGGGCTAGCTTTTTTTTTAGAATGATTTTGTGCTAGCTTTTATTTCAGTTGGATTTTCATTTTTACTTTTTGCACTCGAGTTGTCGAAATTTTAGTAGAATTTTATTGTCAAAATCTTGATTAGTCCATTCGGACAATTACATCACAGACATTTTATTTTGGTCGAAAACTACCTTACATGATGGCCACAAACAATAAATATAAATAAATATCAATACATGATGCGTCAAATAGTAAGACAAGCTTGTTTCGTCGAATTAGATATTAAAAAACTATATAATAAATTGAAAAATATAGATAATAGAATAGTGTATAGCTACAAAAGTTGTAAAACCTGAGTCAAATACCGATGAACCAAGAATGTAGAAATAATTAATGGCTTATCATTCGCATCGAATGATACGCAAGAGATTTGGTTATAATTCCCTTGACTAAGATCTTATGTTCTAGTTTTGTGAATACATAAGGAAAAATTTGAAAGAGATTCTTTCATAACAAGTTCAACTCAGGATTAGTTAAATTGAAGTCTGCGGATAAAAAATAAATACGAAATAAAAAAAATAGTAGTAATCAAGATGCTCGTTTAATGCTTTGCCTAGATGCGATCTCGTGGTTCCTCCTCCTAATAAGGTGGTGGAAGATGTCTGTTTTTCTTCCTTGTAATAAGAAATTATATCACGCGTCTCAAATTTTGCAACACACGCTCGATTAATTACCAACAAACATGGTTCTCTCCATCGCTAATATTTTACATGATCTCTTCATTCCATGGAATTTAATTATAGTTGAACATAATATATAAGTATAGAATGGGTGCATGGAGGATATATCTGAAAATTTTAATTAAGAATATTAAATGATTTAGGTGATTTAATTATGAACATTACATATGATAACTTAGAAATTACTACACAAGAAATCTTAGGTAATATATTTTGGAGAAATGATTGAACCTTGCTCAAATTGATCTGAAAACGACTGTTAGAGTTTGCCACCTGAATTTTATTGGATCCGACACAAAAATTTTACGGTGCGATATATCTGGTGCAATACTCAATTATTTTGTGCCAAAATGGATTTCTATTATTTTTTTGAATATATATATATATATATATATATATATATATATATATATATGGAATTAGCTTTTGCAGTATTATTGTGTGATTGTAAGCCACTACTCATCTCTTATACAAGATTTTTTTCATTTGAATCATCATATAATATTAGATCTTTGATTTAGTAAATTCTACTTCTTTCTATGCAATATTTTTTTACCCATCTTAGGTTTTTCACATAAATCCGTGCATTCCCTTGTTTTGTTTAATTGTTACATGATTTCATTGTTATTTTTTTAACAAAAATTTCATTTTATATACATATCTACCCATATATAAAATATGATGATTGTATTCTCATATGGTATAAAACATTTCATTTATTGGCTACAATTTTTTATATACGACCAAATATTTTAGATTCTTAAAATTCTTTCGCATATTCCCTTTAATATTCCAAATGAAAAAAATAAAATAAAATTTCCATATTAAATGTCTTAAATGATGCTAATTAATTTGCACAAATGATATATATATTTCATTTTATCTTTTCAAAGGCGACAATATTGGATTTAACAAAGACCAGAAGAAGTGTTCATCTCAAGAAGACAAGAAAAAGAAGCTCGGAATCATGTGAAGAACAATTAATGCTACGAGTTTAGGGTTTGTACAGTCACCATTTCTATATTAAATTTTTTCCCTTCGAAACGGGTTTAATATTTATAATTTTTTTTTAAAATTTCATGTCAGATTATTGATTTCTTGGTCGGGTTTTTCTGATTAATGACATTTATCTTCGACATGAGCATCTCACTAGTTCTTATTGTCAAAACCAGACATGTCGCGATCGCTTATTCAATCTTCAACCACAAAATCTATTTTGGTGCAACTTTTATACTAAAATAGTGCAATTTCTGCATCAAATGTAACATTTATCTCCAACTCATTTACTTCAAATCTTACACCAAAAGAATATTCTTGAAATATTCCTTTTATTTTACATATATTAATTATTTTATTTCATTTAATATATTTTTAATTATGACTATGGTTTTATTATTAATAAATTTAAATAATAATATTTAAGTTTATAATTTAAATTATATATAATATGAATTATTATACGAAAATTATTTAAAATGAATTTAAGCACAATTGACGATCCAGAAATGCGTGAAATAGTTCGAATTGACACCAGTTATAATAAAATCCTCCTCTAGCTCAAAACAAAAAAATCGAACATGAAATGTGTGTTGTTTAGAAGACACTTGCTTTACAATTTCTTTTAAAATAAATACTTGTATTATTGTTTGTACGAGTCTCACGTGAAATGTATAAGTAGGAGCCACACAAGTTTTTATAATTCCAATAATCTATAATACGAGAGACGTATGTCAGAATTTTTCTCAAAATCATGTTTCTTCGTATATATAAACATGATATATAATATGCGGAAGCGGATCGAGTGTTACTTCCGGCCATTGAAAATTTTGATTTCTCTGATTTTCTTCTCGGTTGATGCCTTCTAAGCACTCCACCCTCTCAATAAATGGTTTAAATTTTTCTTATGAGGTGTGTGCTTAGAGACCTCAATCGCTCTATTTATAGGCATTTCTCATACCATCGATGAGTGTATCGGGAGCTGAGTTTCAGAAGGAGAATCGTGTACGCATCTAAATTTTCTTGACCGTCGCCATTATCAATTTGTACACGCTACTTCTTTTAATATGTGTCACGTTTTTTCTTACATTCTCCCACTTGACACAAATATCTCATTTACCATAGGAGAAAACAAAATACATGAATCATGGAGATAGGTCATCTTAAAACGAATATTATCTTCCATGTATTACAATGCATTATGTCTCTCAAATCTGTATAACTTAATGAATAAACCCAATGTTTATTCGAGGTCCAACTTTATTGATATTTCTCAAATTAATGAATGTGTGCACAACAAATATGAGAAAATATCATAGTTTCATTAATTTGTTCTTAAAACAAAATTACATAAAGAAACCAAGTCTCATTCTTTCTGTATGATCCTTAAATTTCAATGGTGGCATGGCTTTAATCAAAGGATCCGCAATCATCAATTCAGTGCTAATGTTCTCGATAAGTAACTTCTTATCTTTAACACGTTCTCGTATGGCTAAATACTTAATGTCGATGTGCTTGCTTCGACTACCACTTTTGTTATTTTTAGCCATAAAAACAGCAGCTGAATTGTCACAATATATTCTTAATGGATTAGATATAGAATCCATAATTCTAAGCCCTGAAATGAAACTCTTCAACCATACACCATGTGAGGTTGCCTCAAAACAAGACACGAACTCAGCTTCCATAGTGGAAGTAGCAGTCAATGTCTGCTTTGCACTTCTCCTAGATACAGCTCCACCAGCTAGCATGAAAATATATCCTGAAGTGGATTTTCTTGAATCAATGCAACCAGCATAGTCTGAATCAGAGTAGCCAATTACTTCCAAATTCTCAGTTCGTCTGAATATAAGCATATAATCTTTGGCCCCTTGAAGGTACCTCATTACTTTCTTTACAGCTTTCCAATGGTCTAAACATGGATTACTCTGATATCTTCCCAACATCCCAACAACAAATGCAATGTCAGGTCTAGTACAAACCTGAGCATACATCAAGCTTCCGAGAGCAGAAGCATAAGGAATGTTTTTCATTTGTTCCCGCTCTAGATCATTCTTTGGGCATTGGCTCAAATTGAATTTATCGCCTTTCACAACGGGAGCTATACTTGGTGAAAAATCTTTCATCCGATATCTCTCTAAAACTTTGTTTATATAGGTTTCTTGAGACAGACCTAGAATACCTCGAATTCTGTGTCTATGTATCTTAATGCCAATGACATAAGATGCATCACCTATATCCCTCATATCAAAGTTTTTAGAGAGTAATTGTTTCACCTCTTATAACAGACCCTTATCATTTGTTGCAAGTAATATATCATCCACATATAGAATGGAAACAAATCTTGCTCTCACTGACCTTCTGGTATATACATTGATCCATGGGGTTTTCAACGAATCCGAATGAAGAGACAACATCATGAAATTTTAAATACCATTGACAGGAAGCTTATTTCAATCCATATATAGATTTCTTAAGCTTACAAACCCATTGCTCACAATTACTAGAGAAGAATCCTTCAGGTTGTTTCATATAAACCTCTTCCTCTAATTTTCCATTGGAAAAAGCTGTTTTCACATCCATTTGTTGCAAATCAAAGTCAAAATGAGCAACCAATGCTAGAATGATACGAAGAGAATCTTTTTTAGATACAGGAGAAAAAATATCCTTATAATCGATTCTTTTCTGCTGAGTAAATCCTTTAGCAACGAGTCTTGCTTTATACCTTTCACTGTTGCCTAATGAGTCTTTCTTTGTTTTAAAGACCCATTTACATCCAATGGCTTTTACACCATCAGGCAACTGAACAAGATCCCAAACTCCATTAACTGCCATAGAATTCATCTCTTCTTTCATAGCATTAAACCATAGTTTTGACTCATTATAACTCATGGCTTGTGAAAACGTTTCAGGATCATTTTCGG
The DNA here is from genome assembly GCF_012295235.1 of Primulina huaijiensis. Lineage (NCBI taxonomy): Eukaryota > Viridiplantae > Streptophyta > Magnoliopsida > Lamiales > Gesneriaceae > Primulina > Primulina huaijiensis. The sequence continues at coordinate 7,619,325 of NC_133310.1, read as the reverse complement.
CTCCGATGTTAAAATCCGATTCTTGTAAATACACAACATAATCACTAGATATAGCTAATCTTCTTATTCTAGTAGATCTCCTAAGGTTGTTAGGTTGATCGACAATTTCTTCTCATTCTTCATTAACAACTTGATCTACTAGATTTTCATCAGCGATTTGTGTAACTTCAGTAACTGGTTGTCTAACACCTATTTGGTCTTGAGGGGTGTGAATAACAATCAATCTGTCATTTGAATAAAAGGGTTGTGCATTATTGTGATCATTCTCAAAAACTATTTCATGATCACTCCCACTAATAAAGTCATTTTCAAGAAATTTTGTATTTCTTGATTCCACAATTCTAGTGTTGTGAGATGGACAATAGAATCTGTACCCTTTGGATTTTTTGGCATATCCAATGAAATATCCACTTATAGTTCTTGAGTCCAGTTTTTTTTCATGTGGGTTGTAAACTCTTATTTCAGAAGGACAACCCCAAACGCGTATATATTGCAAACTCGGTTTCCAACCTTTAAATAACTCAAACGGCGTCTTTGGGACAGCCTTAGTTGAAACTCGGTTTAATATATACACAGCTATCTTAAGAGCTTCAGTCCACAAGGATTTAGGAAGTTTTGAGCTACTAACCATGCTCCTCACCATGTCCAATAATGTTCGGTTTCTCCTCTCAGCTACGCCATTTTGGTCAGGAGAACCAGGCATAGTATATTTGGCAACAATCCCATGTTCTTGGAGAAACTTCGCAAACGGACCAGGTGCTTGTCCATTCTCAGTGTATCTACCATAATATTCTCCACCTCTATCAGTTCTCACGATCTTAATATGTTTTACACATTGCTTCTCCACTTCAGCCTTAAAAACCTTAAAGGCTTCTAGTGCTTCGTTTTTATTATGAAGCATGTAGATATACATGTATCGTGAATAGTCATCAATGAAGGAGATGAAGTATTTTGGACTTTGCATGTCCATATCTGGACAACAAATATCTGAATGTATGCTTTCTAATATTTCTGTACTCCTCTTGGCACCCTTTTTAGACTTATTGGTCTGCTTTCCCTTAATGCAGTCCACACAAGTCTCAAAATCAATAAAATCTAAAGTACTGAGTACTCCATCATTTACTAATCTTTTAATTCTCTCTATGGAGATATGTCCCAATCTCATGTGCCATAATATAGAAGAATCTTCATTTATAATACATCTTTTAATACCTCCTTGAACATGCATAGTGGTGTTATTATTTTGTAAAGAAATATAGAAAAGACCATCAACCATTGTACTATTTCCAATAAGATTTGATTTATAAAACAAATTTATTGATTTATCCAAAAAATGAAATGAATAACCAAGGGGTACAAGGAACATAAAAGGTCTTTTTCAATTTTAAAATATAACCACTATTCAACACTAGGTAGCAAGTCCCAATAGCCTCCACATGCGAAGACATCTTGATTCTTGAATAGATGCTCTGCTCATTTTCTGTTGGCTTCCTTAGGTTTTGCATACCCTGCAAGGTATTTGTAATATGAATTGTAGAATCAGAATCAATCCACCATGTGTTATAAATCATATTAACCATATTAGATTCATAACAGACAAATGAAGTAGGAATACCTTTCTTTTCAAGCCAGTCCTTAAATTTATTGCAATCCTTCTTCATGTGTCCCGTCTTTTTACAGAAGAAACACTTGGATTCTTTCTCAATGTCAGGTTGAGATGGAATTATTCCTTTTCCTTTTCCCTTGACTTTGGCTTGTTTCTTATACTTTCCTTATGTAGTCATAAAGACATTATCACTTGTTTCCATCAACAGCCTTCCTTCCTCTTGAACACACATGTTCATTAATTCATTGATTGACCATTTATGCTTATGTGTATTGTAGGAAATTTTGAAGGCTCCATATTGCTGTGGAAGAGTGCATAAAATATAGTGCACAAGAAAAGTTTCAGACATTTCCACTTCAATTATCTTGAGCCGAGCCGCTATGTCACGCATTTTCATTATATGCTCTCGCACACCTCTCACACTGGTGAGCCTTAATGAAGAAAATTCCATAATTAGGGTGCTTGCTAGTGCCTTATCTGAAGACTGAAATTGTTCATCAATAGCCTTCAGTAATTCTTTGACATTATTATGCTGGTCGACAGAACCACGCATGTCAGCAGAGATTTTGGTCTTTATGAACATTATGCAGAGTCGATTATATCGCTCCCGTTTTTCATAAAGATCAACATCATCCGGAATGCTGTTTTCAGTAATAGCAGATGGTTCATCTTTCCGTATAGCATAATTAATATCCATCCACCTTAATTGAAGAAGAATTCTTTCTTTCCATATTTTATAGTTGTCGCCCTTTAGTTCGGGAATGTCACATTTCATATCAGAAAAACTCGCAGATTGCATAACTGCACAAAATATCATATGCTTAAAATTTTGAGACAATATCATGTTTTACCAATGTAATTCATGTTTTAAAAATCTAGTGACATAAAATTTTCCTGTGGGCTAAAATTTTAATTCAATAAGATTTTTCTGTAACTTTATGATAAAACTATCAAAATTTATTTCTCTTAACTCCTGTGGGTAATTAAGAAAAATATAATTTGATACTTTAACCTAATTAGTTATATAAATATAATAAAAATCCATGTGGGGTAAAATTTATTATGTTTATATAATTAATTACAATTGTTGTCCATTATGTGATCCAAATCCACTTAATGCATAATTTTCCATAATTAAGGATGTTGTGGCTATTCCTCAATTATTTAAAATTATACGGTTCACTGGACAAAATTTTGGCTTTTCTTAATGCTTTATATAATAATTATTTCGCAAAACACTTTCCAAGAGTGCTCTCAGGAAAGATAAGTAGTGCTAAGACCCTTTAAATACCTAACTCTTAAACAGAGTAACGTTCCTCAGGGAGACAGTGGCTAGTCAAGGCAGTTTAAACCGATCTATGAAGAACTCCATCAGATCATATTTTCTTACGTCACCTTATAATTATTATTCAACTTAATTATCCACATTTATGTGTATCTCTATAAGCCAAAATTTTTTATTAAATAAATTTATATTCACATTTTTACTTAATATAAACAAATATGTTCCCCATCAGTTTTTCTCTTCGATCAGAATAGTGATAAAGTGATGATCACATTTACGTGAAAATGTGGGCTCCTCATCAGTTTTTCTCTTTTATTAGAGTAGCGATAAAGTGAGGATTATTTGTTCATTTGTGAACATCTGAAATATTTTATAATATTATATTCACATCTTACTTGATATGTTCATTTTAAATTATAAACAACTCAATATAATTTAATATGAACATAATGTAAATATTGATTTATCAAAAGTTTTTTTAATATTATTTGCATTTTAAATTTCAAAAATAAATGCAAATTTGCATGTACACACCAAACACTTATCCATAATATTTGACATTATATATAACATGCAAAAATAATTTCTAAACATGTATTAGAAATTACGTCGAACTTGGAATTATTTCAATGTGTACAAATTATTTGACCAAATGCTATATGTATACCGAATTATATATATAACTTAATAACACTTCCATCATTATTTATTTATTTATTATTATTATTTTTATTTTAAAAACAATAATAATAAAAACGAATTATTATCAACATGTGGGTCCCGCATAATTAATTATGGGTCCCGCATTAATTATTATTATTATTAATTTTTTTAAAAAAAATATTAATAATAAAATTCAAATATACCGAAACATGCCATTTCAATTGTCAAATTTCTAGGTCCCACATTAATTAATTGTGGGTCCCGCTAATAAATAAAATTAGTCCTTATTGACGACAGTGCATTCAATGAAAAAGAATCTATTATAATTCATGCACGAAAATTCTGTATCATTTAGCTTTGAATGCATGGATTTCTTTCGAATATCACAAATTTTCGAAGTCTTCTTCTTCATCCTCTCCGAAAATATTTTGCTTCTTAAAAATTCTTATTTTATTTTTTAAAATTCAAGGAAGAACTTCAACCACCGATCGAGAACACAATTCTAAGGTAAGTTTGTTAATATTATTACGTGATCCGATATTTAATTTTCAAGTTTCTTACGCAAATTTCAGAAATTGAAAAACAAAATTTCAAGATAGAGGTATCATTGTTCTGATACCAAATGTCAGAATTTTTTTCAAAATCATGTTTCTACGTATATATAAACATGATATATAATATGCGGAAGCGGATCGAGTGTTACCTCTGGCCATTGAAAATTTTGATTTATCTTATTTTCTTCTCGGTTAATGCCTTCTAAGCACTCCACTCTCTCAATAGATGGTGTAAATTTTTCTTATGAGGTGTGTGCTTAGAGACCTCAATCGCTCTATTTATAGGCATTTCTCATACCATCGATGAGTGTATCGGGAGCTGAGATTCAGAAGGAGAATCGTGTACGCATCTAAATTTTCTTGGCCGTCGCCAATATCAATTTGTACACGCTATTTCTTTTAATATGTGTCACGTTTTTTCTTACAACGTATTCATATATATGCAACCCCAGTGTTGAACAACCGTAATGGGCCATATCATTAGCTTTGTTTATGTATAACTTGTCCATTTTTCAATTTCAGTTTTTAATTCGTTAAAGTTGTTAAAATTTAATATTTTAATATTGAATATTTGAATATTGAATGTTGAATATTTGAATATTGAAAATTAGGTAAAATTAGGTGTTGAATATTGAAATTTGTGTGTGATGATGTAATTTATTTTTGGATTATTTGTAAAGATTTTCTATAAATAGATCTCTCATTTGTGAAGAAAATCACAATTGAGTTAAGAGAAAAATATTATAAAGTGTGTAGTGTGATAATTTTGAGAGTTTGAGATTTTTACTTTTTACCGTAAATTTTTACTTTTTCACAACACATTATCAGCACGAATCTCTAAAAGTCCTCCATATTTTTCCAAGCTCCAAAACAAAAGAAAAAGGTAATAAAAGTAATAATATTTATTTTACTGTTTATTTATTTATTGTGTATATACTTAATTTATAATATAATGTTATAATAAAATAAATTTTTCAAAAACTTGTTATAAATCCTGGGAGGATGTTAAGACGACATCCCACACTCCCGGTAAGGGATGCGACAAGTATAAAAGTTTATAAGGTTTTTAAAACAAAATATCTTATGACACCTCATTATAATATTGTGATATGATATACATAATTATTTAAAACATTACTAATATTATATACACCATATTATTACAATAAAATTATACAAATACATATATTTATTTTCTTGTACACCAACGGTCATAAAGGGTAACAAAACGGCTAGTTTTTGCCCTATAAATATGATCTCACAAACACATTCAATCACTCAAACTTTCTCTTCTTCTCTAAAATTATTCTTCATCAAATTTTTGAAGAAAAAAGAAGATGACTTTCACAAAGTTATTTTTAATTATTTTTGTTATAATACTCACGAATCTTGTACTTATCAGAAAATATCATCCTTGTGTGTTTTCTTTATTTTTACGAATGCTTGTATTTGTTGTTTATCCATTACTTTGTATTGCAATATTCATTAATTAATAAAATGCATCATAATTTTTTTTAGTACCACCATGTCAAACTTGACAAAGCTCGAATTTGTTGCACTCGACATTACGGGGATAAATTATATGTCATGGACTCTCGATGTAGAAATGCATCTTAAGTCATTGGGTCAAAGCGAGACTATTAAAGAAAATGGTATATCTTCATCACAAGAAAAAGCAAAAGCTGTAATATTTTTGCGCCGACATCATGATGAAAGTTTGAAATGTGAATATCTCATCGAAAAATATCCCATGGCTCTGTGAAAATGATTAAAAGAAAGATTTGAACATATAAGGGAAGTTATACTTCCGACCGCCCGTGATGAATGAAATATGTTGAGATTCCAAGATTTTAAGAAAGTAAGTGATTACAATTCGGCGATGTATCGAATAATCTCGCAATTAAAATTTTGTGGACATGAGGTTACAGAATCAGAAATGCTTGAAAAAATATTTTCCACGTTTCACGCATCAAATATAACTCTACAGCAACAATATAAAGTGCGTGGATTTGCGAGATATTCTGAACTAATCGCCTGTCTCCTTGTGGCGGAAAAGAATAATGAGCTTTTAATGAGAAATCATCATGCGCGACCCACTGGTTCAACGGCATTTCCTGAAGTAAATTTCGTAAGCAAAAATGAATTTAAACCTGGAAATCAAAATCAAAGTTATAGACAAGATTTTGGTCGAGGACAAAATCGAGGTCGTGGTCGTGGACGTGGAAGTGGTCGTGGATGCGACCGTGGTTTTGAAAATAATCGAGATAGTTATTTCTATAACTCATCTCAAAAGAGCGTCCCAAACCATCCACCGAAAAGGCATCAAGAGAATATGAGTGTTAATGATAATCACTCAAAAAGATTTGAAAGTTCTTGTTTCAGATGTGGTACTCCAGGACATTGGTCCCGTATTTGTCGAGCCCCTGAGCACCTTTGTAAACTTTATAAAGAATCAATAAAGGAGAAAGAAAAGGAGACCAACTTTACTGAACACAGTGAACCTTTGAGTGGTTCAACTCATTTTGATGATGGAGATTTTCTGATTGTTTTCTCAGATAATGATCAATTTGCTGGTGGAATAAATATGTAAAATATTTTATTTTTCCATATACTCGTATGATAATGTTTTATAGTGTGTTATATTTTTAAATATGTATTGTATTGTATTTTATTGTCAGTAATTTTATTTCATTGCATATTTTTTGAANCAACTCTCTTTACTGAACGAGACTCCACCCATATCCCTACTAGTGGTTATTCTTTATTTTCCATTCTATCATTTGTTTGACAGCTTAAATTAGGCTCCCTTTAGATAGGGTTTTGGTTTTTATCAAGATAGGTCAAGGGCGCGTCGGAACGGTCGGTAGCTGCTTAGTCTCATCCGACTTAAATAAAAGTTTCCTTGTACTGCTTTTTTGTTCAAAGAAAAAAAAAGAAAGAAGGGGGTCGATTTAGGCTCCTTCCCTTCTACTGCATAGCTGCGCTAGCAGGTACTACGAGCCCGCTGTCCCACGCATCTAACCAGCTCGCGTGGTTCACCGGTTCCACCGAAAACTCTCATGTGTTGAAGCGGAGCATAGTGCGCTTTAGGGGCCGAGCGAGGAATGTATCTTTTTTCGTTTCAGGTTATTCACTGATCTGAAACTTAGCACTTCTTTTCTTATTGATTCCAAGGGCGGCGGCATTCTTGAATGAAGTCTATCCGAACCGAATTAGCACTTCTCAGATCATGCTAGGCCTCTCCAGCTGAGCTGGGCTCCGGGGCCCTGGATGCGCTAGCGATTGGCACATAGGGGAGTGGTTGCCCGGGTTTCTCGGCCTGGTATCCTGCACCTCGTGTTCATGAGTGGATTGCATTATACAAATATAAGTCCCATTGAATCAAACATGGTAGTGGATAATTCTTCAATATTAACCAATTGGCATGATCGATTAGGACATCCAGGTTCAACAATGATGCGAAAAATTATAGAAAATACACATGGTCATCCGTTGAAAGACCAGAAGATCTTTCAGAATAATAAGTTTCAATTTAGAGCATGTTCTCTTGGAAAACTTATTATAAGACCATCACCATCCAAAATCCAAACTGAATCACCAATGTTTCTTGAACGTATTCAGGGTGATATTTGTGGACCAATCCATCCACCATGTGGACCATTCAGATAATTTATGGTATTGATTGATGCCTCCAGCAGATGGTCACATGTATGTTTATTGTCAACTCGAAATGTTGCATTTGCAATATTACTTCCTCAAATAATAAAATTTAGGAATCAATTTCCCGATTATACAATCAAGAAAATTAGACTTGATAATGCTGGTGAATTTACTTCCCAGACTTTCAATGATTATTGTATGTCTATGGGAATCATTGTTGAGCATCCTGTTGCTCATGTACATACTCAAAATGGATTGGCTGAATCATTGATTAAACGTCTGCAAATGATTGCTAGACCAATGATTATGAAAACAAAGCTCCCTATTTCTATATGGGGACATGCAATTTTACATGCTGCTTCATTAATTCGCATCAGACCAAGTGCATATCATAAATACTCCCCATTGCAGCTTGCATTTGGTAAAGAACCAGACATTTCTCATCTGAGAATTTTTGGATGTATGGTGTATGTGCCTATTGCACCACCTCAACGAAAGAAAATGGGACCTCAAAGAAAGATTGGAATTTATATTGGTTATGATAGTCCATCGATCATTCGATATCTTGAACCACAGNCCAGATTCATTTACAAATGCAAAAAGGGTGACTAAATCATATATACATGCTGTAAATGCTCCTGCTCGAATTGAAATTCCCAAGAAACAAATTGAACAAAGTCATGATGTCGTAAAACGCCTGAAGCGTGGAAGACCAGTCGGTTTCAAGGATAAAAATCCTCGAAAAAGAAAATTCATAGAGAAACACAATGATCACAAAATAGAGAGTGATGTTCCTGAAGAAACACATGATGATCACAAAATAGAGAATGTTGTTTCTGAAGAAACACATGATGATGAAAATGTTCTGTCAGAACCAGAAACTGACGAGAATCATGAAATATCTATCAATTATATTAATACTGGAAAAATATGGAACCGAAAAGATATAGAAGAAATTGATGATATATTTTCTTATAATGTGGCAATCGACATCATAAATGATAATGAATATCATAAACCAAATCTTTTGGTGAATGTAAAAATCGGCAGGATTGGATAAAATGGAAAGATGCCATCCAGGTTGAATTAGATTCGCTAAATAAACGTAATGTTTTTGGACCTATAGACATTACACCTGAAGGAGTAAAACCTGTTGGATACAAATGGGTTTTTATTTGAAAGCGAAATGAGAAAAATGAAATAGTAAGATATAAAGCTCGACTTGTTGAACAAGGTTTTTCTCAAAGGCTGGAATTGATTATGAAGAAACGTATTCTCCCGTGATGGATGCAATTACGTTTCGGTATTTGATTAGCTTGGCAGTATCTGAAAATTTAGAAATGCGTCTTATGGATGTTGTTACAGCTTACTTATATGGATCACTTGATAGTAATATATATATGAAAATCCCTGAAGGATTTAAGATGCCTGAAGCACAATGTTCAAAACCCAGAGAATGTTATTCTGTGAAATTACAAAGATTATTATATGGGTTAAAGCAATCTGACCGAATGTGGTATAATCGGCTAAGTGATCACTTGATGAAAAAGGGATATGTAAATAATTCAATATGCCCTTGTGTTTTCATTAAGAAAACAACATCCGGATGCGTAATTATTGCTGTATCTGTTGATGATTTAAACATCATTGGAACGAATAATGAAATTCATGAAGTTGTGTCATACTTGAAGGAAGAATTTGAAATGAAGGATCTTGGAAAAACCAAGTATTGTCTGGGTTTACAAATTGAACAAAAAGAATGTGGAATATTTGGTCACCGGAAAAATTATACAGAAAAGATCCTTAAACGTTTTAATATGGATAAATCAAATCCTTTAAGAACTCCAATGGTTGTTAGATCATTAAACATAGAAAAGGATCCATTCCGTCCATGTGAAGATGATGAAGATATTCTTGGTCCAGAAGTACCATATTTAAGTGTTATCGGTGCCTTTATGTATCTTACAAATTGTACAAGGCCTGTTATATCTTTCGCCGTAAATTTATTGGCAAGATTTAGCACATATCCAACAAAGAGACACTGGAACGGAATTAAACATATATTCCGTTATCTACGAGGAACGACAGACTTGGGACTTTTGTATTCAAAAGATGCTAATTCAAGTATAATTGGTTATGCCGATGCTGGATACTTACCTGATCCACACAAGGCAAGTTCTCAAACTGGATATGTATTTACTCGTTGAGGCACAGCAATTTCTTGGCGTTCACGGAAACAAACACTCGTAACAATTTCATCAAATCATGCCGAGATTATTGCACTACATGAAGCAAGCCGTGAATGTGTGTGGTTAAAATCAAAGATCCAACATATCCAAATCTCATGCGGATTATCATTCGACGAGAAGCCTGTGATACTATATGAAGATAATGCTACATGTGTTGCTCAAATGAAAGAAGGATACATAAAAAGCGACAGAACTAAATATATTCCTCCTAAGTTTTTCGCATTCAACAAGGAGATTGAGAAGTATAAATATATTGATGTTCGTCACATTCAATCAAGTGAAAACTCATCAGATCTCTTCAAAAAGGCACTTCCTACAACAATATTCAGAAAGCACATATATAATATTGGAATGCGCAATCTACGAAATTCGTGAAGAACTGTTCGTGTCAACATGAGGGGGAGTTTACGTGACTGCACACTTTTTCCCTTACTATGGTTTTTATCCGAATGGGTTTTTCCTAGTAAGGTTTTTAACGAGACGGTATAAAAACACGTAATGAAGACAATCATTATGATCATCATCACAAGGAGAGTGTTGAAATTTAATATTTTAATATTGAATATTTGAATATTGAATGTTGAACATTGAAAATTAGGTAAAATTAGGTGTTGAATATTGAAATTTGTGTGTGATGATGAAGGTAATGATGTAATTTATTTTTGGATTATTTGTAAAGATTTTCTATAAATAGATCTCTCATTTGTGAAGAAAATCACAATTGAGTTGAGAGAAAAATATTATAAAGTGTGTAGTGTGATAATTTTGAGAGTTTGATATTTTTACTTTTTACTGTAAATTTTTACTTTTTCACAACAAAAATTTGGTTTTTGTCCAATAATTTGTTCACATTATTTCACTTTTAACATTTTTTCGTCGCAGTGCTGACGTAATGTATATTACTGCTTCAAAGTATGTGCGTGCGAAGTTAAAAATTAATCAAACCAATGAAGTGGAGTATGCAACAATTGTTCGAGATTAGTTAAATGAATGACATGACTTTATAAATAGTAAACATATAAAAATAAACTTTCGTAAATATTAAATGTATCAATCAACAATAATTCGTATATCCAAAAGCTCATTAATGTGGGAACAAAATGAATGTGCAAATTTTAAAACAGAGCAATCACCACATTAACAATGGTAGAAACTAAAATAAAATTGATCAAAAATTTATTTATATATTTATGCCAAGTTGTGAGAATTTTCCCCAAATCAAATGCTCAGAAAGCTGAAATCGTTATTTAAATAAAATAAAAATCAAATGTCGTAATTAAAATTATTATTAAAGATATTTCTTCTCCTGATAATTACATGTCGCGGATTGAATTAATTAAGAACAATTATATATATACCCACACACACAAATAATTATTGTCAATTTTTCATAGGAAAAGAACATGACACGAATGCGGGATGTGATAGTTTTCAAATAAACATAATTAGACAGTTTATAATATATAAATAGATTAAAATGAAATTTTTACCAGCACATTAATTTTTAATATCAAGAATGGATTAAATAATAAATTAAATTCCGTACATCATGGCTCTCTAGCCAGAGTCGTCAATTTGGAATAAGTATATCAGATTGAACCGCTCGTCATATAATTTAATTGAAATAAATTTGAAATTTTTTCAACTCATTTTAAAACGGGCTTAGATTAACCAACCTGTATAGGTCGTGAGCCTAGGCCGACTAACTTGAGGCGGATTGAGTTGGCCCACAGGCCTGAAATTTTTTTTTAAAAAAAGTTTAAATTATGGATTTACGGTGATATATGTATTATTTTAATAAAAGTTTTGATTTTTTGTATCAATAACAATGTAAAATCAATATTTATTAAGTAAACTTCTTAATTAATTAAAACATTTTTTATTTTTATTTAATTCTAACGCACATTGAGTTGAGTTGGGTTGATAATTTCTAGCCATGACCGTCGATATGATGGGCAGGCCCACCACATCAAATGACGAGTTTTTGACGAGTCGGCCGCCCTATCATAGATTGATTTGTTTGATAACTGTAATTGTAGCATGCAATACAATGTCAAATGTTCAAACTCCAAAAAATATATATGTATTGATGTGAACTCGCTGAAATGGATGAGCCGGGTAAGGGGCTCCAACGGATCAAATCAATAATTTATAGTGTTTGGGAATTCGAGTGAAGATAATGAAGCAATAACACCTGCATACAAGAAAAAGAACTCGTGAATGGGCGCCGGAGGAGTGTCCGGCGTATCCACTCCGATGCTAAAGTCAGCAGGTTTTCAGATGAACACAAGCAATATTTGAGAGAAAATATGTATGCTTGAGAGTAAAGATTTCAGAATCCTTTAAATAAGAAATGTACCTGCTATTTATAGGAGGAAAAAAGGGTAGGTACCTCGATTCAAGTGCCACCTACTAAGTATGGCAAGTTCTATAGCTTCTGATGACTTATAGGAAACTCCAAGTCCAAGTGATTCTGACAGATTAGACAGCTTGTATCACTCATACTCGAGTGTGGTGCAATTCTCGAGGTGGCCCGGGTGGTAAGGTACTCAGATGTTTGTCCGAGGGCCCGGGCCATTGGGTGATTACCCGGGAGGAGAAGAAGTGCCCGGGTTTTTAAGAAAGTACCCTGCGCATTGGCTTTAATCTGGGCTAACCAACTATCTTCTCGGGTCATCTGTGAACCGGATCCTTATGGGGGTATCACCACCCATCCCTAAAAAATTCGGGCTAGAGTCTGACTCGCTGTCCCGATCAGTCAAAAATAATTTAGAATGTGTAAGAGCATCGGGGGCTTCAAATATTCCACAGATGAGATGCCGAGGTCAAACGCCTCCCAGGCTTAGAATAAGATGCCGGGGCCTCATGTCTCCCGGGCTTAAGATATCTTGTCGTTTAGTATTCTGGGGTGACAGGGCTATTGTCATGATGACGTGTACCTTATCATTAATTACCGTCGAAAAACGTTTCGTATTCCTAGAAGTGGATAAGTCTGACATCTCGATAACCTTATGCGTCCTTTCGTCTGCCAGCACGACTTCCAATATTCATCTTGACCGTCTAATTTAGTTTAGATCAACGGTGAAGATTAGTTTTCTCCCCCTATATATATTAGATCACCTATTTCCAAAAAATCACTTGCAAATTCAAACCTTCGTCAAAGCCCTTGCAAAATTTTCTTTCGAAGCTCCGGCGTGCAAATTTCTTCATTTCCGGCGATTCTACACCGCGTTTCCTCCCAAACTCGTAAGTTCTTGTTTTAAACCATGTCTAACTCCACTTCTTCAACCTCACGAGCCAATGCGCGAGGCTCATCTTGTTATGAGTCCATCGCAATGCGCTCCGATTCCTCCCCGTCTTCCCCTCGTCGTCGCCTCCTTACCCAAACCTCCAAAAAACCAACAGCCCAACAAACCAAACCTTCCTCTTCCAAACCTTTTTCTTGGGGCCTTTCCCGAGCCTCGAAAAAGGACAAGAGTAAGGGCAAAGCCCGAGCTTCTTCTCCTACTGAGGCCCCGGATGTTCTTTGGTTCTCCTTAATGAGCAGCACTCTGCGCTCGGGGGCGGATGAGGAACTCCGAACTCTAGGGGCTATTCCTTCTACCCAACCTATTATTATACCCAGACCCTCTGATCGGGCAGATAGCCCTCCTCCCGGGTATACTACTTTCTTCCGGAACCAAGTCAGAAATGGTCTCCGTTTCCCCATCCCTTCTTTCTATATCAAGGTCGCCAAATTCTTTGGTGTACCTATCAATCAATTTCATCCCAATTCTTTCCGGATCATAGCCTCAGCCTATGTTCTTTTTCGTATGCACAACCTTGTCATCAACCCTCTCATTCTTCACTACTACTTTGTCTGTAGGTTAGGTGATAATGCCTTCTCTCTTTCTGCTCTGCTTAACGCCCGGTTTCTTGATGACATCCCTTCTTCCCAGAAGGGATGGAAAAGAGGATATTTCTTTATCCAACTCTCGGCCCCTCTCTCCTGTCTGACAGGGTTTCTCCACTCTCTTTCTCCTCAGCCTGTCCTTCCCCGAGCCTATAAATTCGAGGAATTCTACACCCGAAGCCAAGACTTGGTGGAGGGTCAAAAATACTCCTCCTCCTCTTTTATCTCCCAGGAGAACTTGGTTGCCTATGGGTTGAGCTTCCGGGCTGAAGACCCAATAGACCGGGTGATTTATGAAGTGGCTGGCTCGGACTCTCAACCCGGTAACTTTCTTTATTCATGCCTTCACAGTTTCTATCTTTTATTTGTACTTTGTAATCTTTACTAATCCTTTCTTTTTTCTTATTATGCAGATAACTCCAAGATACAAGAGGCTTTTGCCAAAAAATGGGAGGATGAGAGAATTGCCAAGGAAAAGAAACTAGCAGCCCGAAAAGGTCTAGCTAAGAAGAAGAAAAAAGCTGCTGAAGAGGCGGCGGCTCGGGCAAAGGACTCAGCCCTGGTAAACATTGAACAAGGGCGGGAAGTGTTTGATTCCTGGGAGGACCATGAAGATCAAATCCCTCTTCGCCAGAGGAAACGCAAGGCTGTCACAAGCCCAGAGCTGATCTTGGCCGAGAATAACCAGGAGGGAGGCCAGGGCTCTTTCCAAGCCAACCAATCAACCACTCCTCCCCGCCAACAACACACCGAAGAGCCCGCCCAAGGATCCCTCAACTCCGAATAGCCCTCCCAAATTAACATTTTTGAGGAGGGATCCTCGTCAGCAGGGTTCAAGATCTTCAAACGGCTCCTTACTCTTCTCGAGGATGCTTGTTTGAAGAACTCCCGACCTTCTGCCAAAATTTTCGAAGGCTCGAATATACTCCTGGTGGTAAGTTTTTCTGTTCTTCTTTCTTGCTTTATTATTTTTTATCTTCTACTGACCTTCTTTTGAACAGGCTGCTCAACCGATGATCTCGGCCTTCGAAGAGGTTGCTGGGACTGCCACCATTTCCAATAATCGAGCTCGGAAATTCCAAGATACTCAAGCAAAATTGCAAGAGGAATTGTCCCGAGCTCGAGCCACTTATGAGGAGGAAGTGGCCGGCTTGCGCTCTGCTCTGGACAAAGCCAAAGATGACCTCAATGAAGGCTCTATCCGAGAGGAAAACTTGAGAGGTACCATATCTGTCTTGGAGTCGAGGAACCATTCCCTCTCTGAGTAGGTAGAGGTACAACAGTTGCGGGCCGAGAAAGCTGAAAACACCCTGGCGCTGGCTGAATACAACAAAGAGACATGGCCGGTCTCCTTCCCCCAATCTCCCGAATTCAAAGCGGCTGTGATAAACAAAGCCTACCCTCTTCAAGATCGGTTTTGACAAACGTCGGGAACAATTTGAAGAGGCTGGGCTCCTACCTCCAGATAGAGAGAATTTTCCCTATTTTGGACGGGCTATCGCACTGCTTCCAAAGGATGGAGAAGAAGAGAAAGCAGATTCCCCAGCCGAAGAGGAACAGCCAGAGCCCGATCATGTAGATATAAACTAGGATTGTACTTGTTTTAATCTTCTTTGTAATCTTCAGCCTCCGGGCTTTTATTAATGAAATTCCAATTTTCTTTATCAATTGTCTTACAATAATATCTTTACAAATATTCAGCACCCGGTTTCTAACATAACCAAGATATTCCTGACTTAATAAGCCATAAAAATTTCTAAGTGTTGAAAACTGGCCTAGGTGTGGTGCCCCGAGCCAGGGTGTAGTGCCCTGGGCTTATTAAGAACCAAGGTACAGAGCCTTGGGTCGGGGATCATGTCCCAAGACTTGTGAATGGTCGACGTGTGGTGCCCCGAGCCAGGGTGTAGTGCCCTGGGCTTATTAAGATCCAAGGTACGGAGCCTTGGGCCGGGGATCATGTCCTGGGACTTGTGAATGGTCGAGGTGTGGTGTCCCGAGCTATGGTGTAGTGCCCTGGGCTTATTAAGAACCAAGGTACAGAGTCTTGGGCCGGGGATCATGTCCCAGGACTTGTGAATGGTCGAGGTGTGGTGCCCCGAGCCTGGGTGTAGTGCCCTGGGCTTATTAAGAACTTCGAGGCATAGTTCCTCCCGGGTCGAGATATGACAATAATTTACACGACTTTTCTATGAGAAAATAGACCTTTTATTATATCTTCAATTGAAAATTACATCTGTCAAGCATAATATTTCTTTAAATAAAATACATTCCAAGGCCTTTTGAGGCATCTTCTAGATAAAAAGTCTCCGAGCTAACCCTCCGGATGATTTTATAAGGTCCTTCCCATCGAGCTTCCAGCTTCCCAACATCCACAGCAGGATTAACTTTTTCATGACCAGATCCCCTACTTGGAAGTCTCGGATCCGGACCTTCCTATTATATGATTTCATAATCCTGCTCCGATATGCTTCCATCCGAATAGATGCCCGATCTCTCTTTTCTTCTACCAAGTCCAACTCCATGGCCCGGCTTTGATCATTGTTATCCGGGTAAGATTCTACCCGGGAAGAGGATTGCCCTACTTCAACTAGGAGGACTGCTTCAGAACCGTATACCAAGCTGAAGGGAGTTTCTCGAGTTGGTGCCTAGGGAGTTATTCTGTACGCCCAGAGAACACTGGGTAATTCTTCCACCCAGTTCTTTCCTTTGCCTTGTAGTCTGGCTTTCAGTGCTTATACAATAATTCTATTCGCTACTTTTGTTTGGCCACTAGCTTGAGGATAGACAACAAAGTTGAAAGACTGAGTGATCTTCATTTCCCGGCACCAAGATGTAATCTCTCTACCCTGAAACTGTCTTCTATTATCTTAAATCAGTCTTCTGGGTACTCCGAACCGACATACTATGTTCTTCCACAGAAATTTTAAAACTTCCTGCTCAGTGATCTTGGCCAAGGGCTCAGCTTCCACCCATTTAGAAAAGTAATATACAGCCACCAGTAAGAATTTTTTCTGAGCTCGGGCAATTGGGAAAGGAACCACAATATCCATGTCCCATTGATCAAAAGGGCAAGATGCTCAAATGGGTTTCATAAGAGTGGCTAGGCTATGTTGAAAATTTGAATGATGTTGACATCTCTCACAAGCCTGGACCATTCGAGCAGAATCTTGGCTAAGAGTTGGCCACCAGAACCCGACAAGCACTGTCTTTCGGGTCAAAATTGTTACTCCTAGATCCTCAGCACAGCACCCTTCATGAATCTCTCGGAGGACATAATCCACTTCTCCTTCCGGTAAGCATTTTAATAGAGGTCCCTGGAATGATCTCCTGTATAGTACATTATTTAAGAGAACAAACCTTGGAGCTTGTCTTTTAATCTTTTGAGCTCGAGCTTTGTCCTCGGGTAATTAATTGTTTGTAATGAATTTGATTAGTGGTGTCATCCAGGAGTTCTTGAGTACTGGTAATATTTCTTCCTCGATGGAGAGACCATCCAGGAAACATGCAAGACCTCCCGGGTGCTGGCTTTTGACAATGAAGCAGCCATTTTTTCCAGAGCATCAGCCTCTCCATTCTCCTCCCGGGGTATTTGTTCAATACTCCAATCCAAAAAGATTTTTGCCTGGGTTTTTATGAGCTGTAAATATTTGAGCATCCTGTCATCCTTAGCTTCATAAGCACCCTTTATCTGCTGAGTGATTAATTAAGAATCAGAATACAGAATAACCCGAGAAGCTCCAATCTCCCGGGCAGCTCGGATACCGGCAAGGACAACTTCATACTCGGCCTCATTATTGGTTACCCGGGAATCAATCCTTAGAGCCATTTTAATCTTTTCTCCTGGGGGGGATATTATCACAACCCCTAATCCACACCCCGCGAGGCTAGACGCCCCATCTACGAACACTCTCCATACTTCCTCTTCATCGGGCTGGACCATCTCGGATAAAAAATCTGACAAAGCCTGTGCTTTGATGGCCACCCGGGGTTTATACTCGATATCATACTCCCCTAATTCTACCGCCCACTTGATCATCCGCTCGGTTACCTCTGAGTGAGTCATAATTCTCCCCAAAGGGCTATTAGTGAGCACTGTAATTTGATGAGATAGGAAGTATGGTCGCAGCTTTCGGGCGATCACAACCAAGGCCAGGGCAATCTTCTCTACTTCGCTGTACCGGAGCTCGGGGCCTCTCAGAGCATGACTGAAATAATACACAGGCTTTTGGTCAGAGCTTCTTATTTTATCAGTACTGAACTGACAGCATACTCTGTAGCCAAGAGATAAACAAACAATTTTTCCCCAGGCTCGGGCTTCACATTTCTCATCCCACCCGAATTGTTGGGCCTTCCTCAGGACCTGAAAGAAAGGATAACTCTGGTGTGCTAACCGGGATATAAATCGAGAAAGAGAAGTAATCCTCCCAGTCAGCCTCTGTACTTCTTTGACAGATCGGGGAGATGTCATGCATAAAACAGATTTGACTTTCTCCTGATTTACCTCAATTCCGCGGTCTGTCACTATGAATCCCAAGAACTTGCCACTCTTTAAGCCAAAGATACATTTGGCCGGATTAAGCTTGATCACATAATGCCTTAGAGTGGCAATTGTTTCTTCCAAGTCAGCAACGAATTCCGTAACCTGTTTAGACTTGCCCAAGATATCATCCACTGCCCTTGCATTCTTCAACCCGAAAGGCATTACAATATAACAAAATGTACCTCCCGAGGTGATGAAGCTAGCTTTATCTTGATCATTCTTGGCCAGGGGAATTTGATGATATTTCTGGTAAGCGTCCATGAAACTCAGCAATTCAAAACCCGAAGTAGAATCCACCAGTTGATCAATCCTGGGCAGGGGATAATGATCTTTAGGACAAGCCTTGTTGAGATCACGGAAATCCACGCACATCCTCCATTTTTCGGTGGACTTAGGCACCAAAACTACATTCAAGAGCCATGTAGGAAATTGGATTTCTCGAATGTGTTCGGCCTTCAACAGATCTCTTACATGTTCGTCAATAACTTTGTCCTTTTCCGGACCAAAGTGTCTTTTCTTTTGTTTCACCGGGTGAGATCCCGGGAGAATATTCAGTTGATGCTCCGATATCAGGGGGCGAGATCCCCGTCAACTCCTGTTGGGACCAAGCAAACACATGAATATTAGCTTTAAGCAATTGACTAAACTGACCCAGGTGGTGGATACATTGAGGTCCCGAGCCACCTGAATCTGCTGACCTGGTCCGATCTCCACGACCTCCTGCTCCTCTTCTGCCACGAAATGTACCTCTCCCTTCTCAAATATTCTTCCACCTACTTCATCAACTCTTGATCTCTTCCTCTCCCTCCTGGTTTTGCTCTGATCAGCCCGAACCGCTTCCATATAACATTTTCGGGAAGAAGTTTGATCTCCCCAAACTTCTCCTACCCGGGCTCCCACAGGAAATTTGATCTTTTGATGGTAAGTGGATGCCACAACCCTTAATTCATTCATGGTCGGTCTCCCTAGAATAATGTTATATGATGATGAGGAGTCCACCACAGTAAAAGAGGTCATCACTGTCTTTTTAAGATCTTGGGAGCCCAAAGTTAGTGGTAACACAATCTCCCCTTCCGGGTAAACCACATGGCCAGCAAAGCCAAAAAAGGCAGTCTCTATAGCTTCCAAATGATAACCCTGCAAATTCATCTGCATAAAGGCATCTTTAAATATAACATTAACAGAGCTGCCCGAGTCCACGAAGACTCTCAAAATATCATAATTGGCTATCTGGGCTTGGATAACCAGGGCATCATTATGGGGTATATTTATCCCCTTTAAATCTTCCGGGCCAAAACTGATCACCGCCTCATTTCTCCTCATCCCTTCCACCTCCATACAATCTCGTCTACTCCTCGACTTCCTTGTCCGATTGGAATCTCCATCAGTGGAGCCTCCTGATATCATCTTGATCAACCCCACAGTCGGGGGCGAAGATTTCTTCCTTTCGGGCTCTTGGCCTCTCCTCTTCCCGAGATCACCTCTCGGGATATCCCTTGAATCTACCCGGATGCTAGGACTTGGTTGCCGAGGTGTCCATGGTGGTCCTCTCGGCCTTTTGTTAGATTGATTATGCCCATGGATGGTAGGTGGAACATAATCTCTTTTCAAAGTCTTTCAATCCCCAGTATTATGGTAACAGACCCATGAAGAGTGCAGAACCCACTCTTATCAGGCCTGGTGAACTGCTGTGATGGCAACAAATCCCTGCTACACTCTTGGACCTCCCGATACCGGCTGATCTTCAAGGGCACATGCTGAGAAAAATGCCCCGGATTATTCCTCCTTTGTCCCTTCTCCTCGGGTTTTACCACCCGGTCTCCCCTCTCATTCCTTCCCGCTTTTCTCTTCTGTTTCTGGGCTTCCTCCATATTAATGTATTTCTCTGCCCGGGATAACAAGTCCTCGAAGTCCTCGGGCACTTCTTTAGTCAGAGATCTGAAAAACTCACCCTCCCTCAAGCCTTGAGTGAAGGCAGTTGTCTTTGTTTCGGTGGCACAAGTAGGAATATCCAAAGCCACTCTATTAAATCTTCTTATATAAGCCCTCAAACTTTCTTCCGGGCTTTGCTTGACCTCAAAAAGACTGAATGCAGTCTTCTTGTATTTCTTGCTGCTGCTAAAATGGTGTGAGAATAGTTTTTGTAATTCTTTGAAGGAATTGATACTTTGAGGGGCCAACCCCTCAAACCATCTCTGAGCATAATCTACCAGCGTTGTCAGGAACACCTTACACTTGATTCGATCAGTATAACAGCGTAACATGACCATATTTTAAAACCAGGCCAGGTGCTTCTCGGGGGTTCTGCATTGCTGTCATAATCTTTCACTTTAGCAGATTTGAAGTTCCCGGGAACTACTTCCCGGACAATGGCTTCAGCAAATGGGCAACCTTTGGTTAATGCCCGAGAAGTACGCCGGCTTTCCAACTGCCCTTCCAAGACCTTCATCTTTTGCCTCAATTCCAACAGCTCTTCCGCCAAAGTCAGGGATTTGGACCCGACACTATACTCACCATCCTCCTCTCTTACTTCATCCTCTTCTCTCTTTCCCTGATCTTGCTCCTGCTCCTGCTCTTCTCTTGGAGGGGTGGCCTGGCGTGAATGATCTCTCCGGGCCATAGCCTTATCCACTACTTGGAAGATCATTCTAGCCATGTTCTCCGGGGTCATGGTAATAAGATTGGGTCCTGTGGGAGGAACACCACCACCTTGTCCTTAAGTACGCGCATTATCCCCATGAGCCCGGGAATTATCCTGGTTAGTTCTTTGTGTATGAGCCATATCAACATCTCAGCCTCAATTTCCCACAGACGGTGCCAATGATGTGAACTCGCTGAAATGGATGAGCCGGGTAAGGGGCTCCAACGGATCAAATCAATAATTTATAGTGTTTGAGAATTTGAGTGAAGATAATGGCTGCAATAGCACCTGCATACAAGAAAAAGAACTCGTGAATAGGCGCCGGAGCAGTGTCCGGCGTAGCCACTCCGATACTAAAGTCAGCAGGTTTTCAGATGGACACAAGTAATATTTGAGAGAAAATATGTATGCTTGAGAATAAAGATTTCAGAATCCTTTAAATGAGAAATGTATCTGCTATTTATAGGAGGAAAAAGGGGTAGGTACCTCGATTCCAGTGCCACCTACTAAGTATGGCAAGTCCTATAGCTTCTGATGACTTCTAGGACACTTCAAGTCCAAGTGGTTCTGATAGATTAGATAGCTTGTATCACTCATACTCGAGTGTGGTGCAATTCTTGAGGTGGCCCGGGTGGTAAGGTACCGGGATGTTTCTCCGAAGGCTCGGGCCATTGGGTGATTACCCGGGAAGAGAAGAAGTGTCCGGGTTTTTAAGAAAGTACCATGCGCATTGGCTCTAATCTGAGCTATCCAACTATCTTCTAGGGTCATCTGTGAACCGGATCCTTATGGGGGTATTACCACCACGACCACGTGGTTAAGGAAGCGACGACGAGGGGGAGACGGGGAGGAATCGGAAAGCATCGCGGTGGACTCATAACTAGATGAGCCTCGCGCATTGGTTCTTGAGGTTGAATAAGTGGAGTTAGACATGGTTTAAAACAAGAACTTACTAGTTTGGGAGGAAACTCGGTGGAGAATCGCCGGAAATGAAGAAATTTGCACGCCGGAGCTTCGAAAGAAAATTTTGCAAGGGCTTCGCCGAAGGTTTGAATTTGCAAGTGATTTTTTAAAAATAGGTGATCTAATATATATAGGGGGAGGAAACTAATCTTCACCGTTGATCTAAACTAAATTAGACGGTCAAGATGAATATTGGAAGTTGTGCCGGCAGACGAAAGGACGCATACGGTTATCGAGATGCCAGACTTATCCACTTCTCGAAAAACAAAACGTTTTTCGGCGGGAATTAATGATAAGATACTCGTCATCATGACAATAGCCCTGTCACCCCAGAATACTAAACGACAAGATATCTTAAGCCCGGGAGACATGAGGCCCCGACATCTTATTCTAAGCCCGGGAGGCGTTTGACCCTGGCATCTCATCTGTGGAATATTTGAAGCCCCCGATGCTCTTACACATTCTAAATTATTTTTGACTGATTAGGACAGCGAGTTAGACTCTAGCCCGACTATTTGAGGGATGGGTGGTGATACCCTCATAAGGATCCGGTTTACAGATGACCCGGGAAGATAGTTGGATAGCCCATATTAGAGCCAATGCGTAGGGTACTTTCTTAAAAACCCGGGCACTTCTTCTTCTCCCGGGTAATCACCCAATGGCCCGGGCCCTCGGACAAACATCCGGGTACCTTACCACCCGGGCCACCTCGAGAATTGCACCACACTCGAGTATGAGTGATACAAGCTATCTAATCCGTCAGAACCACTTGGACTTGAAGTGTCCTAGAAGTCATCAGAAGCTATAGGATTTGCCATACTTAGTAGGTGGCACTGGAATTGTGAGACCCCGATACTAAACACTGATAAAATAGCTTTGATGGCATTTTGGTAAATAAGTTGAAAAATATTCGATTTATTAATATGGTATTTTCGTAAATAAGTTGAAAAATAATGAATTAATTTTAAGGGCAAAATGGTAATTAGTGCTATATCTNGAAACTTAAGTTTTCGTAAGTTTCATTTCAGAAAATTTGACAGAGGGGAGGGAGAAGAGGAGATAAGGGTTTCGATTTTCTTTTCGATCGTGCGACTTATCGGTTTATCCAATCGACGAACCGACTTCAGTTCTGAGATCGTTGACACGAGGTCTTCGATTTGAGGTATAAATTTCTTATTTTTGATGATGTTTGAAATTCGTTGATTTTTGGAATAAATCCGATAAATTGTTAAATCATACAGAAATTGAAAATTGTTGAATAGTGTATGATTTTAACGAAGTAGAGAAGATTATAGTGATGTTATGTCGAATTTTTCCTAATTTATTATAATGAGGAAATTTTAATCGTTGAATTGAGATTGAAGAATTATTTGTCAGTTATTATTAATTCTGATAAATATATGCGGTAGAATAACCGACAAGAAACTAAGTTTTGAAGTCGGAATTGAATTATGCTAAAATTTGAATTTGATATGAATTTTAAAGTTTCAAAAGATATTTGAAACCTCTATTGTTGATATTGAATGATGTTATTGATTGAAGTGAGTATGTTATTGATGTAGATAGATTATTATACTGATATCTTCAAGCTACATCGACTGGAACGAAGAATTGAGGTATGTTGCGACCGGGTAACATACGACATGTATCTGTATTATATGATATATGTTTGATTGATTGGATTGAGATACATGTCTATATGCCTTATTTGTTGAGTTGATGTGGCATACATGACATGCACGTTGAGCTATGATCCTTGGATACCCTGATATGATTTGATTTGATTCTGGGGTTTGTGAACACGATGCTATGTTTGGTATTACATGACCCTTAAAGCATAGACATTAGTGGCCCCGATGATTTGATTGAGATTTGGGATTTGATGGCGCTTTGTCGACGCTATCATACGATTATCCCTGATTGAGGCCGGTGTGCCAGCTCGAGCATTGATTTGATAGCGATTCGATTGATTCTGACATGTGCTCAGTGGATGGGCATTTGACCTGATACCTCCACGACATACATGCATTGCATATCATATATCATTGTTTAGATATCTGTGGTATATATTGTGGTTGCTTCAGACTGAGCTTTGCTCACCCCAGACGGGGCTGTTGTTGTCTTTGTATGTGGACAATGACAGGTACTCCAGGATATCAGGAGACCGGAGATGGTACTTCTGGAGGGAGTCACAGTTTGAGTTGAGGTTTCGTGGTCTTTCCCAGTATATATGTTATGTATCTATATATACCGGGGTATGTCCCGAGGATATGATTTGTTGTTGTATGAGTTGTTTTAATTATGTGTGGGCATGTTTTATGATGTGAGATGAAATACTATTTTTAGTATTCAAATAGCATATTTTGGGCTCATTGTAAAGAAATTTTAAACTCGTTTTCCGCTGTAATTAATTAACCCTAATCAAATTGCATTGTAATAACGATTAGGAGCTAAGGGCCCCACACGGAGTGGTATCAGAGCATAGCTGGGAATGCTCGATTGAGTCTTATGTACACTTGAATAGGCACAAATGAATTGTACGTTTGTGTTTGAATTATTTGTATTACTTGCTCTTACTTGATTTGATTTGAGTAAGTATCTGATGAGATTGATGATATGAGATGGTGATGATGTGAAATTGATATGAAATGTGATATTCATCATTTGATTTGTAGATGGTTCCCACAAACGAAACTGCGAGTAGCAGTACTGAGAGAATAGTTGGACAATTTGAAGGGTTGTCCATGGATGTAGTAATGGCTCGATTCCAGGATTTGAAACCACCGAGGTTCTTTGGCACTGAGAGTGCGGAAAGAGCTGAAGCCTGGTTGAAGGATATTGAGCATCTGTTTAATATCGTTGAATATTCCAAGGCTCGGAGACTGAAACTTGCTTTGTATCAGCTGAAAGACCGAGCAAAATTTTGGTGGGAAGCCGCTGAGATTGGACTGAAAGAGGCTGGGATTGAAGTCACATGGGATGTCTGCAAGGCCCAGTTTTTGGAGCAGTATGCTCCTCCTTCTTATTATCCTGCTCAGGAGAATGAATTCAATAGTCTGCAGCATGTAACGATGACTGTTGCGGCATATGCTTCAAAATTTTCTACTCTGTTGAAGTATGCACCTCACGTAGCCGGGAAAGCGAAAGCAAAATATAACAGGTTTGTAAATGGTTTACATCCTGCTTTATATACTTTTGTTGTTTCTGGATTGCCTACCGGCTACGCAGAGGCAGTTGAACGAGCCAAGGCAGCTGAGGCTGGACTCAGGCGAGGAGGTCCACAGTATACTCCTCCACCACCAGTGTCAGCTCAGCAGCCTGTATTGCGTCCAAGGGGTAAGAAGTTTAAGAAGACTGGTTTCACTGTTTCTTCTTCTTCTTCGAGTTCGAGTGGATCCCAGAGAGGGAGTCCCGTGATTGCTCCTTATTGCAATTACTGTGGAGGCAAACATACTATATAGCAGTGTCGAGGTATGTTTGGTACTTGTTATCATTGTGGACAGGAAGGCCATTTCTCTCGTGTATGTCCGAATAGGGGTACGACTTCTGCCCAAACCCAGCCAGGATCTAGAGGTGGCCCCAGTATGATGAGACCTTCTGTTCCTGTTCCCCCTTCTCAGCAGTCGAATGTTCCACGATATCGAGGACCGAGTGGTCAGAGTGCCCAAATCCCTCCTCAAGTTCGAGTGTAAGCTATGACCGAGGATCAGGCGAAAGAAGCTCCTGGTGGTGTGATTGCAGGTATTTGCACGCTTTGCGATTATCCTGCACGTGTTTTATTTGATACAGGTGCATCTCATTCATTTATATTTCATGCATTTGTTGCATCTCACGTTATTGAGTGTACCCCGTTGTACGATACTTTGTCGATAGCCACGCCAGCAGGGAAGATTATTTTGTCTGAGCAAGTTGTGCATAATTGTGTATTGATATATGAGGATAATTTGATGTTCTTGAATTTGATTGTCCTCCCAATGCACGACTTTGATTGTATTGTTGGCATGGATATCTTGACGACAAATCGAGCTACTGTTGATTGTTTTCATGGAGTGGTTCGATTTCGACCTGTTGATGGACCCAAGTGGAATTTTTATGGCAAGGGTTCCCAAGCCAAAATTCCATTTGTATCCTCGTTGGAAATGTCCCGACTTTTGTTTAGCGGAGATGAGGGTTATCTTATCTACGCTATTGATATTTCAAAGAAGGAGCCATCTTTATCTGATATTCCTGTTGCGAAAGAATTCCCGGATGTATTTCCCGATGAGATTCCTGATTTTCCTTCTCATCGAGAAGTTGAGTTTAGTATTGATCTTGTGCCGGGGACTGCACCTATATCTAAAGCTCCTTATCGCATTTCACCATTGGAATTGAAAGAATTGTAAGAACAATTACAGGATCTTCTCGATAAGGGATATATTCGACCAAGTGTATCACCTTGGGGAGCTCGAGTTTTATTGTTCGAAAGAAAGATGGTACTATGCGAATGTGTATCGATTATAGGCAATTGAATCTGGCTACTGTGAAAAACAAGTACCCCCTTCCTCGTATTGATGATTTATTTGATCAGCTTAAGAGTACTTCGGTATACTCTAAGATTGAATTTCGTTCTGGGTATCATCAAGTACGAGTTCGAGACGAAGATGTGCCTAAGACTGCTTTTCGTACCAGGTATGGCTACTATGAGTTCTTGGTTATGCCTTTCGGTCTCACGAATGCTCCTGCCGTCTTCATGGACCTAATGAATCGTGTCTTTCGAGATTATCTTGACCGATTCGTTATTGTATTTATCGATGATATTTTTGTTTATTCGAAATCGAAAAAGGAGCATGCTGAACATCTGAGACTGGTACTCCAAACTCTTCGCAATGGCCATTTATATGCTAAACTGTCCAAATGCGAATTCTGGATGGATAAAGTGGTATTTTTAGGCCACGTCATTTCGAGACAGGGCATATCTGTTGATCCTGCTAAGGTTGAAGCCGTACTGAATTGGCCGAGACCTACGAATGTTCTTGAGATACGTAGCTTCATGGGTTTAGCTGGTTATTATCGTCGTTTTATTGAAGGATTTTCGAAAATAGCTAAGCCTATTACTCAACTGACACAGAAGAATCAACGATTCATTTGGTCAGATGAATGTGAAGCTAGTTTTCTTGAATTGAAGACGAGATTGACCACAGCACCTGTGCTTACTATTCCCTCAGGTACCGGAGGATTTGTGGTGTGTACAGATGCGTCGGGTAAAGGTTTGGGCTGTGTTCTTATGCAACATGGCAAAGTGGTTGCTTATGCATCTCGTCAATTGAAATCTCATGAAACACGTTATCATGTTCATGATCTTGAATTGGCTGCCATTGTGTTTGCTTTGAAGATTTGGCGCCATTATTTGTACGGAGAAAAGTTTGTTATCTATTCTGATGATAAGAGTCTGACATATCTCTTTTCTCAATCTGATTTGAATATGAGGCAACGCAGGTGGATGGATCTCCTGAAAGATTTTGATTGTGAGATTCAGTATCACCCTGGATCGGTGAATGTTACTGCGGATGCTCTGAGTCGTAAGGTTCATGATTCTGTTTTAGCTTCTGTTAGTGTCGCCAAGGTACAGGAGGATATATGTACTTCTGGTTGGACTTTTCACTCGAATTGGAATTCTATCACTGTCTCAGCATTGCAAATTGAGCCGAACTTGATATCTAAAATTCGAAAGGCCCAACGAAGCGATGCGCAGATTCAGAAGTCGAAAGAACTTGTATCTGCAGGTCATCAGTCTGGATTTCAGATTTCTTCTGATGGTTCTTTACGACTGAATGGTCGGCTGGTAGTCCCTAATGATTCTGATGTGAAATCTGCCCTTCTTCGAGAAGCACATTGTAGCAAATACAGTCTTCACCCTGGAGGTCGAAAGATGTATTTGACATTGAGACCCCAATTTTGGTGGAGACATATGAAGAAGGACATTGCTGAGTTTATTTCGAAATGTCTTGTCTGCCAGCAAGTGAAAGCCGAGAGAATGAAACCTGGAGGATTACTCCATAGTCTTGAAACCCCAAAGTGGAATTGGGAACATATTGCTATGGATTTTGTGACTCATTTACCTCGTTCGCCCAAGGGCTGTGATGCTATTTGGGTTATTATTGATCGGCTTTCGAAATCTGCCCATTTCATTCCGTATGAACGGACTTATCCTTATAAGAGAATGGCCGGTTTATACATTGAGAATGTTGTGAGACTGCACGGTGTGCCGGTCTCAATTGTATCTGATCGTGATCCCAGGTTTGCTGCTAAATTCTGGGGTAGTTTTCAGGAAGCGATGGGTACGCGTTTGGCTATGAGTACTGCTTATCATCCTCAAACTGATGGCCAAACTGAGCGTACGATTCAAACGTTAGAGGATATGTTACGTGCGGTTGTGATGGACTTCAGAATTGGATGGCAAGATGCCTTACCATTGGTTGAATTTTCTTATAATAACAGCTTTCAAACGAGCATTGGTATGGCACCGTTTGAAGCCTTATACGGGAGACGATGTAGATCAGCGTTATTCTGGGATGAAATTGGTGAAAAGCAATTGACTGGACCTGAAATGATACAGGAAATGAATGATAAGGTTCAGTTAATTCAACAGCGGATGAAAGCTGCTCAGGATCGTCAAACGAGTTATGCGAATAGACGAAGACGACCCTTGGAATTCCAGAAAGGTGACAAAGTGTTTTTGAAAATATCTCCCTTTAGAGGCACTGTTCGATTTGGCATGCGAGGGAAATTGTCCCCTCGATATGTTGGTCCGTATGAGATCCTTGATCGAGTTGGGGATCTTGCTTATCGGTTGGCATTGCCGCCAGCTTTATCTGCCATTCATGATGTATTTCATGTTTCTATGTTGAGAAAATATGAACCAGATCCATCGCACGTACTTGCACCTGATGAGGTTGAACTTGATCCTTCTCTTTCCTATGTTGAACAACCTGTTTGCATTATGGATAGGAAGGAGAAAGTATTGCGTAATAAATCAATTCCGCTTGTTCGAGTACAATGGACACGACATGGTGTAGAGAAATCGACATGGGAGGTGGAAAGCAAGATGCGAGAGTCATATCCGCATTTATTCGATGCTATTCCAACCGTTCCATTGTATTCAATATATACTGATCCGTTTACTGATTTTAGTTTTGATATGTACTATAACTGATGACGTATTATATGTTTGCCAATGTTATGTATATAGAGATGTTTGAGATTTCGAGGACGAAATCTTTTAAGTGGGGGAGAAATGTGAGACCCCGATACTAAACACTGATAAAATAGCTTTGATGGCATTTTGGTAAATAAGTTGAAAAATATTCAATTTATTAATATGGTATTTTCGTAAATAAGTTGAAAAATAATGAATTAATTTTAAGGATAAAATGGTAATTAGTGTTATATCTTTTCCATATGAAGTCCAACTGATTTGAAATTTGGATATAAAGTAGAAAACTCAAAGATATAGAAGTTTCATGTTTTGAGTTTTGGAAAATTGGATTGTTTGACTAGTCCAAAGGGATATACCGACATTAAAAAGAGTTAAATAGTATAATTATATTATATTATATTATTTATTTTATTAATATAGTAATAATATAATATATATAATATAATAAAAAAAATTTAAAAAAAAAATGAAAATTGATATATATGAAACTTACGTTTTCGTAAGTTTCATTTCAGAAAATTTGACAGAGGGGAGAGAGAGAAGAGGAGATAAGGGTTTCGATTTTCTTTTCGATCGTGCGACTTATCGGTTTATCCAATCGACGAACCGACTTCAGTTCTGAGATCGTTGACACGAGGTCTTCGATTTGAGGTATAAATTTCATATTTTTGATGATGTTTGAAATTCGTTGATTTTTGGAATAAATCCGATAAATTGTTAAATCATACAGAAATTGAAAATTGTTGAATAGTGTATGATTTTAACGAAGTAGAGAAGATTATAGTGATGTTATGTCGAATTTTTCCTAATTTATTATAATGAGGAAATTTTAATCGTTGAATTGAGATTGAAGAATTATTTGTCAGTTATTATTAATTCTGATAAATATATGCGGTAGAATAACCGACAAGAAACTAAGTTTTGAAGTCGGAATTGAATTATGCTANTGATTTGATTGAGATTTGGGATTTGATGGCGCTTTGTCGACGCTATCATACGATTATCCCTGATTGAGGCCGGTGTGCCAGCTCGAGCATTGATTTGATAGCGATTCGATTGATTCTGACATGTGCTCAGTGGATGGGCATTTGACCTGATACCTCCACGACATACATGCATTGCATATCATATATCATTGTTTAGATATCTGTGGTATATATTGTGGTTGCTTCAGACTGAGCTTTGCTCACCCCAGACGGGGCTGTTGTTGTCTTTGTATGTGGACAATGACAGGTACTCCAGGATATCAGGAGACCGGAGATGGTACTTCTGGAGGGAGTCACAGTTTGAGTTGAGGTTTCGTGGTCTTTCCCAGTATATATGTTATGTATCTATATATACCGGGGTATGTCCCGAGGATATGATTTGTTGTTGTATGAGTTGTTTTAATTATGTGTGGGCATGTTTTATGATGTGAGATGAAATACTATTTTTAGTATTCAAATAGCATATTTTGGGCTCATTGTAAAGAAATTTTAAACTCGTTTTCCGCTGTAATTAATTAACCCTAATCAAATTGCATTGTAATAACGATTAGGAGCTAAGGGCCCCACAGGAATCGAGGTACCTACCCCTTTTTCCTCATATAAATAGCATATACATTTCTCATTTAAAGGATTCTGAAATCTTTACTCTCAAGCATACATATTTTCTCTCAAATATTGCTTGTGTTCATCTGAAAACATGCTGACTTTAGAATCGGAGTGGCTACGCCGGACACTCATCCGGTGCCCATTCACGAGTTCTTTTTCTTGTATGCAGGTGCTATTGCAGCCATTATCTTCACTCAAATTCCCAAGCACTATAAATTATTGATTTGATCCGTTGGAGCCTCTTACCCGGCTCATACATTTCAACGAGTTCACATCATGTATATATAATTGAAGTGATTTGCACGTAGCTTATCAAACCCATATTTAAATAAAGAAGAATCAAATGAGAAATACAAGTAACCACACCATATAGACACACGATCACACATTTATACGTAGTGTTGAAAATTTGAATTAAATTTAAAGTTTCATTAGTATAATTTTTGGTTTTTATTTCATCATTGGTTAGTTCGACGATTATTAATTATGAAGTAGTATATACCAATCAACTTCGGTAATAACACCGGCGAAGTAAAACATTATTTTTTACTTCAAGATTTAAAAAACACGAACTTCACTTCTAATTTTTTGTATCATTTTACTTCGACATAGTAGTTTTGATGAAGTAAAAAGTTAAAAAAAAATTATATTTAGTAAAGTAAAAAAATGAATCATACTTAACTTTTAATTACTTTGTAAAAGATAAACCGATAGTTAACTTTTAATCCAACTCAATAATTGTGAAGTCATTCTTTATTAATTACTTCACTATAATACAAAAAAAATGAAGTTTTTCAAATCGACTACTTTGTCAATAAATGTAAATTATGAAGTAACAAAATACCAAATACTTCACCAAATAAAAATTATGACGAAGTTATAGAATACAATTACTTCATCATATTTCCATAACGAAGAAGTCGTCCGCATCAATTACTTCACAAAAATACAAAACATGTGAAGTTATACAAAACATTTACTTCGTCAATCAATGTAAACTATGAAGTTATATCACTACAAAAAAATTAGGCTCAAAAGTTTGCGATGGTTTTTTCCGAAACCGTCGCCATTTAAAAAATTGTGACGGTTTTAATAACACCGTCGTTAATTAATTGCGAATGTGGTACTAAAACCATCGCACTTAGCGACGGTTGAATAAAATCGTCTCTATTAGCGACGGTTTATTGAAACGTCGCTAAAATTGTCGCTAAAAATAGCGACTGTTTCAATAAACCCTCGCGCATTGCGACAGTTTGTCCAAAACCCGTTGCTAATAGTGACGGTTGTTTCAAAAGCCGTCTCAAATTGTCTATAAATATCCCCCATTTGGTCCATTTTCCTCCACACCACTTCGCATCTGTGAGAAATTTCTCTTTAGACGATTTTAGTTTTGATTTGCGGTAAGTTTTTTTAGTTTCAATTCTCGATAAATTTCTGAATGTTGGAATCATGAATTTTGCTATCATGTATCTAGAAATAATTATCAAATTAATTTTTTTTAAATTATAAAACAATTTTTATATATATAAATAAATTAGAGACGGTTTATATAAAAATATGTCGCTAAAAATGCGACGGATTTTGATATAAACCGTAGCAATATTTGGACCGTTTTCTCTCATTGAACCGGCCAAATACTTCTCTAATTTCTTGGATACGACTTCGGTTATAATGCAAAGTAAAATGGTACCCTATTACTTCACGTGCGTCTACTTCGGCAATTATCTACCTATGACTTCATTGAATATGCGAAGTAAATCAAGTAAATTCTACTAGTGTTTGAATCAAAATTATGACTCATGAATGTGAGAGTGTCTATTGTCTCTCCACATTCTTGATTTAGTTGTGACTCATGATTGTGGAA
Organism: Primulina huaijiensis; assembly: GCF_012295235.1. Lineage (NCBI taxonomy): Eukaryota > Viridiplantae > Streptophyta > Magnoliopsida > Lamiales > Gesneriaceae > Primulina > Primulina huaijiensis. The sequence goes on along the minus strand of NC_133310.1, from coordinate 7,586,621 downwards.
GTGCCTTTTGAATTTTTACATTCTTGAATTAATTGGAGAATTTTGACTCTTCATATTCTTGATTTAATTAATTGCAAAATTAATTGAGCTAAAAAATATTGCATGACTTTTTGTGTGCATTTTGTAGCTTATAAATAGTGTGTTCATTTACTTAGTTTATATATAAAAATATATTTTTTACAAACACAATCAAGATCTCATTCAAATATTCTCTTGCATTTAGTATTGTTAACTTTTCATTTGGCCTCAATTAAGTTTTAGTGATAAAATGAAGGTACGTTTTAGTACGCCAGTGTAGTTATTTTGTGCTAAGTTTCTACATGATTTTCCATTTTATCTTAGGAAACAGTTGTCTGTCCTGATCCTCGATGCACCTTCGGATGGGGACAAATATGTTTTAAGGAATTTGTACTTTGTACATGCCTCGATTTGATTCGGTGGTTTCCTATTGATTTACATACTAAATATTTATGCTTCTAGTTGCGTACCGTTTTTGTTTAGTGCTATGTCTGTATCAATAAGATCTTGTGATAGGATCGGTTAAGGTATTTTAAGTGTTTAGAAGGGGGGTTGAATAAACACTTGGGATTTTTGATTCTTTTTCAGATATGAATCAGTTTTTTGAGAAAATCATCCTAAAATCTTGTTAGTCAATAGAAATCAATCAACTGATAAAAGTGCGGAATTAGGCCGAAATATAGATTTCTACATGATTTTTCCATTTTATCATGGAAACAGTTGTCCGTCCTGATCCTCGATTCACCTTCGGATGGGGTCAAATATGCTTTAAGGAAATTGTAATTCGTACATGATATGAATCTGAACATGTGTGGCGTGCTGATAGTTGGACAAAGGTTTAAGGGGAATCGTTGTCGCGGATCTTCGAGCGTCATAATGATTAGTGATAGGGAGTCAAGCATATTCAAGCCATTGATGGATTTTGAAGAAGAATATAAGGAAGGAATGCCGAGTGCCACAATTACAGTCCAAGAGATAAAATTCCCACGCACGTCGCACACATGTGCGATATATGACGTGCATATGCGCAAGAGGTCGCGCATATGCGCGGATCAGGATTTTCAGAAACGCACGGAACAGAGACTTTCGCACATATGCGCGGGTATAGGTCGCGCATATGCACGCGGTGCAATTCCGAAGGACAGAAACTTTCGCGCCTATGCGCGAGCATAGGGCGCGAATATACTCGCGACGCAGATTTTTCCGAGTTTAGAATTTTTATTATTTTGGCAACTAGATATTGATATCTTTTTTATATGTAAAGACATATTAACGAGATTTTGTACACTTTTTCAGATTATTATTGATAGTTTATCAAATTTTTGAGTTTTTCTCTCAAACTTTTCAAGGCTTTTGCTTTGTTCAAAATCGAACTTATCAAAGTTTATACTTTGTGGCGTTTGTCGATCGTTCTTGCGTGGATTTTCAAAGACGAGTTCTTTGAAGGTTTGTTCGAGTGTCGATTGTTTCATTGTGATTCTTTGTTACTAAACCACATAGTTTAGGGGTGAAAATCACGTCATACTTGAATCAAAAGATCTGGACACAACAACAATCCTTGTTCGTTATTGAATTGAGGGCGCGATTCTAGAATTAGTCGTGTTTGCTATTCTTACGTACGTGGACTCATATCATTTGGTATCAGAGCTCTAGGTTCATTGAATTCAAGTAAGTATCTTGTTTTTATATTTTCAGATCTGCAATTATCCTCTCGTTTGTTTGTCAGATCTGTGTCGTTAAATCGTTCTTCGTCTTTTTCGTGAATCTGTGATTCTCGAAATTTAGTAATTTGTTTTTCTAGAATTTTGCTGAATTTTTTTTTTGGGATTTTCGAGTTTTTACTCAACCTTACAAAAATTCCGAAAATTCATCATTATTTTGTTTTGGTATTTTGTTCTATTTTCTTTGGAGAGTCATATTCAACTGTCTCTCACAGTCAAAAAAAAAATTTTCAAATTGCTTGTCTACGCAGTCCAAGTGAGTCGATCACATTTATCCACAAGTTGAACTTGATTGTTTGATATATTCAAATACAAAGCTTGAGCGCTCTTTCGAGAGAACTATCAAATTCGAGTAAAAACACATGAGTGCTATTGTTATTTCTTTGGAGCGACTGATATGTATTTGTTGTTAGCAAAAAAAAAAAAATAGAGAGGAGAGACGAGTGAATTTTCTTTGGAGTGACCGTGAGCATTTGGGTGAGGGATATCTATTATTTCTACTAACATTTTCTTGCAGGTACAATTCCAAAAGTAAAATGGAGAGGGGGGTAGGAGATAGTTCGAACAAGGGGTTGTCTAAGGTTCAAATGGAGGCGTTGTTTGGAAGAGGGTTGAGTTAGAGCCATTACATAAGAGGATGAGTAGGCTTGAAGTTAGTACTAGTGGAGATAAATCTAAGCCTAAAGATTTGGGTAGAGGATAAGAAGAGGAGGAATATGATTTGGGAGGAAACAAGGAGAGCAAAAATGAGAATTGGGGTAGGAATGGAAGAGGTAGAGGATTTGGGAGAGGATAAAGAAAAGCCGAACGGGGTATGTACAATGATGGGAATAGGGAAGATGGTAATATGGGTAATATTAAGATGAAAATTCCATCATTCCATGTAAAATCTGACCCAGAGGCATATTTAGAATGGGAAAAGATGGTAGAGTTTGTGTTTGAATGTCACCACTACTCCGAACACAAAAAGGTTAGGTTGGCGATGGTTGAATTTCTAGACTATGCTCTCATTTGGTGAGATCAACTAGTGACCACTAAGAGCAGATATAATGAGAGGCCCACTGAAACTTGGGATGAGATAAATAGGGAAATGAGGAAGAGATTTGTACCCAACCACTATTATAGAGAGATGTTTAAGAAGTTGCAGAACTTGAAGCAGGGTACGAGGAATGTCGAAAACTACTATAAGGAGTTGGAAGCAGTCATGATTAGGACAAATATAGAGAAGGATAGCGAGGCTACGATGGCACGTTTTCTTTGTGGATTGAACAGGGAGATTCAAGATCAAGTGGAGCTCAGGCACTACTTGGATCTAGACGAGATGGTGCAAATGACCATAAAGGTGGAGCAACAACTCAAAAGGCGAGGAGTTGGCGGCACCACCCAAGTGGGGAGTGCATCAACGTCTTGGCATTCCAATGTTGCCACAAGTGAAGAAGGCAAGGGGATGGCCAATCCCAAGGCAGAAATTAAGCACAAGGTGCCTAAACAAGGAGTGTAAGGTAAATCTTAAACTCCTATTAATCGTTCTAGAGATATCATGTGTTTTAGGTGTCAAGGAGTTGTCCATATCGCTAGCCAATGTCCTAACAAGAGGATAATGATAATGAATGCTTATGGGAATTACGAGTCTCAAAGTGATGGAGATGATGAGAGTGATGATAATAAGATGCCTGAGTTGGAGGATCTTGTTGAGGGATATGAAGCAGTTGTAGGCGAAGCATTGGTGACTAGGCGTATCATGAGTGCCCAAGTCGAGGGGGCCGAGACCAATCAGAGGGGGAACTTGTTCCATACTAGGTGCTTTGTAAACAAAAATATTTGCAATGTCATTATAGATGGAGGGAGTTGTACTAATGTAGCTAGTTGTGAGATGGTGGAGAAGTTGAGTTTACTTACTTTAAAACATTCGCAACCTTATAGGCTACAATGGTTGAATGACTGTGCCGAGGTGAAAGTAAATAGACAAGTTTATTTGCGTTTTCAATTGGTAAGTATGTTGATGAGGTATTGTGTGATGTGGTGCCAATGCATGCTTGTCATATCTTGTTGGGTAGACCTTGGCAATACGATAGGAAAGTGACACATGATGGTTTCAAAAATAGGTACTCATTTGTCCTAAAAGAAGAGCCGATTGTATTACTTCCCTTGTCCCCAAAACAAATATTGGAGGACCAATCAAAGAAAAGAAAAAAAGATGAGGCCGAAAAAAAGAGCGTACAAAAAAGTGAGATGGCCTTAGAAAAAGAAAAAATATGGTCGAAAGAAAGAGTGAACAAAAGAGTAAGATGATCATAGAAAGAAAAGGAGAAGAAAATGATGAAAGGAAAGAAAAAGAAAAAGAGGTCAAAGAAAAGAACAAGAAAAATAATTTGATGGCCCAAAAGAGTGAGGTCGAGAGTTGTTTGTTTTTGCATAAACCCTTTCATGTACTTTTGTACAAAGTGGTTTATCCATATTGTGATGGTATAGCCGGTTCAATCCCAAGCATTGCTATTTCTTATTTGCAGGATTTTGTTTTTGTCATGACAAGGGGACAAGTGAGTTTTGTTGAAAAGAGAACCCAAAGGTTTGAACCTCGAGAATACAAGTGCAATTGCGATGAGGTAAGGTTAGTTGCCAACACTACAACTATGAGGTATGACTTTCCTCCTTACTTTAAAGTTGTGTTGTTTTGTTTTCAAGAATTTGTAGAACAGGTTGCAAGTTTGTTGGTTAAGGGACCGGGTGTCAGTTTGTCGTTATTCCTTGATTGTTATGGATTTAAGACTATTGATGCAATGCATGTACCTGTTATGAACTTTGATTTCCCTCGAGTTATTAAGTTAGTGGGGTTTGTTTGCTACAAGAGTTCACATGCATTAGACTTAAATTCTTGTGATGAGTTAAATGATTGCATGGATAGTACGTGTAGTGTGTCTTATTTGCATGAGTTATATTTGGTTGGAGTTGGTTTTGCAAGGTGCATGATAGAATATGATAATTACTTCATTCATGATGAATATATGTTTAAAAAGAATTAATTTTTCATTCTATATTCATTGCATGAGATAACTCTTATTCCTAGTGAACTATGGTCGTACACGTGTATGAATTTCATTTGTGTGTTAACCAGGTCTAAGAAGGAGAGAAATCTTATATTGGTGATAGTTAATTGTATTTTATCATTTGGATTCGTTGGTTATTTGATGTATGTTGAAGTTGGTGAGTTGATAGTGAAGGCAACCACGGAGTTAGGACTCAAAGTATTGATGGATCACGTGAGCGATAGCACGTACCGACTTGAGTTCAAAGGTAAGCATGTTGGTCATATAATCCTTGTTATTTCTAACTTGCTTCGTTTTTGTGTAGATAGACAAGATTTGAGGACAAATATTTTTGAAGAAGGGGAGTCTGATATGAATCTGATCATGTGTGGCGTGCTGATAGTTTGACAAAGGTTTAAGGAGAATTGTTGTCACGGATCTACAAGCGTCATAATAATTAGTGATGGGGAGTCAAGCATATTCAAGCCTTTGATTGAGTTCGAAGAAGAATATAAGGAAAGAATGATGAGTGCCACAATTAAAGTCCAAGAGATAAAATTCCCGAGCACGTTGCGCACATGCACGATATATGACGCGCATATGCGCGAGAGGTCGCGCATATGCGCTGCGCAGGATTTTCAGAAACACAGGGAACAGAGACTTCCGCGCATATGCGCGGGTATAGGTCGCGCATATGCTTGCGGCGCAATTCCGAAGGACAAAAACTTTCGCACATATGCGCGAGCATAGGGCGCGCACATGCGCGCGACGCAGATTTTTCCTAGTTTAGAATTTTTATTATTGATATCCTTTTGATATGTAAAAAGATATGAACGAGATTTTGAACACTTTTTCAGATTATTATTGATAGTTTATCAAACTTTTGAGTTTTTCTCTCAAACTTTTCAAGGCTTTTGCTTTGTTCAAAATCGAACTTATCAAAGTTTATACTTTGTGGCGTTTGTCGATCGTTCTTGCATGGATTGTCAAAGACGAGTTCTTTGAAGGTTCGTTCGAGTGTCGATTGTTTCATTGTGATTATTTGTTACTAAACAACGTAGTTTAGGGGTGAAAATCACGTCATACTTGAATAAAAAGATCGGGACGCAACAACAATCTTTGTTCGTTATTGATTTGAGGGCGTGATTCTAAAATTAGTAGTGTTTGCTATTCTTACGTACGTGGATTCATATCAGTACATGCCTCGATTTTATTTATTGGTTTCCTCTTGCTTTAAATATCAAATATTTATGCTTCTAGTTGCATATCGCTTTTTTAATGCTCTGTCTGTATCAATATGATCCTGCTTTCGTTTACTTTTCTATGATTGTTTTTTCATACTTGTATCTTTACAGTCCTACTTTTTTTTACTGCTCTATAATTGTTTTTTCATACTTCAAATTTTAGCATTTCAGCTACCAATCTTAAAACATGTTTTGTTATACTAATTACGTGACTTCTTAAAGATATGGCTTCTGAAATAAGAGTGCAAATGGAAACTGGTCATGTTGTCCCTTATATCACTGTTCCTATTACACCTCAAGTGGTTCCTCATGTTGTCCGACGTACTGTTGCAATTTTTGCGCTAGCCAGTCACGGATAAAAACCAGAGAAGTTCACTGGTATGGACTTCAAAATGTGGAAGCAGAAAATGCTCTTTTACTCGACGATGCTGAACCTGACCAGATCCACATCTGAGGATGCTTCTAAACTCAAAGATGGCGAGGGAGATGTTGAATCGTCAATGCTTTGTAGGTGTGAAATCAATCTGATTTCCTTCCCCGAAATTATATACTAAATTGATTGGCCGATTTGCTCTACAGTGTGTTTTGCGAAAAGAAAACGAACAAAGAGCAATGAGGCTCCTTTGATAGAAAGTACAAAACCAAGGACTCTAGGGCCAAAAGTTTCTTGTAAGTTGCTTTCTAGAATTTAAAATGGTAAATTCTAAGCTGGTTATCAGCCAATGGTCAAGTAATCCAATTGATTCTTCAAGAGATTCTCTCTAAGAAGATGACTCAGAGCAAATTTTTCCAACTGATTACTATTAATGAGAAACTACCCCAGCTTGGAAGGATTTCAAAAACTATTTGAAACATAAGCACAAGGAGATGAATGTTGAAGAGCTCGTTATTCGACTTCGCATCGAGGAAGACAACAAGAGCCCTGAAAGATTATCGTTTTCTCCAGTTGTTACCAAGATAAATTTTGACAAGCATGGCCAAAGCTCGAAAAGGGAAACTTTTTTCCTTCCAACAAAAGGATGAACCTGGGACACAAAGGAAGCATTTCAAAGAAGAATTTTTATGGAAAGTGCTATAACTTTGATGGTACGGTTCACAAGACCTCTGAGTGTAAAAAGCCAAATAAAAATCGAGGGGTAAATGTGGTAGAGAACATATCTCAAGAGGTTTCCAACATGAATCTTTGTGTTATATTCCCTGAAGTTAATTTGGTGGATCGACATGGGTGCCACTCACAATGATTTCTATGACAAAGAGATATCCGCAAATCTTGAGGAATATGAGAATGTGGAAAATTCAAATACTTCTGAGATCAAGGGTCAAGGAAAAATTGTTCTAAAGATGACATCTGGAAAAGAGCTGATTCTGAATAATGTGTTGTATGTGTCAGACATTTGTTAGAACTTGGTGTCTGGGTCGCTTCTTAACAAGCATGGTTCTCATATTGTCTTTGAGTCATATAAGATTGTTTTGTTTAGAGGTGGAATGTTTGTTGGCAAATGCTATGTAAGTAATGGTTTGTTCAAAATCAATGTAATGACTATTAAGCTTGTGATTAATAAAACTTGTACTTTTGTTTACTTACATGAGTCTTCTTGTTTGTAGCATGGTAGATTTGGACACATTAATTATGATACAATTCCTAGACTCATTAACATGAAAACATTCACGTATTCCAAATTGATAAACAACACAAATACGAAACTTGTAATGAGAAAAAACTAACAAGATCATCTTTCCAAACAACTGAAAGAAATGGTGAACATCTTTGATCTAATTCACTGTGAGATATTGATTTAAAAGATGTGCAAATATGTGGTGAAAGTAAATAATTCATTACTTTTGTTGACGATAGTAAAAAATTTATTATTATATTTTCTTAAAAGTAAATATGAAGTAATTGAAAAACTTGTCTACTACAAAAGTGAAGTTGAAAAACAACTTAGCAAGAAAATGAAGATGCTAAGAAGTGATCATGGAGGTGAATATGAATCACTATTTGGTGAGTTTTGTTGTCAACATGGTATCACACACGAAAGAACAAAACCTTATTCTTCTCGGGAAAATGGCAATGAAGAGAGAAAAAATCGCACCTTGAAAGAAATGATGAACGAACTATTTTTAAGTTTTGGTTTACCACAAAACATGTGAGAGGAAGCAGTTAATAGCAAATTTGAAACGTCCACTACGCTTTTTCTTTAAAATGTACTAGAAAATTTTTTTTCTTCCCTAAGCTTTCGGCCGAAAATAAATATACATAGGTATTTTTTAAAATAATTTGCACCATTTAAAATAAACAACCAACCTATTATTTAAAAATCCAAAAAAATGCAATTCAAAACATGAGATCACAAACCGTCAACTAAACCTAAAATTAGCATTTTTCAAAATAAAGTATAGGCATCTTAAATCCTCTCAAAAACCCATAGAAAGCATCAGAAGTCATAAAATCTTTAAAGAAATCTTAAATCATAAACATAAAGCAGAAAACTAGCAAAGATCCTCGGGTTGTGTGCACCACCAGCCCAGCTAGTTCAACAATCAAGTCTTTTATCGACATCATGCTCACCTGCATCGATCACACCTAATGAGTCTATTGACTCAGCAAACCTTAACCATGATAACAAGTAATACATATATATTCACAAGCAATAGTGAAAGATACTTTTAAATAAAAATAGCTTTTTATGAACGTAAAATTTAAATATTTTTCTTTTATCATATACTTTTTCTTTTCATCATACACTTATATGTTTTCCTTTTTATTGAATTCAGATCCTTAATTGTGACCTTTGTATCAGCTGTTGGTTGATGGATCCATCTACCTATAACCACGGTACAGGACGGCGGAGACATAAGCGACACTCTCACCCGTCAACTGAGCATTGGCCTTACAGACCATCGTATCATCATATCATCGTATTAGTTAAAATTAATTCACCTCCTTCAACATTTCATATTTCCATCACTTATAAAAATTCATGCATATATAAATCATTTTTATTTTAAACCAAGCATGCAACATGTCTGTTAGCATTAACGTTTCATCATAAAATCCCATAAACATTCAAAATAAACGTTTTAACATTATTTACAGCATTCAGGGCACTGTCAGGGCATCTAACAATTTTCAGCTGTAAAATGATCGTTTTTCTCCCGAAACCCTAACTTTCTCAATTTATCCTTAGGCCTTAAAACAACGACCCAAATCCATCCAAACTTAACATGATACTTTAAAATACACCTATAAATATTTTTTAGACGTAAAATTAAAATCCTGGAATAATTTCTCAATTCGTATTTAAACCTAGACGTACATCTCGGTTTTGAATCGAAACATAACCAAACTTTACCAAATTTGAACCACAGCTTAACAACACATAAACATACTTTATACAACCCAAATCAAGACAATTAATACCCTTTAACAAGCTTAGAAAGCTACTAAAACTTTCTGCCCTAATTTGCACAAAACCCTAGCCTCCCAACTTTGCACCCCTTCGGCCCTAGCCATTAACAAGCCCAACCAGACCCTAGCTGACCTTCCTAGGACCATTACCAAACCCTAGGAACCCTACTGGACTGAGCTTAAAGGACCTAGAACCCACAGCCCCTCAACCCGACCCCGAGGCATGCGCAACTCCCCAACACTCATGAGATCAACCTAGCCTTCGAACCAGCCCTCATGCTATCAGCCTAGGACCTTGACTAGCCTCTCTTAGGACCCTCGAACACGTCCCAATTGCAGCACACATCCCTCTCTTTCCTAGCCACCATAACCGAACCCTAGCCTTACAAAAACCCAAGGAAAACGTGCGGCCCTACCTTGGCTCAACAAGCCTTGAGCCGTGACCCCAAAGGGCTCTTAAACACACCACAATTCGTCCCTTTTATGCCCTACCATGGCAGCACCTTTGTGCATTATTAACAAGAGTTTTCAAAAATGAAAACACTAATTTTGTGCATGGATAGCAATAAAAACGAAAATACAAGAAGCGCATCATATTTTTCATGCAAGGATAATTAAATACAAATATATGATGTGAAAGATGTTTGAAGGAAGATTAAGGCATGCTTTTGCGTTTATTACGCACGGAAAAACGACTTTCAATGCGGAGAACGTCGGCGGAGAGGACCTTGCTGAATTCCTTCGATTTCCACGTGATTTTCTCTAAAAAAAAAAACGTGTGTGTGTGGTATGTCGGTGATGGAGAGTCCTAGTGTCTTTCTAGGATGAGGGGCGTGCGTTTTGTGTGTGTGAGTTAGGGTTTTTGGGCTAGTTTTAATATAAATAATAAGATGCAAGGTTTAAGCCCATTAACATAGGTATAATAGGCCCATTTGGCCCATTAGATGTTAATTAAAATATTTTGTTTCTGTTGCTTTTTGAAAATAATAACCGAGCCTCCAAAAAGTCCTTATTTTCGTCAAAATGCCTCATTTTCGAAAATACCTATTAAAATATACCATACATTAAATAATTAAAAATAATCATTTAATAAAAATATTTTTCCTTATATGGTCCACGGTCTCTGTTACTCGATCGCGTCTCGAATAACCTTTAAAACACAATTTTATGAATTTTAGTAGAAAACCATATTTTAAACATGTAAACATGCCTACCATAATCAATTTATGGAATTAAAACACTTTAATTAAAATACATAAGAAAATTGTTAACTTGCTTGCATGTGGTTCACGTAGACCTTCAAATTTTCGGGACGTTACAATCTACCCCCCTTAAATTGAATTTTGTCCCAGAAATTCGCTTATCCTCGATAATCAAAAAGTTTAAATCTTAATTCTAGTATCTCAATAATCCACGCTTCCGTTGCACCACTCTGATAAAATAAGTTTAGGTTGTCCTTACGTCTGCTCAATCCCAATTAAATTTGCCTTTAAGATCCTCATTTGCGAATCGTGACTTAAAACGATATATGGTGACTTAGTTCTATTTTACTATGATTACGAATTTCGACTTTTCTCACAATTCTCAGTATAAGAATTGGAGGACCAAACTTATCGTATCTTACTTTTCTTATACTATACCAAAGATTTTCCTCAACCTATTATATTTCAACATTAATATCCCAAAAGCATATTTTCTTAAATTTATTGAAATCAAGGTATGCTAAGACTTTAAATCCAAATACTAGCATTTATGTAGTTCAACTTAAGAGAACTTAACACAAAAATTTACTAATCGACTTCTATCATGAGTAATACTGTAGAACCCGTAAATTAGACTACGTATAAGCCATGCATTATTCTAGTGTTTAAATTAAAATGATTTTATTGCATGAATATTTAAATCCTTTTCTTTAAATTTATTTATTTCATGTGGCAGTTTAATTATTACCTTTTCAGTTAAATAAGTGAGGCCGGACTGGAATTGGAGTATTGAGATAAAATTTAATATTAAGAAAACATTCTTAGAATTTATTTGAGATAAATAATAAGTCATTTTAAAAATAAAAGAATGTTTAAGGATTTATTTAATTAACTTGAGATAAGTGGTAAATAAATTCTTTATGTCCAATAATTTAATTAAAAACCTACAATAAAATATGTAACCAATTGAGATAAGTTAATCTAGGCTTATTTTATTTAATAAATTATGACTTAACATATTAGCAATTTAATTTAAAGATTTAGCCATGCATGCAAAATAATGTCTATCCTAAAGTGGTTTATTAATCTACAAAAATATTTAATGGGTAGATAAAACACTAAAGATTTAAAATTCAATAATTAAGAAAAATTTTCCCTCCATTTATCATGCAATTTTCGGCCACCATTAGAGGATTTAATATTAAATTGCCAACTCACAATTTTAATCACCTTACCTTATCCCTCCTTGGTAGAATAAATCGTTCAACTTTGAATCTTAAATAAATATTAATTAAGCAATTTTCCTACCTCATTTAACTAGATAAAAATCGGCCCCCTCATTTCTAGACTCATAAATATTTGACAACCCTTTTCCCTTGATCCTTTCATTATCCATTTTTGGGGAGATAATTCCCTAAATTTTATTCACCACTAATTAATATTTAAGCAATATTTCTACCATGTTAGCTAGCAATTTTCGGCCCCTCATTTAAAAGATTTCATTTAGTTTGACAACTCACTATTATTTGATACCATCCCTTAATATTTTCTTTGAGATAATTCCCCACCTTTTTAATCATCAATAATTAACAATTAAGCAAACTTTTCTACCTTATTTGACATAGAAAAAAATCGGCCTTGCACCCCACAAATTATCCCTCAAATAAAATCATATCATTCTCATTCCTTATTCTCACAACTAAATAGATAGCAAGAATTATTCTCTCCTTTTATCTTGCAAACTTTCCCCTCATTCCTAGCCATTCTCTCCCTCTCCATTTTTCGAGAATTCATAGCATTTTCAGAGAAAAAAATCGAGAGTGAGCTAGGAAAAAACAAGAGAGAAAATCAAGTAGAAACAAGAAAGCGAAGAACACTCCTCCTCCTCCGCGCCGCGTCGTCGTTTCGTTTGTTTTTCTTTCAAAACAAATCCAATGCATGTTTATATTTTTCCTTGCTCTTCAATCAAGTCATATACATGTTTTTTAAACCATATTTGTTCATGATTTTTTTGAGCAAAACCGAAATATTACAGCAACTACACAACAAAATGCTGCACAGATTTTTCTACTTCCCTTCATGCTTCACGGTTCTTGTTGTTTTTGTGGTTGCAGGGTTGGATCGATTTCCAGGGGCTCAAGGCTGCTTTTAGACATGATATAGGGTGTGTTAGGAAGGGATTTGTCCATTGGTCTCAGCCCTTTCCCCCCATTGCATCGCGTTTTGGACAGCAACTCCCCAGCATGGCGTTTTGTGTCCCGATTTGCATGTTTAGTGCCTAAGTGAAGATTCTGATCTTGGCTGCCCTAGAGGCTATAGCCATGGTTAGAATCTCTCCTTGGATTGTCTAAGACGTGACCAAGTCGGCCTTTGGAGGCTTGGTCCATGGTTCCATCGGTTTTCAAAACAAAACAAGACAAGCACCCCTTCGCTTTTTCTTTTCCTGCATGTGTAGTTTCGAGTTTAGGGGTTGGTGTGGATCTTTGTTGGTTTTTTAGCCCTTAGCCAAGGTTCAAACCATACCATAGGTTGTTGGTAAGAGGCTCTGGTCAGTGGTTCAAGCCCCAATGGCCATTAGCCTCGAAAACGACGCAAGGAAACGAAAGCGCTGCTGCTGTATTTTTGGACAGCAAGTTGGTGCTTCGGTTCAGAGGCTCGTTTGAGTTCTTGGTTGGCTTTTAGCCTATGGCCTTAGACTGGACAGTGCCTCGTCAAGTTAGAAAGGTCATGTTTTTGGCCGTTTGTGATTCGGATCATTTTAGAGGTCGTACGAGAATTTACGGTGCAATGTGCCAAAGTGACTCTCGAAAGAGCGTTTCAAGTTTTTGGCCTCCATTCACTAAATTTCGAGTACTGTAAATTAGGAGCATTATTTCATCATTTTTAAGAGTATTTTAATCATGACTAAAAGTTGGTTGGGTGTTGGTTTGGGTTGGCTCGGAGTCATGATTAAATACTAAGTTAGTGGGCGTAATTGTCTCGTGTTTTGGATTCAATTACAAAGTTTGGTCAAGTAAATTATTTGCATATTTTCATGACATAATTAGGTCGCAGCGAGCCTGAGAACGGTCCAACCCTTATGGTAAAATTTATACAGGATATTTAATTTTTGTATTTAATTATATTACGTGCAAAAAAGTAAAATATTCATTTTTGAGAGTATGTGATATTGCTTGTGGCCATTTTACTATCATGGGATTATTACTTCACCCGGTCGCCAGTTACCGGTCAGGTCAGTTGTGTACCACCCAGTATACTGTGGCATTAGTCTGATCAAACGATTAGTATTTCACCCGGTCGTCAGTTACCGGTCCCGGTCGTCAGTTACCGGTCAGTTCAGTTCAGTTCAGGGGCCACTTGCGTAGACCATAATCTCACCAGAAAATTATTACTAACTATTTCATTACAGAGCTCTACGGGGCAAACATTTCACTTACTACTTTCAGTTCAGTTCAGTTCAGTTATGCACGTAATATTAATTATTCATGATACGATTTCAGTTCAGTGATGCACGAATTACAAGTAGTCATGACATGATATTTTCCTTCGCATGCGATTTTATTATTATTACTTGTTATTTACGATATATGTTTGCTGAGTCTTTAGACTCACTAGACTTGATTGTTGTAGGTACTGATGAGTTCGGGACCGAGGGCGGGGACCAGTGAGCCATCGAGGGTCGGCAGTAGTGGAATCCGAGGACCTCATTTTCAGCATTTACTATTTTTAGGCTCAAACATTTTCCCGTTGATTGGATTATTTTTAATTATTATTTTGCAAACAAACATTTACTTCCGCTGCTATTTTGAATATCAAACTTTATTTATTAGTTTATTTAGGAACAAGGCATTTTAATTAGTTAAAGAGAAAATTTTAATTTTTTCCGCAAATTTTCAAGTACGAATTTAGAGGCCTCTACAAATACACTTAATAATTAAACTTTATCTCAACTCCATAATAATATCAGTCTAAGATCATTCAATCGAATCTTTATCTTACGGCATCAAACTAACGTAACTTAATTATTTACAAGTAAATCCCAAATATAAAATTGCTGTAAATCTTAAATTCCGCACAGAATTTTCATATAAACACATATCTCATAAACTTGTAATTCAAGCTTATACAACTCAAATAGTCTTAGATAACATAATTTCAACACACATATCCATTTAATTTCAAATTTCTTAATGACTTTGAAAAATTCCTCAATAGCTTTTATTTCTTATAATGCATAACATCTAAATTTTTATGAGTATACCATATATATTTACTTCCAAATATCACGATATTACTAGAATTTTAAGAACAAACATTTTTAATTTCCCCAAGATATGGTGTCTATCTCACTTCTTACATACGTCTTTCAAATAACTTATCCATAAATCATACCCAACTTTCTAAAAAAAAAAAATTAACTCTAACAAAGTTATAATTTTAACACTTAAGATCATGAATAAACTCATGATACATGTAAATCAAATCTTAAGTTCCCGAAAATATCTTAACTTAATGTCTAACCCTGTCACTTAACTAATTGATCAATTTTACCTTAAATTGTCATCACTTTAAATTTTTAATTTGCCACAACATTATTTCACTAACACTTATATTTTCAACCCCAATATTGATTCATTCTACATTGTTCTTGATTATCATTCCTTATAGCATTATAATCAAGATATTTCAAGGTTCTAAATATCCCTTCAAGCATAAATCATCGAAAATTTCTATCATTTAAATCATTCAATTCTCACTTATTGCTAAACTAGTCCTCAAAGTTCTTAACAATTGCAAAATTAAATCTCAATTTTCTCGAAAATTATCCAATTGGTCCTAAATTTTTAAAATTCTACAATTAACTCATAAGCTCTTGGCATTCCTAATTTCATTCTATAGGTTTTTCGTAACATAAAGTTCAATAATTTTAAGCATATTAAAACCAAAATCAATTCTCATGACCAATCTTACATTTTCATCAAAACCTAAAATATCAAATTATAGATTTTTATACTTCTAAATATCGACTCAGTCTTCGAATCATTATTCATTATATGTAATTCTCGAGAATTAACTCAATTAGTAATCACGAATCATCAATATTTTCTTAAAAAATTTACATGTCCCAAAAGTGTTCATAATCTTCATGATTAACTTATGACCCAAAAAGTAGAACATCAGTATTAAAACCCAAAAATCAATATAGTCAAATCATTTTCAACCTTTCCTAACGCCCATTAACCAAATTCTTAAACATGTATAATTCCGATACAAAGCAAACATGCATGAAAATCATACAATTTCTTATTTCATATCGTAACATGCATAAAAATTCTAAAGCATATAATCTTTTAGCATAAAAAAAATCATGCAAACATGCAGGTTTAATCATAAAAATCATTTATCATGCAAACTTAAAAATAAATGTCATTTAACTTCAAAAAGTGTTCAAACATATAGCTTAAACATATAAATTATGTAAACATTCAGGTGATAACATTAAAAAAATTTAAAATATTTAAACTTACAGACTTAAGGCTTGACGACTGAGCTTTCTGGAACTGGCAGTGGCACAACTCTTTGTAGGAACTGGCAGTGTCACAACTCTTTGTAGGAACATTTCTCGGATACAAACTGAAACTTCAACTACTCTTTTTCTTTAAAATGTACTATGAAATTTTTTTTTCGTTCCTAAGCTTTCGGCCGAAAATAAATATACGTAGATATATTTTAAAATACTTTTGCACCATTTAAAATAAACCAACCAACCTAATACTTAAAAATACAAAAGAACGCCTTTCAAAACATGAGATCGTAAACCGTCAACCAAACCTAAAACGAGTATTTTTCAAAATAAAGTATAGGCATTTAAATCCTCTCAAAAATCACTCGAAAGCATCAAAAGTCATAAAATATTTAAAGAAATCTTAAATCATAAACATAATGCAGAAAATTAGCAAAGATCCTCAGGTTATGTGAACCATCAGTCCATCTAGTTCAACACCTAGTGAATCTATTGACTCAGCAAACCTTAACCATGACAACAAGTAATACATATATATTCACAAGCAACAGTGAAAGATACTTTTAATAAAATAGTTTTTCATGAACGTAAACTTTAAAAAAATATCTTATCTTTTAACATTCATTACAACATTCAGGGCACTGCCAGGACGTATAACATTTTTCAGGTGTAAAATGACATTTTTGCCCCTGAAACCCTAACTTTCCCAATTTATTCTTAGACCTTAAAATGACGACTCAAATCCATCCAAACTTAACATGACATCTTAAAATACACCCATAAATATTTCTTAGATGTAAACTTAAACTTCCCGGTTTTGACTCGTATTGACTCGAAACTTAACCAAACTTTGCCGAACTTGAACCAAAGCTTAACAACACCTAATCATACCATATAAAACCCAATTCAAGCCAATTAATACCCTTGAACAAGCCTATGAAGCTACTAAAACTTTCTGCCCAAATTTGCACAAAACCCTAGCCTCCCAACCTTGCACCCCTTCGGCTCTAGCCATTAACCAGCCCAACCAAACCCTAGCTGACCTTCCTAGGACCGTCAATGAAACATAGGAACCCTACTGGACCAAGCTTAAAGGACCTAGAACCCACAGCCCCTCAACCGACCCCAAGGCTTGCGCAACTCCCCAACCCTCACACTATCACCCTATCCTTCGAACCAGCCCTCATCCGATCAGCCTAGGACCTTGACTAGCCTCTCTAAGGATCCTTGAACACATCCCAATTGCAGCACACAGCCCTCTCTTCCTTAGCCACCATAACCAAACCATAGCCTTGCAAAAACCCAAGGAAAAAGTGCGGCGGCCCTACTTTGCCTCAACCAGCCTTGAGCCGTGACCCCTAACGGCTCTTAAAAACACCAAAATTTTCCCCTTTTATGCCCCTACCATGGAAGCTCCTTTGTGAATCATTAACAATAGTTTTAACAAAAGAAAACACTAATTTTGTACATGCATAGCCATATAAACGAAAATAGAAGAAGTGCATCATATCTTTCATGCAAAGATAATTAAATACACATAATATGGTGTAAAAGATGTTTGAAGGAAGATTAAGGCGTGCCTTTGCTTTTATTACACACGAGAAAACGATTTGAGATGCGAAGAAGTCGGCGGAGAGGGACCTTGCTGAATTCCTTCGACTTCCACATGATTTTCTCTCAAAAAAACGTGTGTGTGTGTGTGGTTTTGTTGATAATGGAGAGTCCTGGTGTCTTTCTAGGGTGAGGGGCATGTGTTTTGTGTGTGTGTGTGTGAGTTAGGGTTTTTGGGCTAGTTTTAATATAAATAACAAGATAAAAGGTTTAGGCCCATTAACATGGGTATAATAGGCCCATTAGATAGTAATTAAAATATTTTATTTAGGTTGCATTTCGAAAATAATAACCGAGCCTCCAAAAAGTCCCTATTTTCGTCAAAAATTGATTGGTGGTTTAAAATACAACTCGGTGCGTAAAAACACCTCAAAATACCTCATTTTGGAAAATACCTATTAAAATATACCATACATTAAATAATTAAAAATATTTTTCCTTATATGATCATCGGTCTCTGTTCTTCGATCACGTCTCGAATCACCTTTAAAAAAAGTTTTATGCATTATAGTAGAAACCATATTTTAAACATGTAAACATGCCAACCATAATCAATTTATGGAGTTAAAATAATTTAATTAAAATACATAATAAAATTGATAACTTGCATGTATGTGGTTCACGTGCACCTTCAAATTTTCGGGACATTACAAAATTACCTTTTGAATAAGGTGCCACGAAAAAAAGTAAGATAAAAATCCATACGAGTTATAGAAAGGAAGAACTCCTTCCTACCAATACTTGCAAGTGTGGGAGTGTCTTGCCAAAGTAGCAGTACCCACTCCGAAAAAAGAAAATATTTGACCAAAAACTATTTATTGCAATTTTCATTTGATATACATAAAACAATATCGCTTGTCCTTTCCTTGTACACGAGTATCAAATACCTGATATTCACTAAAATACGATAATGAAATCAAGAAATTCTTCGTTATTTGAACGTGTTTCTATTCAAATCTAAGGAAGAACCAAGTTCATTCAAAAGATCACATGAGACAATTGAAAAATATCAAGAGGTTAACCATGAGGTTGAACCTAGATGTAGCAAGAGATCTAGGAGAGAAAAATCCTTTACTCTGGATTTCATAACTTTCTTAATAGAAAATGAACATCAAAGCTTCAAAGAAAAAGTGAATTCATCTGAGGGGCCTCAATGGAAAGTGGTTATCAATTCCAAAATGGAATCAATTTTACAAAATATAGATGGGAATTAGTGGATCTTCCTCCAGGAAGCAAACCACTAGACCACAATTGGATTTCCAACAGAAAATGAAATCAGATGGATTCATAGGTAATTATAAAGTCAGATTGGAAATCAAGGGTTACCATTAATGTAAAGGGCTTAAATACTTTCACACTTATTCTCCTGTCACGAAAATAACCTTTATTCGTTTGATACTTGCATTATTTGCCTTGTGGAATCTTGAGTTACACAAAATGGATGCAATGTTAGCTTTTCTAAATGAAGATTTAGAAGATGAAATTTACATAAAACAAACTAAGAGATTTCCTGCGACTGGGAAAGAAAATAATTTTTAAAAACTTATGAAGTCTCTATATGGTTTAAACATGCACCAAAGAAATGACATGACAAATTTGATCAAGCCATGGCAGAAAATTTATTTAAATTTAGTGAATGCGACAAAATTGTATACGTAAAGGACACTCATAATGACTATGTCATTTTATGTCTTACGTAGATGACATGCTTAACGTTGGTAGCAATAATAAGATGATTAAATCCACCAAGAATATTTTGAACTCAAGATTCAACATAAAATATTTAGGTTTAGCTGATGTGATCCTTGGAATTAAAATTCAATGAACATCTAAAGAGCTAGTTCTAAGTCAGTCACATTATGTGGACAAAATCATTGAGAAATTTAATAAGCATGACTCTGCATTTGCTAGAACCCCGATAGATATGAGTCAACATCTATCAAGGAATCGAGGTGAGAGCATATCTCAATTAGAATACTATCGAGTCATTAGAAGTCTGATGTACTTAATGAGTTGTACAAGACCAGACATAGCCAATTGAATAGATTTACGAGTAATTAGTGTGTATAACACTAGGAAGCAATTATCAGATTGCTAATTTACTTAAGGTACTCACGTGACCATGAACTACACCATACCAGATATCTCACTGTTATTGAAGGATACAATGATGCAAACTGAATATCTGATATGAAGTCTTAAAATCTACAAGTGGATTTGTGTTCATTTTAGGAAGTACAACAATTGTGTGAAAATATTCTAAACAAACATTATTGGCTAGATCCACGATGAAATATGAGTTTGTAACTTCTGAAAAATGTGCTGAAGAGGCTGAATGAACGTGTTAATTCTTAGAAGATGTTCCGGTTTGGGAAAAACCAAAGCCGACTATATGTATATATTAGCCAATCTTCGATTAGAAAGGAACAAAACAATATATATAATATTAAGTCTAGACATACACGTCGTAGACACAATATCATTTCGAAATTACTCTCAACTAGAGTTATCTCTACTGATTATGTAAAATCCAATGATAATATTGTGGATCCGCTAACCAAAAGATTAAACAGATAGTTAATTACGAAATCATCAAGAGGAATAATGCTTAAGCCTATAGAATAAATAGGTGCGAGGAAAACCCAACCTAAGTTGAATGGAAATCCTAATAACTAGGTTCAATGGGACAATCTAATCGTGCTGATTTGATGGATTACTATGAGAGTTATCCCTATTCCATTTTTATTATGAAACAGTGAATGTTGAGGATAATCATACAAATTTTAATGATTTTGATGAGAAGTAATACAGAATTACCTATGTGATAGGGAATTGGGGCCGCTTCAAAGGAATTGTTATGCTCAATTCTAGACTCTCTAGAAGAACCATGCATGTATTCATGGCAAAAAATGAACACAATAATAAGAACAAAATTGTATCAGGGATATTTTTGTGCGAAAAATATATGAATTTACATGAACGGCAGAACAGTTCAAGTCTATCATGTCTACTGGTCAGGTAGTAAAACAAGTATATTTCACAAAAGAGGGTTCAAAGGGTATAATACCTACCTATCCTATGCAAGATTCAACTATAGAACTTTATCACCAAAATTTGTATGCATGATTCAACTGTAGAACTTTATCGCCAAGATTTATATCAATTTTTATTCGTCAGAGAGATTGTTGGAAATTTGAATTAAATTTAAAGTTTAAATGAAATTATAGCTCATGAATCTGAGAGTGTCTTTTGGCTCTCCACATTGTTGAGTTAGTTGTGACTCATGATTGTGCAAGTGTCTTTTGACTATCCATATTCTGGAGTTAATTGGAGAATTTTGGCTCTCCATATTCTTGAGTCAATTAATCTTGCATGACTTTTTGCTTGCATTTAATTTAAAACTTATAAATATTGTGTTCATTTCCTCAATCCATTTATAAAAATATATTTTTTAACAAACTCATTCAAAATCTCATTCAAGCATTCTCTTTCATTTCATATTATTATCTTTTCATTTGACCTCCATTAATTTTTTGTGATAAAGTGAATGTAAGTTTTCATTCGCGATCGATGTAGTTACTTCGTGTTAAGTTTCTGTATGATTTTGTCGTTATATCTTGAGAAACATTTGTTCGTCTTGATTTTCGAGGCACCTTCGGAGGGGATAAATCTGTTATAAGAAACTGTATTTGTACCGGTTTCATTTTGATTTACTGGTTTCCTATTGTTTTACATACTCAATATTTATACTACAAATTGCACACTGCTTTAGTTTAGTGTTCTGTCTATATCTGTATCTACACGATCTTACTTTCGTTTACTGCTTTATAATTATTGTTTTCATACTTTGAATTTATGCATTTTGGCTAACATACATATGCATATTACATATATACATTTAAAATTTTCCAAAATGGTCATCCAGTTTCATATCTGAGATGTTACGACGTTGAGTCGAACTTAAATAATTGAACCACCGAACAATGAACCACTAGTTTTCCATGGAATATGAATTTTAAAGTTTAATATAAATATAGTTTTATGTATAATAAATATTTTTATATAAGATATAATTCTATTGAAAAAAATTTCTTCTCTATCTAATTGCTTATTTGAGGTATTTTTTCGTCATAAAATTATGGGTGTACATCGTATATATGGATTATTCTACATATGTCATCCTTCTTATCTCTATGTGTAGCAATTATTTATATTCTAGAATTTGAGTGACATAATAAATATATAACTGAAATTTTTTTATTTACCATCATTCACTTTTAAAATATCCGATTCATGGTAATATTATAATTCCAAAAGATACTTTAAAAATTAGTTCTTGAACTTGTACATGATATCTTATATGTATTAATTCACCAACTAGATAGCCACTCCACTATATNGCCCAAAGAAGATATAGTATATATTCATGTGGA
This sequence comes from Primulina huaijiensis, assembly GCF_012295235.1. Lineage (NCBI taxonomy): Eukaryota > Viridiplantae > Streptophyta > Magnoliopsida > Lamiales > Gesneriaceae > Primulina > Primulina huaijiensis. The sequence goes on along the minus strand of NC_133310.1, from coordinate 7,564,433 downwards.
TGTTTGGATTGACAAACATTCACGTTGAGTTGCTCCTTTTGACATACACTAGGGTTTCAAATTAATAAACAAATTAAAATCAATTTTTTGGCAAAAATAAAAAGATTAAATCCAAGGTTAACTTATATATATATTTTTCTAATCATAATTAATAAACTAAGATTCACATTTATAGAGGGCGTGGTAGACAAACATCAAATTTTTATGAGTAGGTCTCTTGTAAGACGGTTTCACGAATCTTTATCTGTGAGACGGGTCAACCCTACTGATATTCACAATAAAAAGTAATACTCTTAGCATAAAAAGTAATATTTTTTCATGGATGACCCAAATAAGATATTCGTCTCACAAAATATGACTCGTGAGACCCTCTCACACAAGTTTTTTTCAATTTTTATATTGTCAACCAATCAAAGAATTTCGTGACAGTCAAAACTTTGATAAATATAATCAATAAGAAATTAGTGTCATTCCCACGGTGGAACCACATTTTACATGGAGCACCCCAAAACTAATTTTTATAATGCAAAAAGTCACCTACTAAGTGAAGGGTGTGGTTAGGGTGGTTGAAACTTGAAACTTGAAACTTGAGAATTATGCTAATTAATTAAATAAAAAGTTTTTTCCACTTGGTTTGATCGAAAAGGTGCCGATGAATATTTTAATTGTGGTCTCTTTATTATTGTTAATTAAGTATTACAATATTATAGTACACGGCTGCATACGAAGACTTCTCTTAATTAATATAATGACTGAGGATGGACAAATACCCCTTGATACGACTGTGGGATTGAAGGGCTCATTCTTATTTTTTGTAATTTTTGTTCGCTAGGAACCATTAAATTCATCAACTATTGTTTATTTGTCATTAATATTCTCTTTTATAGATCATGTGATGAATATAAAGCCAATATTATTTATACACATTAAAATCTATTTGATAAAAAATAAATAAATATCATTTTGAAATATTGAGTGTCATTTTGCTTTATTATCCTATCTGAAAGTCGATTTGTTTAACATAAAAGTAAAAAAAATATTGAGATTATGTGTATCAGATTTTAAGTGTTGTGTGCAGGTGTTGTAACACATATCCATAACATGCAACCTAATATATTAATTAAACAGACAAATAAAGTTTAATGAATAAAATAAAAAAGAATAAATCATGCACAAGTTTTAACTTGTGCGGTTACTCGTGGTAAAATATTCACTAGAAAATTGTAAATAGTTTACAAAAACAATACTAGTGAAAGTATGAAAAACGATATTTCTTTACAAGTCAAGGAAGTAAAGTGCATCTCAAATAAACAATTACAAAAAACACGGATGCAATGATTTTATTGCTGAAACTCGGAGCCACAAATAACTGTTCAACCAACACTTCACAAGAGTGTTGTCTTTGAGTGTCTCCAACACCTCACGACAATATAGCAAACCGCGTGAGTCGATCACGCGAAATCTTCAGTGATATAATTCTTTGTTCTTCCTTCGATTCTCGACAACTATCAACCACACAAGTCAAGCCCACTAGATCATGTTGTCATGATCTCTTATTTAAATCCTTATTTTTCCTATATTTTATTCTTTGTATAGTAAACCAAGAATTCATTAGAAAATTATAAACTCTTTTGAATAGTAATATAATATCTAGAGATCTTATCATTAATATCATAATATTATTGAACAAGAAAAATATCAATATAAAATCTAATTAGTCTAGAATAGGAAAACTCCATATTTAAATATATCAATATTTTCAACAAAAAAAAATTAATCAAGGAATAAAATATTCCTTCCAATATCTCCATTTTCGCCTTTCTGGACAAAACATCCAAAACTGGTATGATCTTTCTGATATGTGTTATCTTCGTCTGTATAATATCTCCCCTTGACTTAAATAGTTATCTCCCCTTGAATTCAAACAAGTTATTGCAGTATTGTCAAATATGTGTTGTAACACGTAAATTAGAACACTCAGAAAATTCATTAATAGAACAAAATAACCACATCAAACATAACAAAAAAATTAGAGATAATACAATAAAAGAAAAATCAAACAGACTACGGATCTATAGCATCATCAGATTCATTCATTTTTGCAGCACCAGCTTCAGCTTTAGCTTCGACTTCTTGTAGTCCTCTTTTTGTTCAGCAAAGGAGTGAACACCAATTTCCAAAATCTCATAGTCAGCCACCTGCTGATAATGCAACTGAAAAAGAAGTTTATGCTAAGCTTGCAAAAAATTTGACTTTGGTTGAGATAGTTGCTCTTCTACAAACAGTTGCTCCACCCACCATTCTATTTGAAGCAATGCCTAAGTTTCTCTTCTAAAGGGACAAAAAAAAAATAAAGAAAAGAGACTATGATGAAGGATCTGAAAGCAGTGACAGTAGTTCATGCATTAGAAAGGATAGAATATTTATTTGATTTAATGAGAATCAAGGAACTGATCTTGATTTGTGAAGAATTGAAGAAGAACTATGATCCGACTTGCCTAACTGCTCACGATGACAGAGCAACATTTACTCATTTATATGTGGATTTAAGCTTTTTACAAATGGAAGTTAAATTCTGTGAGATAGACCAACAATTATTCATACCTATCGACTCCAAATTAGCAATAAAAATTCCAACGACTCCACTGAAGAACAATAAGTTGAGGATGGTTCTTTAGTTCAGGCTCAAAAGGAGTCAAACCATGCTGGACCATCATCCTGTAACTGAGAGAATTACAGAGGTTCTTGAAGAAGAATTTAAGAGAATCGATGCAAAAGTGATGGAAGTTGAATAACCAGTTTTGGAAGTTTCGGTTCAAAATCAAAAGGAACATATGGCAGTTGAAAGTGAAGTGGAGTTTGTGCGAAACTGTTTCTTTATCACCACCATCAACTCCAACACCAGTTTAATAAGTCGAAGTTCCAATTGCTACAATCACAATCCCTGAATCAAAAATTTTTTTTGAAACAACGAGGGACCAGCTTGCTCCAAACCAATCTATGGTTGAAAATTCAGTTGGAGTGGCAATTCAAATTGAAGTGGTTGAGACGGTTGGGAAAATGTCACTCTATCATTTGAACCAATTGTAGCTATTTCAGTTGGGAAAGCTGATATTGTAGAAACTAGTCATTAGTTGATCAGTTCCCTAATCCAAAAGCTCATATGATTGCTCATTCACTTGAGTTGGAGCTTGGAAAAGTTTTTGCCATGGATAATATTCTTTCAAATCTAACTGGAATAAATGATTTTTTACACAAGTGAAGACATGACAGAGACTTACTATAACTAACGTTAAGAATCTGAAAGATAAAGTATTCAAAGACCTTTCAGGCCTATCTAAAGATGTCCACACATTGTTTTTTTCACTGTTGCATGTGATGGTATACATATTATTCGTTATCAAGAATATGATGTGTTGAGTCTTTAGACTCACTAGGTGTGATTGATGCAGGTGATTATGATAATAATGTTAAGGAGGTCTTGATGGTTGACTTTGCTGGACTGAAGGTGCAAATAACCCGAGGACCGACGCTAGTTTTCCGCACTAGTTTATGATTATGATTTATGTTAGACATATTTTTACGACAATTTATTTATGTTTATGAGTGGTTGTGAGAGGTTATAGTATGAGCTATACTTTTCAAATAATATTTTAGGTTTGGTAAAATGTTAGTTGGCTGTTTTATTTTTAAATGGTGTCAAAAATATTTTATATATTTTTGCGTAGTGTTCGGCCGAAATTATGTGAGGTCTAAAAAAAATTGGTACTTTTAAAGCAAAACGAGTAGTGGACATTTCAACAAGAATCTAGAAGTACGATTTCACTTGGTTTTCATTATATTAAATTATAATTGACATTTATATTCATAATTTCATCCTGTTTACTACCTAATAATTCTCAACTATTCCTACTCTCTTTCTCAAGTGGTGCGTAGGAATCAATTATCTAAAGTCGATTTCGATATCCATATCAACAATCAAAGCATAAATAATTTCAATAGCACAATAATTCTTTTAATGGATTCGTTGGAGTTATAGGCCTTCTGAACTCTACAAACATAAACGATATATTTTTCTACAATATAATCCTATTCAAAATCTTCTCTCCCGAGTGATAGATTTCAAATAAATATGACTATTTAATTAGTGATCAAGTAATTGAAAGCAATAAAATCCAAAAAATATAAATAAAAAAGAAGAAATTGACATATATAAATCAACAATTCATAAACATAGATTCGAACAAACTACGTCGTCCTCTAGATTTAATAAATTAGTTCATGAATGAAAACAACCACTACAAGAAATTCTGCATACAACAACGCACATATGACAACGGTTTTTGTGAAAAACCGTTGTCGTATGTGTTTTAACAACGGTTTTAGCAAAAACCGTTGTCTTTTGGGGTGCCAAAGACAACGGTTTTTAGGGTCAATGACAACGGTTTTATAGAACCGTTGTCTTTGAGCGTTTTTTTAGGGTCAATGACACGGTTCTAACCGTTGTCTATTAGCGTGCTTTTTTGGACAATCGACAACGGTTTTAAGAAACCGTTGTCGATTAGCGTGGTTTTTGGACAAACAACAACGGTTTATGAGAACGTTGCAATATTTAGCGACGATTAAATGGAAACTGTCGCTAATTTTAATTTAGCGATGGTTTTGTCTAAACCGTCGCTAAATTTAGCAACGGTTTTACGTAAACCCGTCGCATGTTTAAAATTAGCGACGGTTAGACAAAACCCGTCGCTAAATATAGCGACGGTTAGCAACAGTTTAGATCCAAACAGTTGCAAAATTAAAAACTGCGACGGTTTTTCAATTACCGTCGCCAATAGCGACAGTTTAAACAAAATCCGTCGCAAACTATCTATAAATATCACCATACTCGGTCCATATACCTCCACAACACTTAAATTTTTCTCACTTACACGAATTTATCACTTCACATAACACTTAAAATTTTTCTCACCACTTCACAACACTTAAAATTTTTCTCTCGTACACGATTTTACTACTTCACAACACTTAAAATTATTCTCATCACTTCACAAAATTTAAAATTTTTCTCTCTTAAACGATTTTACTATTTCACAACATTTAAAATTTTTCTCTTTTACACAATTTTAGTTTCGATTGTTAGTTTTTTTTAGATTTATTAAATTATAAAAAGTTTTTTTTTATTTTTCGAAACAAATTAGCGACGGAAATCATGATTATAAACCGTCGCTAAAAGTAGCGACGGAATTTATTGAGAACCGTTTCGAATTTTAGCGACGGTTTAATAAACAGTCGCTCTTTTAGCGACGGAATTTATTGAGAACCGTCTCGAATTTTAGCGACGGTTTAATAAACAGTCTCTCATTCAAAATTAGGGACGGTTTTGAATAAATCCGTGGCTAATATTATTTACGACGGTTTTAAAAAACTGTCACAAATTCGACCTACCACAACGGATAAAAACCGTTGTCGTTGAACGGACTTTCAACAACACCCTCAATTACAACAGTTTTAGAAAGGCTACGACAACGGATAAAATCCGTTGTCGAATGCCGTTTTTGGTGTAGTGAACAAAATAAATTCATGTTCTTCAATATCACTAATAGACTAAAATTAAGTAAGATGAAGGGAAGAAGAATTGAATCAGAGTTGCGACTCCGTCCCTGGTAGATGCGCTCTTCGTCTTCGTTCTCGCTCTCTTTCCCGTTCTCTGGATTTTTGTACGTGATTGCGGCCCTCCTTTTTCTATGGCTAGGGTTTAAATTTTTATATGTGCGCGAATGGTTGCAAAAGCCCAAGAAAAGCCCGTCAGATTTTGTGCCTGTCACCTACACACGTGGCTACGCAGGATTTTGCACATCGCGAAGAGTTTTGATCTTGAGCCTCTAGGGCAGGGGTTTTCGCGCACCCGCGCGTGCTACTGTTTATCCAAAAAAAAATTTCGCTTCTTCTGCTTTCTTTTTCACTTCATTCTTCCATTTCGACATTTAATTTATTCCTTGTTGGTCGCAAGTTATGCGCTCATGCTTGATTCATGAAATGACATAAACAACTGGCAAAACATGTCAATCGGCTCGATAATCGCACATTTTCAGGCCAATTCCTTGGGTAATTTTAGTGCAAAAACTTGCGTTTATCAATAATCAGTGAGGTGATCTTTAGATCTTATCATGTGGCGCGAGCAACCATTGTCGAAATACAAACAACCTGCAATGTTAGTTTTCAAAGATGTATAAATAACGATGCGTCGAATTTCGGCCTTAGGTACCCAAACTTTCTTCACTGGGTATTTCCTGTTGACAGTGTTACGTTTGGTGTTGGGCAACACCTTGTGCAACATCCAGTTTGCTTTCCAGCTCATATAATCATCTCTCAGATTAAAGCAAAAAATTTTGATGTGGGCTGACTTACAGTAATAGTGGCAAATGAACCGTCGCTTTCTTTGCTTTGGTCTTTGAGTAGAAAAAGTTTCTCTTGGAGAGTTTGAAGTAACTTTACTATCATTCACAAAACATTTGGTTGTGACCCAGAGTTGGAAGATTCTCCAAGATCAATCACGTTATTAATGCACCCAAGACCAACATTGCCGTCTTTTCCCATCATCAACATCGAGTCAAGTTTTTCCGAACTCAGAGTTAAATTTGGAAAGAGTTTTTGTAGCTTTTTCAAGATCACCATTGACTTTGCACAATTCAATTTGTCTATAAATATCCTCGTCCTTGTTCATTTTTCTTCACACAATAAATTTTCCTCTCTTCCACAAAATTTTTCTCTCTTCCAGAAATTTATTTCGCTTCAATTCTAAGAGTTAAGATTATAAATATTATTATTATAACAAATATTGTAAGTATTTTTATATAATTATTGAAGAAAAAATTATTTTTTTTTTATTTTCCGTAAAACATTAGCGACGGAATTTATATGCAAAAATCGTCGCTAATTAGGGACGGAAATCAGATTTTTCAATGCTACGACAACGGTTTTTCACCGTCGTCTTTAGACGTGTATGACAACGGTTTTTCACCGTTGTTTTTGAGCGCACCCTTTAACCACAGGGCCTTTAACAACGGTTTTACAAGACATACGACAACGGTTTTTCACCGCCGTCTTTTGACGTCTACGACAACGGTTTTTAACCGTTGTCTTTGAGCGCACCCTTTAACCACGTGACCTTTAACAACAGTTTTATTTGACATACAATAATGGTTAAAACCCGTTGTCTTTTGCCTTTTTTTTTTAGTGTGCGTGTAATATTATTCTCTCAAATGATCTACGTATGACATAACTTTGGCGCGATATTCTTCAGCACTCTTGCTCGAAAGTGTTGTAGAATTTCGTCCTTCCTTTCACAGTTGGTGTAGCTCGAAAATTCTGAAATTTTTGAAGTGATTTTAGTTTGATTTTTCAATAAACCAATGCATCTATTTATAAGCCTCCCAGAGTAAGCTAGAAATGGTGCATTTCCTCCCAATAACCATAAACTTAGTTTTTATAGGCAATAATCAGCCTTCAAGAGGCTGTTAAAATCTGATGGCATCATGTGTCAAAATGTCATTTCAAATTACAATTTTGGCATGTGTACATTTTGAATTATTTTGAGGCCAATTTTTTTGATTTTTCATATTAAGATTGAAACTTGATAAGATAATTATATTATAAGATAATATAGAAGTCTTTTGAAGTCAACATCGATCTATTAACTTATGCAATCAAGTTCCACGATATCAATCTTTGTTTTTTTATGCACGAGCCACGTACAAAAAATATATATATTTTTACAAGAAGTCGTATTATTTATGTATTTATTTAAAAGAAATGCTTCCATTCCCCTAGCTGCATTAATATATTAGTACCGCCTAATAATTTTGCTATGATTATTAATTTCACTTCCTAATTAACGTTATCCCACATGCTTCGTGTACCTTTTTCACATTCAAAGATTGCTCTGATTGCTTAAAAACAATCACATCTAACAAAATATATTTTAAAATTTTAATTAATTATCATCCACCATTACTAGAATTAATTTAAACGCCTAAATGAACTTGGACGCACACGCACAGCACCCACTCTGTAGCCATTACAAAAACACCCTTTCTGCGACTTTTTCCAACAACCATTTCACAAGTTCACTTCTTAAAAAAACAAAAAAGGCAAGATCTCTCGAATGGGTGGAAACTCCCCGTGTGCGTCGTGCAAGTTGCTGAGGCGGCGCTGCGCCAAGGATTGTCTATTTGCACCGTACTTCCAGTCCAATGACCCTCACAAGTTCGCCATCGTTCACAAGGTTTTTGGTGCCAGCAACGTTAGCAAGATGCTGCAGGTACATCTTTTTTTTTCCCTTCATGTTTTCATACTCCTTTCGTCGTATCCGCAACTTCGAGATCATTACCTGGGATGAATCTTTAGTTAGTGGATAGTCTACACATATATGGTGTGCTTTACTTGATGTAGCATAACCGTAACCGGTCACACCATCTGAATGTGAAAAAAATATGTAGTTTTTCGCCAAATCCTGACACTCTACCTACAACAATTTTTAGTACAGAAGAACCTGAATAACCAATTTGACATCAAAACCCTAGAGCTTTTCAAGAAAACCCTTTAAGGGACTACGGTATATGCAAATCAATATTCTTAATCATAAAAACAAAAATTTGTTTTTACATCTTCACGTATGCATTTACTTGACTTAATTAACAAACATTAACAATATCACCATCATCCTGGCAGGAACTTCAAGTTCATCAAAGAGCGGACGCAGTTAGCAGCCTCGTCTATGAGGCAAACGCTAGGGTTCGGGATCCGGTCTATGGCTGCGTAGGCGCGATATCTTACCTTCAAAACCAAGTTTCTCAGCTCCAAATGCAGCTAGCCATGGCTCAAGCCGAGATACTTTGCATTCAAATGCAGCAACAAGATCAGCTGAATAATTTTCAGAATATCAATCCGCTACTTGTTGAGGCAGATGATAAATCATTCTTGTTCCAAAATAACTATAACCATCTCCCTCAGTTTCTCAGCTCTAACTCTTCCAATAATGATAGCTATAGCAATAGCAATCATGCCGTATACGAATCTCTAAAGAAAGAGTCCTACGTTGGGCATGACATGGTTTCTTGAATATTGATTAAATAAATTATTCATGTTTTGTTTAATGTCTTTTTATAATGTTTTATTTATTTATTTTTTTTGTTGGTATTTTTTTCATAAGAATTATGATTTTGTATAAATATTTTAGTGAGTTATAGTGTGACTCAACCACATGAAAACATCCCTAATTTTTATAATATATAATAATTCTTTCAAAAAACATTCACGAGTTTGTTTTATTTGGCTATTTCAAAATACTTAATTTGACTACTTTTCACCTTTTAAGAACCTCTCCTAAAAAATTGATGATGTATTAATTTGAATATGTAAATAAAATCAAATTCTCCTTTCATTCTTTTTTTAAAATTATCAAAATTAATATGTATAAATTTGGAAATTTCGTTTATATGTGTGTGTGTGTGTCTGTGTGTGTGTATGTATAACGTAATTAACAATCATGTGTTATTTTGATGACAAAGTTCTACATAATTGTTAATTAATTTTACTAATACTCAACTAATTAAAAACTAGTTAAATAATAATAATTTAATTGTGTGACTCAGGCGACGGCCCGGGATTTTGGTCAAGGGAAGGGAACATAGGCCAAAAAATTAAGGCAAAATTTAGTGATGATACAGAAACTAAATATAAAAATTTTAAATCTAAAATATTTTATTTAGTTAAAAAGTCTAAATTCACTTGTCTTGATTGGTTTATTTTCTGTTTGACTTGTTAGATACAAACCCTTTAGTTATATTTTTTTAAGCATTATAAGAATGAGAGACAAGACAAAAATATGTGTTTCACGTACGATAAGGGAGTCTAGAAAGTGACAAGAGTAGGGGTTTAATTATGTCTGAAAACAAGGGTTTCCTCCTAAGTCAACCCTAACACGTGAAATAGAGAAAATTAATTGAATTAAAAAGTTATTAATTAAGATTCTTTTCCCATGAACAAATTACAGCGGCGGTGCCTCTCAAGGACTAATGATATATTAATTTTGTTTAATGGTGAAGTCATTAATTAATTTATCAATATAAATGTAGGGAGTGTAATTCCAATTATTATATGTCATAGGGAGAGAAACAATTATTTTATTTTTCTAGGACAATTATAATTTTGATCCCATATATTTTTTTTATTTTTAATAAGTTTGGTATTATATGTTGTTGAATTTCAATTTTAAAATATTTCTTTCAATTTTTGCCAATTTTAGCCTTTTAATTTTACATCTCAACTACTTATGTTACATTGGACTCGTTAGTATCATGTGTGCGACATATAAAAAAATAACTTAAATGATATAAAAAAGACTAAGATAACAGACAAACTGAAATTTGACATTATAAAATATTTATTTAAATTTTTTTTAAAAAACGATAATACGTGATCAAATATTTTCCTATTTTTCATGTCACTATAATAAAGTATAGATATTTATAAATTTTTTGAAAAATTAAAATTTTTGTCATTTAAATTGATTTGTTTTTAGTTTTAGTTGTAACTTGACAATTTTGAGTTTTCATCCAATAACTTGGATATTTTTTTTTTGGTATTTTTTCCCCCGGAAGCAAATAAATCCACATAATATTGATTATTTGATACTGATGTTCTAATAATGTGACGAGAATAAAATCTACGTTATACATATTAAATATATCTAAACAAAAATCTCAATTTGAAATATTAAGTACTGTTGTTTTGTCTTATATTTCTCCTTTGTTTTTGTTTAAATTTATTTTAATTTATGCAATATAGGTTTATCCATGTTATATGAGCTACATAATAGAACATCAGTATCAAATAAACAATATTCAATAGTTTGTTGGCTTCTGGAGAAAAAAAGGGAAAAAAAAATTATGAAAACTAAAGGTTGACAAACTACATGATTAAAATATAAAACAGACAAACTTACAAAACTAAAATTGCAATTTTCCTAGATTTTTTCAAGGGAAATGAGTTCGTTTAGGTGGAAATTATTCCAGCTATAACATGAAGGACTTAAATAACAGTAACTTTTTTTCCCCTTTTTGGCTGGCTATATTACAAGCCTTGAATTAAAAAAATAATATCTATAAGTATTGTTAATTATAAAACCCATTATTTTGAAAAATAAATTCAAACATGCAATAAGATAGAGGTGGACGAAGTATACAACGTGAGGGCAATTCGTTGTTGCTAGGATGCTCACGTGGGGAGCAGTGGAAGAAAGTGCTAAGCTCATGGGATTTAAATAATTCATAATTTAATTTAGTGCTTCTCAATCACTTGAATAATTTAACATTAATACTGCTTTGTTTGATAATCGCCAGAATTATATAATTAATTTCCTCATCCAAAATCAGCCTAATTAATTAGCATATATAGGCAACATAGAATTATTTAGATTCTTGATTTTGTTTTCTTTTTTACAAAAATCAACTTATATGGCTTGTTTTCTTCAACGACAAGAGGAGGTGGGAACCAAGAAATTTTAACAAGCATGAGTTATTTAAATTATTAACAAAATATATCTGATGAAGTCATCAATAGTTGAGAAATTGATCTCAACTAAATAAAATATGTAAGAGATATTGCATTCATTTGAGAGAAGCATTGTCTTTAGTAATTATTATTTTTTTGGGTAACCCAGGTATCCAGGCTTTTTGCCGGACTAAAATCGGCGAGAACGACGTTCGCACTCTGGTTCGTTCTCTTGGTAAATCTAGATGCGATCATAACTTATACACACAAAGAGACGACTCTCTTTTTGTTTTTATCGTCGTCCATTGTGATTTGAACTCTTGACTCTCACATTATCCTCTTGATCATGTCCATGGGGCTTATTATTTACCTACACACGATAGTTTTACAAATTCATCTAAAAAGTGAAATTCTCATAAATATTATAAAAAGAAACTAAAATAATGTACAATTACATAATAGATGAGTTACCGAAGAAATGGACTAAAATATAAAATAACTAAAATTATTTAATTGTAAAATGTATTTTATGTTTCTTTGTTTGGCAAAAACTTGTATGAGACGGTCTCACGGGTCGAATTTTGTGAGACGGATCTCTTATTTGAGTTATCCATGAAAAAGTATTACTTTTTATGCTAAGAGTATTACTTTTTTATTGTGAATATCGGTAGGGTTGACCCGTCTCACAGGATAAATTAAATTTTTAGGGATTGATTTTTTCATATAAAAATTTATATTTATATTTATATTTAATTTAGCCCACCTAAAGATTAAATCCTGATTATGTCTCGGATCGTCATGCATTCACTGCTAGCTAGTTAATATAGATGAACGAGGTTCCGATTAGTCGCCTAGGATTTGTTATTATTACAAATTAATATAGATTTGAATTTGTATTGATCATTAGAAGATACTCGAGGGGTGTAGGAGCATATTCAATATGGTTATTCTGATCTCCAGTGGGAACATATATATCGTAGTTGGGGAAAATTTGCAGTCAGTCCACGAGCCATATATGAAGTGGATGGAGGAAAATTTGAAGTCTGTCATGAGTTGTAATCCTCAAATCGTCAAGTCGGTCCCCACGAGCATAACGTTGTTCGAGATTGGAGCCGGTTTTTCAACTTTTGGTCGGTAGCATATGACTTGAATGTTGGTCCCACGTGCATTAATTTGAGATAATAAATATGAAAATAAAGAATAAACTGAACACCGAGATTTACGTTGAAAACCCCTAAAAATTATTAGGGTAAAAACCACGGGCAATATGAAAAGAATTCCACTATAATATTTTGTGGTGTACAACTCACTAACTGTGTTTCCAAAGAGAACACACACTTTCATAATACAGGAGAACAAACACCTCATAAATTTTATAGAACTAAGTACTCAAATGCTATATAATTAGAGAAAACTCGAAGAAGGGATGATTTCAGAATGAAAGGGGGAGCTCTATTTATTGAGCCCTTTGTCCGTGTGAAACCGCGTATAAAACGTGTTTCGTCTGAATATCCTTCATCAAAAGTTTGCCAACCTTGTTTAATTTTTTCAAAGGTTGCAAAACGTGTTGTCCCTACAACAATTAATGCATATTATCGACATTTCTCCCACTTGGAGATTTGATTGAGAATCAACGCATCTCCATACATCCTTTCAATCTTTTCATTGTATGCTGCTTGCGTTTCTGCTAGGCCACTTGAAGATCTACACCACTCAAACTTATCAGTGTTCACTGGCTTGGTCAGAAAATCAGCTATGTTAACTTTTGTATGGATCTTCTGCATATCCACACTTCCTTCTTCTACTACTTCCCGTACAAAGTGAAATTAGACTCCAATGTGTTTCGTCCTAGAATGAAAGGCTTGATTTCTTGCGATGTGCAAGGCACTCTGACAGTCACAAAACAAAGGAAAATTTTCTTGTTTGTGTCCGATCTACTCCAATAATTTTTTAATCCATATTGCCTCATTGCAAGCTTGAGTAGCTGCCATGTGTTATGCCTCTGTTGTAGATAACGTCACAACTGTCTGCAATTTTGAAACCCATCTTACACCTCCTCCTGCAAGTTTAAACACATAACCAGTAGTAGATTTCTTCTTATCAGGATCACCTGCATAATCTGAATCGACATAGCCCCTGAGTGTAAAATTCGATCCTCCATAATACAATGCAGCATTTAAGGTACCCTTAATGTATCTAAGGATCCTCTTAATAGTACTTCAATGCTCTCGTCAAGGATTCGCCATATACCGACTAACTGCTCCCACTGCTTGAACAATATCCGTTTGTACAGATCATGGCGAACAAAAAACTTTTCACTGCTGATGCATATGGTACTCGAGACATCTCCATCCTCTCTGATTTACTGCTATGACACATCTCGGAGGATAATTTGAAGTTAACAGGAAGAGGGGTCGATATTGGCTTGCTATCTTGCATGTTGAAGTGTTGCAAGACTTTCTTCAAATAATTTCCTGGGAAAGCCAAATCTTTCTGTAGGACCGAGTGCTTACCGCTTTACCAAAAGCTATAGCTGGTGGTAATGGTGCAACTCAAATATTTTAAACCGCACAGCAGCTCAAGCACCACGGTTCGATATCTCCACAAAGCAGGGACAATTATTGCATTCAACAATCTCGCTCCCAATAATTGCACTCCTTGCAATCAATGGGTATCGAACCCGTGACCTTGGCTCTGATACCAATTGTAGGACCGAGTGCTTACCGCTTTACCAAAAGCTATAGCTGGTGATAATGGTGCAACTCAAATCTTTTAAACCACACCAGCTCAAGCACCACGGTTCGATCGTTCCACCAAACAGGGACAATTATTGCACCCAACACTTTTTGTTACTTCTGTCTCGATGAATTTGCATACCTAGAATCTTCTTTGCTGGTCCCAAGTCCTTCATATCAAATTCACTAGCCAACCGTGCCTTCAATCTTTGGACCTGATCTTTGTTGGGGCCTGCTACCAACATGTCGTCCACATACAACAGCAAAATAATATAATGATCACCAGACCTCTTGAAAAATGTACAAGGGTCTGTACTCAATCTGTTGTATCCAAAGCTCATGATATAGGAATCAAATCTCTTGTACCAACACATCGGTGCCTGTTTGAGACCGTACAGAGATTTGTTCAACCTCCACGAAGAAACGCTGTTTTTACATCTAGCTGTTCTAGATGTAGGTCAAACACTGCACATAATGCCAACACTACTCTGACTGTTGTAAGCCGAACCACAGGATAAAATATTTCATTGAAGTCAATGCCTTCTTTCTGAGCATGTTCTTTTGCCACCAATCTAGCACGATACCTCTCCACTTGGTTATTGCTATCATGTTTGATCTTATAAACCCATCTGTTTTCAATGGCTTTCCTCTCTCGTGGTAGTGTAACAAGATCCCAAGTTTTATTCTTGTCTAATGCCTTCAATTCTTCTTGCATTGCTATCATCCACAAGGACACATCCGAGCTTTGAGTAGTCTCGTGAAAACTCGATGGCTCACATCCTCTGATAATAGACAATATGCAATATTGCTTTCAGTGACATAATCTGAAAACCAACCTGGTAATCTTCTGTCTCGAGTTGACTGCCTCACATTGAAAACTTCAGACTCAACATGTTCTTGTTCTTCGTGCTCTGGTACTGCTTCTCAAGAAATTTGATCTTCGTCCGTCTTATTTTCGACCTGAAATATAGCAGTTTCTGAATTCAGTGTGCCTTTGTCTCCCTTTACTTTATCTTCCTCGAAGATAACATCTTTGCTGATGACAAGCTTGTGGACAGTAGGATCACACAAGCGAAACCCCTTTACTCCATCAGCATAACCCAAGAAGATACATTTTCTGGATTTCGAATCCAACTTTGATCTTTCTTGCTCATTGTACAGAACGTACACAGGCCTTCCAAATGTATGCAAATGAGAATAATCTGCCGGCTCCATGTCCACATTTCCATCGGAGTCCTCAGATCAATCGCCACTGAAGGAGAACGATTGATAATATAACAATCGGTTTTGACTGCTTCCGCCCAAAATGACTTGTCTAAACCCTCAGTCCTCAACATAGCTCTTGTTCTGTCCAACAAGGTTCTATTCATCCGCTCTGCCACTCCATTCTGTCGAGTTGTGTAAGCCGTCGTGAACTATCTTTTAATGCTCTCATGTTGACAATATGCATCAAATTCGTCACTGGTCTATTCTCCTTCATTGTTAGTCTTCAGACACTTGATTTTCTTTTCAGAATCAAGTTCAACCCGCGCTTTAAAATCTTTAAAGACTTGGAAAACATCTGATTTCTTCTTGATTGAATATACCCAACATCTCCTAGAGAAATCGTCAATGAACGAGACAAAGTATCTCGCTCCTCCTAGGGATACAACCGGTGCCTGCCAAACATCCGAATGAATCAGCTCCAATATACTTTTGCTCCTGGCAGTAAAAGTGTCAAACTTTAATATGTGTTTTTTACTGGTAACGCAATGCTCACAAAAGGGTAATGATAATTTTGTAAGTCCCGACAGCATTTTCCGTTATGAGAGAATTTTCAATCCCCGTTCTGACATATGCCCGAGCTTTCTATGTCATAACACTGTTAATTCTTCTCCTGAACCAATTGATGCAACAACTAGTTATGCCTCTTTGTGTGTTTCTCCCAAAAGTTCATACAGATTTGCAGCAACTTTTTCCGCCTTCATAACCACAAGCGCACCCTTCACAAATTTCATGATCCCGTTCTCGATACGGGTTTTGCACCTGATGTCATCTAACTACCCCAAGGACAAAAGATTTTTCGTCAGTTCTTTCACATGTCGTACCTCCTGTATGGTGCGAACGTGCTATCAAATATTTTAATTTTGATAGTGCCGACCCCAACGATTTGCAAGGCATGATCATTCCCATGAATACAGATTCTCCTGAGACTGGTTCATAATGGTCAAATCATTTTCTCTGAGACGTCATGTGCAACGTTGCTCCTGAATCTATAATCCATGTGTCACAAAATTTGTGTCTGTCTTCTGAAACTGTTGCTGCTTCGCTGAATAATATTTCACTACTGCCCGAAGTACTGACCACATTTTTCTGAGAACTTTTATCGATACTCGTACACTCTTTCTTGAAGTATCCTTTACCGCCACATTTAAAGCAGTAAATATTTTTCTTCTTACTTCTCGACTTTGATCTATGTCGTCTTTGACTCTCACTGGAATCACGGTCCATAAATATTTCTCTTATCATCGGTAAAGCTTCTGTCTGTTTCGATGTTACCAACCTATATTTCTTATTCTTGCGCCGACTTTCTTCTCCGAGAACCACAGTTAAGACATCATCGAATTTTAGAAAGCCCATAAGAATATTGTTGGTAATGTTGATGATAAGTTGATCATATAAATCTGGTAGACTTTGAAGTAGAAGCTCCGCTCGTTCATTTTCCCATATTTTATGCCTCATGGAAGTGAGTTGGGCAAATAGAGTATTTAGTGTGTTGATATGGTCAGTCACCAATGAGGATTCTGCCATCCGAAAAGTATAAAGCCTTCTCTTTAAGAAAATCATGTTGTGTAGCGACTTGAACTCGTACATCTTTGTCAGATTATCCCATATAAATTTGGCTGTTTTTATTTCAGATATACTTGACAATAATTCGTCTGCTATAGCCAAGTGTAAATTGACAACAACATTGTCATTCATCTCATTCCACTTTCCATCATCCGTAATTTTCATCGGTCTATCTCCAATAGCCGCCAAGCAATTCTCCTTTCTTAAAAATGCTTGTATCTTTATTTTCCACAGCATAAAATTGATTCCATTGAACTTTGCTATCTTATACTTAACCGCTATTATGTCTTTTTACAATTTAGTAGACTGAACAAAAATAATCCCGCCTTAATAAAAAAAATCTCAAAAAACCTTTTGTGATGTGAAAGATCAGTCTAGGCTGCAACCACAGAGCATACTCAGAATTTTAAGAAATTTTAAACCAAGGCTCTGATACAACTTGTTGGTCCCACGTGCGGTAATTTGAGATAATAATTATGAAAATAAAGAATAAACTGGACAGCGAGATTTACGTGTAAAACTCCTAAAAATTATTAGGGCAAAAACCACTGGCAAAATGAAAAGAATTCCACTATAATATTTTGTGCTATACAACTCACTCGCTGTGTTTTCAAAGAGAACACACACTATCTTAATACAGGAGAACAAACACCTCACAAATATTATAGAACTAAGCACTCAAATGCTATAGGATGAGAGAAAACTCGAAGAAGGTATGATTTCAGAATGAAAGAGGGAGCTCTATTTATAGAGCCCCTTGTCCGTCTGAAACTGCGTATAAAACGCATTCCGTCTGAATATCCTTCGTCAAATGTTTGCAAACCTTGTTTAATTTTTTCAAAGGCTACAAAATGTGTTGTGAAACGTCTACTCGTTTTAAAATACGGAAATATTTTTTTTAATTTTATAAAGCTCACATTTTCGAAATAACATTTAAAAAAATTATATTTATTTTAACATAAAAATAGCGTGGTTTAAAATAATCAAACTCATTCAACGACAGCATTACCCGCCCACTGAGCCCGGGTCTCGGCTCATCATATCTCATGTCATCGTATACTATACATCGTCAGTCACAACCAATTCCCATCCTTCAAAAATATCATCATTTTCATCACTTAATAAAAACATGCATATGCGTAACTTTTCCTTTAAACCAAGCATGCAACGTATTTATCATAATTGCGTAAAAATCGTAAACGTGATGCATAACATTTAAAATATCATAAATTGGTGGTCAGCGCGCTGCTAGGATCAAAATCTCACCCCGGGTGCAAAATGACCATTTTGCCGTTAGAAAACCAAAAATTATCGTTTCACCCCTGGACCTCTAAAATTGACCTGAAGCTTACCAAACTCCTTAAAATGTTCCAAAATATTTTTAAAAGTATTCCTAAACGTAAACTCGAGCCAAAATCAGAACTTGAACGATTCGTTTTTAAAACTCTGGCCGGGGTCCTGGTTTTAACCCGAATCGACTCGAAACTTAATCAAAATTTTCCCAACTTTTCACCATACCTCAAAACACTTAAAAGACTCTAAAAATCCTAAAAACCCAGATGTTAAACGATTGAAATTCCTTGGAAAGTTGCTGGAAAAATCCAGCAACTCAACCCTCACCACATTACACGTCCACCTTACTTCTCCTCTAAAGTTACGTGCTCACCTCCCCTCCACCGCCACCAGCTCTCAACCAATCATACCATGACTAATCTAGGCTACCCTAGACCCAAATAACCCACACTTACACTTCCATGCACCACCCCTTTCTCTCACGATCGCTCAAACCCAAAATGAGCCACCCACGGTTCATGCTCCTTCACGCGACTGAACCATACCATGGGTGTACCAGCAGCCGTCACCTTTCCACAGCCACGGTTCAGATCTTATATAGTCTGGTTCAGACCCCAGATCGGCCTTCGAGCCATCGACTCCACCCCTACCTCCCTAAGTGCACTAACCGAGCCCCACTCACGGAAACCTTCGACTCGGCCTCTCCCCAGCAGCGTCCAACCACCAAACTAAACCCCAAGCCAAACATCGCGACACACCAGTAGTCCCTAACCACACAAGGATCGCAGCCCCTTGCACCAATTACAGAAAAACGTAAGTTTCAATGAAAGAAAAACAGCATATGAACAAAACCGAAAATCTTTCATATTCTTGGTGGGATCGAGAGTTTACTACAGATTAGTCACACAACAGCATGTATATGGTGTATGAGATGCAAAAACGAGAGTACAATGCGTGCCTTGGTGATTTGGAGTGCAAGAACGAGACAAGGAACCCGGATGACTTTTTCCTTTGCAAGAACAAGAGCAAACCGAAGCTTCTTCAATGAAATGCTCTGAAATCGAGGGAATTCTGAATGGGAGGGGTGAGTGTCGGCTGAGGGAGGTTACAAGAAGGTTAAGGGGTGATTAGCTTTAAAAGAAATAGTTAATAAAATGGTTAATGGGCCTTAATCTTGATAATTACAGGTTTAAAAGAATATTTAAGCTCGATAAGCTTAAAAGTTGGCCCATTAAATTCAAACACACTTCCGAAAAATATTTCGTGTTGGAAAGATTTTGAAATATTTGTCGAACCCTCAAAAAGTCCTCCGATTCAATAAAATTTGCGTACCGTAAAAAAAATAAAATCCTGCGGGTAAAAATACCCAATAAAATTCTATTTTTTGAAAATACCTTTAAAACATCTTATAATAATTAATAAAATTAATCATGTAATAAAAAAATAATTTTTCAGAAAATTCTCCGATCTCCGATCCTTGTCCGAACGTGAAATGAAACTTAAAAAATCTAATGCATGAACTTATAAAATGTATGGAATAAATCGTGAATTATGCATAAAATGCATAAAAATAATTAAACACAAATTAATAAAATAAACATGCATTTTATGATTTAAAAGAATTTAATAAAATACTAAAGAAATTTAATAATTTGCATGCGTGTGGTTCATGTGGATCTTCAAATTTTCGGGACGTTACAATCTATCCCCCTTAAATTGAATTTCGTCCCCGAAATTCGCTTATCCTCGATAATCAAAAAGTGCAAAATCTTTATTCCAGTATCCCAATAATCCCCGCTTCTACTGCGCTATTATGATAAAATAATAAATCTTAAGATGTCCTTATGTCACCTCAATCTTAATAAATTCCACCTTCTAAATCCTCGTTTGCGAAACCCAACTTATAACGACCCATGGTAACCTAATTTCATTTTTCCATGTCATCAAATTTCTGACTTTCTCGCAATTCCTCATACTAGAAATGAATGTCCAAACTTATCGCACTTCATTTTTCTTTTACAATACTCATTTTGTTCATCAACCTATTACATTAGTATTTGGGCAGTTCAACTTAGGAACCTTAGCCCCAAATTTACTGAACGACTTCTATCCTCGGTGATACACTTAAACGTTAATCTCAATCCCATAACAAAATTAGCCTAAGATCCTTGAATCGAATCCTTATTTTATGGCACCAAACTTACGCAACTTAACTATTTACAAGTATGCCCCAAATATAAAATTGTTGCGAATCTTAAATCCGAGTACGTTAATCCATAAAACCCAAATATACACTATCGATCTTCTACCTAATTAATAAAACCCTTCTATCATCAATCACATGGTTAAACTATTTTCTTCCCAATTACAATATAGTTAAGACCTAAGACCTTTGGAATTTCCTCATTGAAACAAATGTTGTATTCTTACGTATCCTCAATACTTAATTAATTCCAGCGTATAAAAATAATTAAGTTATCCCATAGTAGCATTAGAATAATTTTAATAAATCAATTTCACTTATAATCAATAGAGTTCTATAATTCCCATATTACGATTTTAGATTTCTTACTCGCTAAAAATCTTAACATTCGTTTCCTGATAACCTATGCTGAACACAACTAATTCCCTTTTCTTCTTATTTCACCTAAAATTTTGTATGAACGCCTATCTCATAAACTTAAAAATTCAAGCTTACGCAACACAAGTAGTATTAGATAGTATAACTCCCATACACGTATCCTCTTAGTCCCAAGTTTGTTAATGACTTTCAAAATTCCTCAAGACAAGATGTCTACCTCACCTCTTACATGCGTCTATCGATTAACCTAACCATCCTCATACCCAACTTTCTAAAAAATTTAAAGTCCCACAAAGTATAATCTTAGGTGTTAAGATCATGACTAAAACTTATGACACATTAAACTTAAGTTCCCAAAAATTTGCTAACTCAATGTTTATTCTTATCACTTAACCAACCAATTAACTTTACCTTAAATCGTCATCGCTTTAAATTCTTAATTTGCCACAACATTATTTCACTAACACTTAAATTTAAAGCCCAAGATTGATTCATCCTACAATGTCCTTTACTACCATTCACTATAACATTATAACCCAGATATCTAAATGTTCTATATTTCCTTCAAGCCTAAATCACCGAAAATTTCCTATCATTTAAACCATTCAATTCTCACTTACTACTAAATAAGTTCCCAAATTTCTTAAAAATTGTAAAATTACTTCTTACTTTCCTCGAATATTATCCAATTTGTCCTTAATTTCGAAAATTTCACGATTACCCATAAGTTCTTGGAGTTCTTAATTCCATTTTGTAGGTTTCCCGTATCATAAGGTTCAATAGCCTTAAGTTTATTAAACTCAAAATTAATTCTGATAACACGTCTTACATTTCTATAAATACTTAAAATCTCAAGTGTTCCTCAAAAGTTTGCTAAAAATTTTGAAAATTGCAATCTGGCCCTTAAAGTTCTCCAAATTTATATTGTTGGTCCCTTCAACTCTTCGAAATTTGCATTTTTGTCCTCATAAATTCTTCGACTTAACCCAATTAACCTTAAAATTCTCGAACTCAAAATTTAATCCCGAAATTCGGCACATTAGAAAATATCCCTTAGAATTTTATTTTTGCACTTAGGTCGTCAAATTATTGGTTATTACAATTAGGTCCTTAAAATTCTCACTTAATTAGGTCCCACTAGGTAGAGCATGCATCTTAAATAAATTCTACGTTTTTATACTTCCAAATGTCGTCGGAGTCTTCGAACCATTAATCTTTACATGAAATCCTCAAAAATTAATTCAACTAGCAACCACGAACCATCAATAATTTCTTAGAAATTCTACAAGTCCTAAAAGCATTCATAATTTTCATGATTAACTTATAACCCACGAGTAGAACATCAGTACTACTAACCGAAGTTAATATAGTCAAATCATTTCCGACCTCTCCTAATGCCCAATAGCAAAATTCTTATTCATGTCCAACTCCACCACAAAGCCAGCATGCATGAAAATCATATAATTTCTCGTTTCATGTCATAACATGCATAAATTTTTTTTAAAAAACATTAAGTCTCAAAACATAACGATCGATAAACATGTATTGTAAGTATACATCATGTAAACATGCAGGTGATAGCATTAAAACATTTAAAACATGTGAAATTATACAACTTACAGACTTGAGGCTTGAAGACTGAGAGGCAGAAGCTGGCGGTGGCACATCCCTATACAGGACCCTTGCTCTGATACCAACTGTAACGCCCCAGATTCGACGACTGTCTTCACTGTACCAAGACGAGTCTTTACAGCGTACTTATGTCCTCACTCACACGCACCCTAGGAAACTTCCCAGGAGGTCATCCATCCCAAAATTGACCCAAGTCAATCACGCTTAACTTTGGAGTTTTTATGTGATAAGCTACCGAAAAGAAGATACATCTTCGTGGTATGAGTAGTACATATCAAATCTTTAAAGTCCTATTCAACTGTACAGTCCATTACATTGAACAGTCTCGGAATCCCTCTCCTTCCGGTGTAAAATCGGTTCATTCATGTTCCCTCCGCCTAGAAGTCTGCCAGGAGCCGCTCATTGTCCGTGCAACCTCATGGCACAGACGATCACCCCCCGCCTTCTTCGGCCCCGGGCCTCACATGCCCACCAGCTTCCACTTGGTTCGTCCCCGAACCCACACCGTACTAGGAGAGGTCGGCTCTGATACCAACTGAAACGTCTACTCGTTTTAAAATGCGGACATATTTTTTTTTATTTTATAAAGCTCACATTTTCGAAATAACAATTAAAATTATCATATTTATTTTAACATAAAAATAGCGTGGTTTAAAATAATCAAACTCATTCAAAATTATACGTAAACATAAACGAATAAAATCATAAAATCATCATCGTAAGAAAATGTTCATCTCCTCTCAATTCATAAATCATAATGCGGAAAACATGTGGCCCTTGGGTCATGTCACTGCACCAGGACTGCCTACTCAGAGTTTGGCACCTCCAGTTTCCTCATCATGAAGCTCACCTGCATCACACACGCCTAGTGAGTCTAAAGACTCAGCACACCTGTACCAGGAATAACAAGTACATATACACGCACACAACAGTGAAAAATATCATACTCAACATATCTTTCATGAACTTAAAAAGCTTAATGCCAACATACCTTTCATGAATTTTAAAAGCTTAATGCCAACATACCTTTCCTGAACTTTAAAACATGAACATAAACGTGTCGTATAAGATCATGTCGTGTCAAATCATGTCATCTCATATCATCATATACGTGTCAAAACAGCTCATCGTGTCATCATAAACTTAAACATTTTCTTTTAATTGAATTTAGTTAATTAGTTGTGACTTTCGTATCAGCTCTATCGTATCAGCTCTATCGATGGATCCATCTATAAAACCGTGGTACCCGACGGCAGGGGACATCAGCGATAGCATTACCCGCTCACTGAGCCCGGGCCTCAGCTCATCATATCTCATGTCATCGTATAATATACATCGTCAGTCACAACCAATTCCCATCCTTCAAAAATATCATCATTGTTATCACTTAATAAAAACATGCATATGCGTAACTTTTTCTTTAAACCAAGCATGCAACGTATTTATCATAATTGCGTAAAAATCGTAAACGTGATGCATAACATTTAAAATATCATAAATTGGTGCTCAGGGCGCTGCCAGGACCAAAATCTCACCCCGGGTGCAAAATGATCATTTTGCCCCTAGAAACCCAAAAATTATTGTTTCACCCCTGGACATCTAAAATTGACCCGAAACTTACCAAACTCCTTAAAATGTTCCAAAATATTTTTAAAAGTATTCCTAGATGTAAACTCGAGCCAAAATCAGAACTTGAACGATTCATTTTTAAAACTCAGGCCGGGGTCCCGGTTTTAACCCGAATCGACTCGAAACTTAGTCAAATTTTTCCCAACTTTTCACCATACCTAAAAAACACTTAAAAGACTCTAAAAATCCTAAAAACCCAGATGTTAAACGATTGAAATTCCTTGGAAAGTTGCTGGAAAAATCCAGCAACTCAACCCTCACCACATGACACGTCCACCTTACTGCTCCTCTAAAGTTACGTGCTCACCTCCCCTCCATCGCCACCAGCCCTCAACCAATCATACCATGACTAATCTAGGCTCCCCTAGACCCAAATAACCCACACTTACACTTCCATGCACCACCCCTTTCTCTCATGATCGCTCCAACCCAAAATGAGCCACCCACGGTTCATGCTCCTTCACGCAACTGAACCATACCATGGGTGTACCAGCAGCCTTCACCTTTCCACAGCCACGGTTCAGATCTTATCTAGTCTGGTTCAGACCCCGGATCGGCCTTCGAGCCATCGACTCCACCCCTACCTCCCTAAGTGCACTAACCGAGCCCCCCTCACCGAAACCTTCGACTCGGCCTCTCCCCAGCAGCGTCCAACCACCAAACTAAACCCCAAGCCAAACATCTCGACACACCAGTAGTCCCTAACCACACAAGGATCGCAGCCCCTTGCACCAATTACAGAAAAACGTAAGTTTCAATGAAAGAAAAACAGCATATGTACAAAACCGAAAATCTTTCATATTCTTGGTGGGATCGAGAGTTTACTACAGATTAGTCACACAACAGCATGTATATGGTGTATGAGATGCAAAAACGAGAGTACAATGCGTGCCTTGGTGATTTGGAGTGCAAGAACGAGACAAGGAACCCGGATGACTTTTTCCTTTGCAAGAACAAGAGCAAACCGAAGCTTCTTCAATGAAATGCTCTGAAATCGAGGGAATTCTGAATGGGAGGGGTGAGTGTCGGCTGAGGGAGGTTACAAGAAGGTTAAGGGGTGATTAGCTTTAAAAGAAATAGTTAATAAAATGGTTAATGGGCCTTAATCTTGATAATTACAGGTTTAAAAGAATATTTAAGCTCGATAAGCTTAAAAGTTGGCCCATTAAATTCAAACACACTTTCGAAAAATATTTCGTGTTGGAAAGATTTTGAAATATTAGTCAAAACCTCAAAAAGTCCTTCGATTCAATAAAATTTGCGTACCGTAAAAAAAATAAAATCCTGCGGGTAAAAATACCCAATAAAATCCTATTTTTTGAAAATACCTTTAAAACATCTTATATTAATTAATAAAAATTAATCATGTAATAAAAAAATAATTTTTCAGAAAATTCTCCGGTCTCCGATCCTTGTTCGAACGTGAAATGAAACTTAAAAAATCTAATGCATGAACTTATAAAATGTATGGAATAAATCGTGAATTATGCATAAAATGCATAAAAATAATTAAACACAAATTAATAAAATAAACATGTATTTTATGCTTTAAAAGAATTTAATAAAATACTAAAAAAATTTAATAATTTGCATACGTGTGGTTCACGTGGACCTTCAAATTTTCGGGACGTTACATGTTGTCTCTACAACTATTAATGCATATTGCTGACATTGAATTCCTTTCATTATGTGACAATGCATTTCAATGCTGCTTTCTTGCAAGACCCATTCGGATTATTCCTCCAAGGAGGATACTATACGAGGCATTATCACTGATGTCCTGGAAATGGCCCCAGTCATCATTGGACTCGGGTATGAAGAGAGCACCAAAGTAGGACTTGTCTGCAGCAACCTGGGAAGCACATCAGTCCACTATGGACTCGTACAAGTTTAAGCTCATATTCTTGGTCGTGCAGGACATGGTAGGGGGTGTTTGGTTTGGGGGATAAGGTGGGTTTATTTTTTTTAACCCATCTTATCCCTTGTTTGGTACGCGTGATTATTTAACCAAGTCAATCCCTCCTATGAATGATAAGGTTATATTAGGTAGGTTAAAATAATACCTCCTCACCCCCTAGGATTATTTATCCCACTCTTAATCCATCCTATTTTTCCAATTTTACCCTTCTCCTAAATTCAAACTCACCACCACTTCCTTCCACCGACAACCGTCGGCCACCGCCGGCCGCCGCCGACCACCGCCGGCCACCTCCGACCGCCGCCGACCGCCGCTTCAGGGCGACCACCGCCGCAGATTCCGGCCGCCCACCGCTAGCCGCCGCCGACCTCCGGCCGACCCCGCCGTCGCCGACCACCGCAGCTGTCTCTGGCCGCCGCCGACCCCGCCGTCGCCGACCACCGCAGCAGTCTCTGGCCGCCGCCGTCGGAATGGAAGAAGAAAAAAAGAAAAAAAGGGCAATTTTGTCATTTCATCAAAAAATTCAAAATTATCCCACACTTAAAAATCATACCAAACATAATACAATTTTACATTATATATTACATTTCTATCACAATCATTTAATTTATCATTTACATACTAATCATTAGTTTATTTTATCCTCCAAACCAAACGTAGCTAAGAGTAATAAATTTCTTTTGGATGCATGTTAAGAAAATTAAGAATCAAAATCCCTCATTATTATTTCTAATCCTTTCTTAACTTAATTAATCTAATTAATTAAATTAATTAAAGATTCCAAATATGCATGCCAACCTTTTGCCAATCTCGATTTTCTTTTAATATATATATTTGTGAGAATATCATGTATTAATATTTTCTTTGTGTGCAAGGTTTTAAATTATGGTATCATGAATATTTCCATATTGCATAAATCAATAACATATTTAATAAAAACTTAAGGGGCTATATCTTAATTCATTAAAATATAATTTGATTATTAAAACCCATTTGAACTTTAATAAATTAGCATGATGGGCTTATACTCTTACAAGCCCATGATTCATGCTCTCATTATATTAATATCATCATAATCCCTATCGGTGATCAAATATCATCGATGTGACAATTTCAACTTGTTTGTTATTATGATGCACACTTTAATTTCGAGATTGACAATGTCTAAATAAGGCATGTGTACTTTCTTTGATTGTTTTAGCAGTCATGATTTCAAAATTTCTATAAGCTTTTGTAAACTTTATTTATAAGCTTATCGATTGATCACATCAAACTTATTTGTTATAAATTCAACTCATTGAATTTATTATCTCAACGGGAACAAGTAAACCAGTGCTTGTGTGACTTTCAATGGTTCAGGGATACAGCTAGCCGTGAGTTCACAACTCTTTGTGATTCAGGATATAATATTTTATTCGGGCTTACCCTAATTTTTCCCATTCTATGTATCTGTTGCGTATTTTCACTACCACAAGTATACGGCGTCAAGTTTTAGTACTGGTATGAGTACATATATCGATCCCACAAGGAGTAATTATTTAAAAATGTATATTAAGTACCATAATTGACATAGTTTAACTTTATTTAGACAAATCAATGAGATGGTTTATAATCAATTCATATAAAATAGAGAATTATGTAAATCTTATGCACACAATCGAGATTCAGTGAGTAAAGCAATCTAGAGATATGATTTCGTCGAGTCTCCCTTATGCTAAATCAAAATTGACTAACCTTTAATTAAATTGCATCATGTTTATTAACCAAGAACTCGTAATTTTTCTATTCTCTTTTTCAAGTGTTAAATAGAACTGTATTATCTATTACTGATTTTAATATATCTATTCAAAATCACGTAACACATAATATATGCAACCAAGGTTCTTTTTATGGATTCACCAGAGTTATACGTCTTTTGCACGTTATAAACATCTGACGATGTGATTTCCCCTGTTCTAATTTCAATCCCCTCTCCCTAGTGGTAGATCTTAACTATTTAATCAATCAAATTATGGCCAGTAATCCAAAAGCATTAAAAATAAGAAATCACAAATAAACACGATGAATTAATTAAATGAATATTCAATACGTCAATAACATAAGTTCGACCACGACTACGTCAATCTTTAGAAAATAAAATTAGTTCATACTCAAATCTAAATCACAACAAAAACTGTTTGTAATCATTAAAATGTAAAAGTAAAGAACCGAATTAGAAACGTGTTGAAGAGAGATGAAAGTGCGTCTCCGTGTCCGGATTAAGCGTATCCTGTCTCCGTTCTTCGCGTTCCGGCCCTCGTTTTCTCTGACTTTTTCATCCTTTCTCTCTACTGTCGGCTGTCGTTTTTTAATTTTTCAAACCCATTTTTAAAGCCCACGACTAAACCTACAAACTCTGGAATTCGCATCGCGCACATATGCGCGCCCTAAACTCGCGCATATGCGCGAGACCTTCTGTGTATGAGCTTATGCGTGAGACTCTCTGGATTATGCATCTACTTTCCTTTCTTGAGCGCCTATGCGCGACCTAGACCGGCGCATATGCGCGGACCTTTCTGTTTTGCTTTGTCTTCCGAAATCTTGCGCGCATATGCGCGCCTACGACTCGTGCATATGCGCGGGTCTTGTTGTCTTCAGAGAAGGGCCATTTTCACCATTTTCGTTCCTTTTTACGCCTATGTAGTAGCTTCACCTGTATTCCTGAAAGTACATCAAAGATAACAAAAACGCATAATTTCGTCCAAGAAAACTAACAATCTATATGAATTATAAGGATAATTTAAGTGAAAAAATGCACTTATCAAATCCCCCCAAACTTGAACTTTTGCTAGTCCCAAGCAAAAATAACAATAAAAAAAAAGATTCACGGAAGAAATAACGCGAACAACTAAAGTCATGGATATGCAAAAGTGATATTGGCCTCCGACTCATCTATTTTCCTGTAATTTACGATTACTCAAGAGTCACGTGCGTGTGTGCTATGTCAATGCTCATTTACCCAGTCAAATGCTCAAATAGATTCACACACTTACTAGTTTTATAACTCAAGAGATCTTCAGTTCAGTTTGGCCCACACTTCATTAACATACAGATTTACTTGCACAGATTCCCAAGGACTTAAGAGGTGATCATTTGGCTCAATAGGTATTCAACATAAGTATATCAAACGATGTTATAACACAATGATGCTTTCGAGCAAATGATTAAAGTTCATACTTGCTGACCATGTTTCTCAAGTATCCATAGGCTTGACTTGAACAACTTTTCTCCACTAGTATATTGGATAAATGTGGCAAGGTTAATAGGTCTTGTAAGCTTGTAACGTTAGGCTATGGCTCTTGGCTACAATAGAAGGTAAGGAAAATCAAAGTATGAGAGAAATAATTGAATTTTCATCATCTTCAGTTTCATTTCATTCACCACCACTTTATTTTTTTCTTCTCAATCATATCCTCTATTTCCCATTTTTTTTTCTTTTTCACCACTTTTTGATTCCTTTCTTTTGATTATTTTTCTGCTTTTTGTCTCTTTTTGAACACTTTTTTGCACATTCAATTTTTTATTTTTCTTTTCAAGGAGGATTCGAATCATTACAACACCCAATGAACTTGTTTCTCTCAAAATTTAAGTAAGACAATAATAGTATAAGCTTCATTTAGGTAGTTGTTGTGGGATGTAGAATAGATACAAGTAGGGGCTAATTGTATGTCATTGACACACACCACTTGATTTTTAGTAGGCTCAAAATGGGACACTAGGGATATTTCATTTTGATTTGGTAGGCTCAAAGGCTCAAACGGTTCCAAATATTGCCTAAATCATTCCTATGTCACATATTATCCGTATTTCGCCTCGAAAAGTGTTCAAGCAAGTTCTAGATTTCCGTCAATCCATTAGTCAACTCGTACAAACCAATCACATGCATTTTTTCAATAAAAATGATATATGAGATAGGTGCACAAAGAAAAATCATGCTTTTCAATCTACTCGAGGCTCAATGGGCTAACGAACAATAATAACAATGAAAACAGGCCCAAAGACATTGCGAAAGATTGCCTAGGTCATTTATGTGTTTGCAAAGGTGTCAGTAAATGTCATGTGAGAAATACTAAAATTCAGATCTCAATTGTCTATTTAACATCACAAGTATGTAAATTGTCTATAAGCATCGATAGTATCAACAAACATGACGGTGCAAAAATTGTGACTCCCAAGTTATCATGAATACATATCTGCATTAGAACCACTATTTCATTTTCATCATTGGCCCCACAATGACGTATCCATGACTCTACCTAACAAATATAGCCAGCAATAAATAAATAAACGATTTTTTTAAATAATAATCTCCTACGAAATAACTAGTAACGAATTAATAACTCAAATAATCAAGATGCAAGCAAATTGACCTTTCCCCCAAACTTATAGTATGCATTGTCCTCAATGTATTGACAGGAAATAACGGAACATGCATACCTCCCACGACGAGCGTCAGTGCTCGCCATCACCATCGTCGTCATCCTCATTTTTTTTCCTTAAATCAGGTCGCGCGCATATGAGCGCACTAACCCCGCGCATATGCGCCGAGTTTCTTGTCTCGAAAATTTTAGCTGCTGCATGTCGCGCATATGTGCGCCCTGAGTGGCGCATTTGCGCCAAAGTCTCTGCCTTTCTAGTGTATTTTCTTGTCATCTCGCACATATGCGCGCTCTCATGTGGCGCATATGCGCAACATCTTCTGTCTTCTGAGCTGGGCTTCGTGCATGTTCGCGCAATTAAGTCGCGCATATGCGCAATGCCCTCTGTCAATTCGTCACTTTTTTTTTTCAACACCTGCAAAAATAAAACAATTCAAATTAAAACTTGAATAGAGAAAATTAAAAAAATAACAACTAAGGAATTGAAATAAAATAATAAAAACAAAACAAATGCTAAAAATAATTGTGGGTTGCCTCCCACACAGCGCTTGGTTTAACGTCGTCAGCCCGACTATACCAATCTTGTTCATGGTGGTTCGTATGATTTCTTGGATGCATTTATTGCCACCATTTGACCTTCAACTTCCATGGTCAACCTTCCTCGTTTCACGTCAATGATGGGTCCAATAGTAGCCAAGAATGGTCGTCATAGAATGACGTGAACGTTCTGACTATTCTCCATTTCAAGTACCACGAACTCTGCTAGGACCTTCAATTTGTCGATCCGAAGTTCAACATCTTCCACAATACCAACGATGTCCTGATCAATTTATCTGCCATCTGTAAGCTTAGTCTGTGGGCTTCATCCTGCTCAATCCAAGTTTCTCTTAGAGAGAACTTGGCATCATATTCAGGCTCGCTCCTGAGTCACATATAGCTTTTTTCACTAAATGACCCCCTATTTCACATGGTACAATAAATTCACCGGGGTCTTGTGGCTTATGAGGGAGATTTGTTCGCGTTCCTTAGGTAAATTCACCTTCCACATGATCTGCAAACTCATTATTAGTATGTAGGTTCTTGAGATCTTCAAGACCTTTTTTCTTTCGAAATTCAGCTTGTAATTGTAAAAATCTCTGGGGGTAGGGAAGTAAAGAAATATCAATGCATTGATTTGAATCATACCTCTCATATTTCTTATCTCGGACTCTTTTGGTTGGAGTTGGCTTTTCATCGCGGACAAGTGTGGGTTTAACTTCTTTCTCTTCTCTGTTTACCACACCAATCTTCTCATGCTGTATTAAAACGACATTCACCTCTCTCAGATTCGGGTCTGTAGTCTTTTGTACTGTGCCTGACGGTTGAGACGTGAGTTGCTTTGTTATCTGTCCCACTTGCGATTCAAGGATTTTCAAAGAAGCACCAATATTCGCCATGTGTGTCTCAAGCTTGTCAAGTCTAGACTCAGTTCTAGACATCTTCTTACCAGATTCAACAACAAATGTCCCAACTAAGTCCTCAATGATGGCTTCCCTTCCCCATTTGATGTATTGAACCCCGGTGGAGGATTCAACACATTCTTATTATTTGCGTATGAAAAGTTTTCATGGTTTCTCAAACAAGGATGATAAGTGTTAGGGTCAGGGTTACCTCGATATCCTCCAAAGCCTTAAAAATTCTTGTTGTTGATGTATTGAACATCTTCAGGAATTTGCAATTCGTCAACAACATCTGATGGTCCCTCAGTGTTTGATGTACTCACTTTAATCATGGTTGCTATCTGCGTATTCAATGCTGATACTTGCGCAGTGAGTGATGTGATAGGATCCACAGCATAAACTCCAGCAGTCCTCTGTACTCCTGACCTCTCAGATGGCCATTGGTAGCTATTAATATTCATCTGCTCAAGCAGGTCATAGGCTTGAGCAGGAGACTTGGAAAAGATCGTGCCACCTGCTGCTGCATTCACTGTTGTCCGTGTCTGACCATTCAACCCGTTATAGAAAAGCTCAATCTGTACCCAGTCTTCAAAACCATGATTTGGACATCTCCGCAACAACTCCTTGTACCTTTCCCACGCCTCATAGAGCTGCTCAAAGTTAGTCTACCTGAAAATACTGATCTCAATCTTCAACTGTGCAGACTTTGCAGGGGAAAATATTTAGACAGAAACTTTCTTGCCAACTCTTGCCACGTTGTGATGCTCCCCAGCGGCAGTGATTGAAGCCATCCTCTTGCTTGGTCCCTGAAAGAAAACAGAAACAAACGAAGTCTAATAATATCATCAGAAACATTATTAATTTTTAGCGTATCTGTGATCTCCAAGAAAGTCCTCAAATGAACGTGAGGATCCGTAGTGGCAGTTCCCGCAAATTGGTTCTGTTGAACCATATTTATTAGTGCAGGCTTCAACTCAAAATTGTTGGCATTTATGTTCCCCCGAACAATGCCAGAGTAATGTGTGTTGATCACTGGTCTGAAGTGATCTCAGATAGGTATAGCGTCTGGCGGGTTATATCTCGCGTCCTCTCTGTTTTCAGCCATTGCTTGGATTTCTTCCTTTCTCGCTTTTCTTAGTCTTCTCGCAGTTCTTTTGATCTCCGGATAAAAAATAAACAAATCAGGGCTGTGCGATCTTAGCATGCACTGCAAAACAAAAAAGATTATAACTTAACAAAATAAATAAGTAAAATATAATCTAAATTAAAGTCAGGACTACTTAGTAACGATATTAATATGCAATTAAATAGTTTACTTCCCGGCAACGGGGCCAAAAACTTGTTGCGTATTTTCACTACCGCAAGTATACGATGTCAAGTTTTAGTACTGGTATGAGTACAGATATCGATCCCACGAGAAGTAATTTTTTAAAACTGTATACTAAGTACCATAATTGACTTAGTTTAACTTTATTTAGACAAATCAATGAGATGGTTTATAATCAATTCAGAAAAAATAGCGAATTATGTAAATCTTATGCACACAGTCGAGATTCAATAAGTAAAGCAATCTAGAGATATGATTTTGTCGAGTCTCCCCTATGCTAAATCAAAATTGACTAACCTTTAATTAAATTGCATCATGTTTATTAACCAAGAACTCGCAATTTTTCTATTCCTTTTTTCAAGTGTTAAATAGAACTGTATTATCTATTACTGATTTTAATATGTCTATTCAAAATCACGTAACACATAATATATGCAACCAAGGTTCTTTTTATGGAATCACCATAGTTATACGTCTTTTGCACGTTATAAACATCTGACGATGTGATCTCCCCTGTCCTAATTTCAATCCCCTCTCTTGAGTATTAGATCTTAATTATTTAATCAATCGAATTATGGCCAGTAATCCAAAAGCATTAAAAACAAAAAATCACAATTAAACACGATGAATTAATTCAATGAATATTCAATACGTCAATAACATAAGTTCGACCGTGACTACGTCAATTTCTAGAAAATAAAATTAGTTCATACTCAAATCTAAATCACAACAAAACCTGTTTGTAATCATTAAAATGTAAAAATAAAGAACTGAATTAGAAACCTTTTGAAGAGAGATGAAAGTGCGTCTCCGTGTACGGATTAAGCGTATCATGTCTCCGTTCTTCGCGTTCCGGCCCTCGTTTTCTCTGACTTTTTAGTCCCTTCTCTCTACTGTCGGCTGTCGTTTTCTAATTTTTCAGACCCCTTTTTAAATCCCACGACTAAACCTACAGACTCTGGAGTTCGCGTAGCGCGCATATGCGTGACCTAAACTCGCGCATAAGCGCGAGACCTTTTGTGTATGAGCTTCCTCTCTCGCGCATATGCGTGCCCAAGTGCCGCGCATATGCGCGAGAGTCTCTGGATTATGCATCTGTTTTCCTTTCTTGCGCGCATATGCGCGACCTAGATCGGCGCATATGCGCAAACCTCTCTGTTTTGCTTTTTTTTTTTTCGAAATCTTGCGCGCATATGCGCGCCTACGACTCGTGCATATGCGTGGGTCTTGCTGTCTTCAGAGAAGGGCCATTTTAACCATTTTCTTCTAAGCGCCATTTTCGCTCCTTTTTACGCCTATGTAGTAGCTTCACCTGTATTCCTGAAAGTACATCAAAGATGACAAAAACGCATAATTCCGTCCAAGAAAACTAACAATCTATATGAATTATAAGGATAATTTAAGAGCACAAAATGCACTTATCTGTATCAACTATTGATCATGAGAATTTCAGAAATTATATTTCTGATTTAACCCATCGAATCATGGTAAGAGCGTCTAGTAGCATCGTCCTATGATTCCCTTGGTATCACTGATAGTGCCTGCAAGAACCAGTCGATTATGATTAACGTACAGTAAGGTCCAGGTCCCTTCATATCATATATCACGATCTAATCTGCAACCATTGGTTCATCGAGGGTTGCATAATAATTCGATAACTATGTGACACATCTTTGAAAATAAATAGTGGTATCGCATGTACAATTGGAGAACTCCTTCTCTAACTTACATCTCATACTCTGGCCAGAGTTTCCATGCACTATTATTTCATCAAATCACATAGGATATCCACACCCGCAGGTGAACGGTGAATTCCTGACTACAATGCACTGGCTCCTACATGTGTTGCAACTGTACCCAATCTCGCCACCTAATGACCCTCATGGAGTCGGTAAACGAGTCATAGAACAGCCCTAGCATATAGAGCCTCAGTGTTGTCCTAGGTAAGGACTAATGGTGTACAAAATCATAACAACGGACTTATCCTCTTGATGAATGATAACCACTTGAAAAGTCCAAGGGCGGGTAGTTCGGTATAATTATCGTATGACTACCCATCTGCATGTTTGGGCATCTATATGACCTTACAAGAAACGCGGTACACAACATCACAGATGCTAGTCTCGAGCTCAAGCGACCTTTATCCATGTTTTAGGCGGCTGAATCGACTAGTAACGAATTTAGATTATACAGTGTTTACAAATGAGTTTCAACATCGAATTACGGTTCATTTGTATTAAAATATAATCAAGGACTTTATCTATGCTGATTGTATGGGTATACAAATAAAGCAAAATGAAACCATGAAAAATTAAATTATATTAAAATAAAGATTGTTTATTTCACTTGAGTCAATAAATTTCCTAGTCAACCGTTGGCTTGCAGGGCATCTACTCTAACAATCTCTCACTTTCTCTAGAGCTAACTACCCATAAACTTTAATCTCATTGCTTCGCGATGCTTCTCAAACAATGGTCCTGACAAGGGCTTTTTAAGTGGATCAACAACATTATCTGCATAGGGGACTCTATCGACTGATATGTATCCTCTTCACATAATCTCCCGTATGATGTGGAACTTCCTCATTACATGTTTGGATCGCTGATGAGACCTTGGTTCCTTTGCTTGCGCAACGGCACAAGTATAATCGCAGTACACCGGGACTGGATCAACTTCTTTAGGAATAACGCCCAACTCTTGGACAAAATTCCTCATCCGAACTACCTCTTTGGCTGCAGCTGATGCAGCAATGTATTTAGCTTCAGTGGTGGAATCCGCAACGGTGTCTTGCTTTGAACTTTTCCAAGAGACAGCCGCACCATTTAGCATGAATACAAAACCAGAGATCGATATCGAATCAGCTACGTCACATTGGAAGCTAGAATCAGTGTAGCCTTCCAATTTCAATTCTCCACCTCCATAGACCATGAACAAGTTCTTATTCCTTCTCAAGTACTTAAGAGTATCATTCACGGCTTTCCAATGCATTGGACTAGGGTTCGCCTGATATCTGCTTGCAACACTCAGAGCGTAAGCAACATCAGGACGCGTTGATATCATATCATACATGATACTATCAATGGCTGACACATATGGAATATATGTCATCATCTCTATCTCTCGATCAGTCTTGTGGCATATTGCATTAGATAGAGTAACACCATGACACATTGGTAAGTATCTTCTCTTGGACTCTTCTATAAAGAATCTCTTCAGAATGGTATCGATATAAGTGGCTAGAGTGAGCCCCAGCATCTTCTTCGATCTATCTTTATAGATTTTTATTCCCAATACATAGGATGCTTCACACATGTCTTTTATGTAGAATTTACTTGCTAAACATACCTTAGTTTACTGCAGTAATCCTATATCATTCCCAATGAGCAGAATATCATCAACATAAAGTACCAAGAATGTCACTGCACTCCAACTAACTTTCTTGTGCAAACATGGTTCCTCGAGATTCTTAGCAAAACCAAATTCCTTGATAGTGCTATCAAATCTGAGGTTCCAACTCCTTGACACCTGCTTGAGACCATATATTGATCTCTGAAGTTTGCATACCTTATGCTCCCTTACAACTGATGTGTATCCCTCAGGTTGAGACATATAAATTTCTTCTTTAATGTCTCCATTGAGGAATGCAGTCTTTATGTAACGTACCGTACTTTCAACTATTTAAAATTTGCGGATAAATTAAAAAATTTCTTAAATAAAATGCGAACCTTCAAAATTCGATAAAATAACTGTTCATCCACAAATGTTGTTGCAACAAAAGATCTCAAATGAAGTTTACTAAAAGTATTTGTTTAAAACTCATAATTAGTAACATGAAATCAGAGTATTTGAAACTTTCGTAAAATCTTAAAATGACATGGGCGGTCCTCGGGTCTAGTCTCCTGCTCAGTCCAAGCCTGCTCATTGGTTCCCACCCCTCGTCTCCTCAACGATTTCCTCACCTGCATCGACCAAGTCTAGTGAGTCTAAAGACTCAACACGTATAAACTGTAAGTAACGAGTAGTACGTAATAAAACCACATGAAACTTCAAAATAGAGCGTACATACGTGTAACTTGAACTTGCAATTAAACTTGAACATACATACATAACATAGACGTGCAATAACGTGAAAACTTTTCATATACATGCTTGCATACTGGTACATACATAACTTCATCATTTTGCGTAGAGGCATGTTTCAAAGCAAGTGACCCATAACATAAATCGCCTGATCAGACTAAATCACAGTACTGGACTGGAGGGAAGATCCACTGCTACATACATGAGATCTCCGTTCATGCTTTAACGGGTGGATTGGCCCCCGTTCATGCTTTAACGCTTTCTAATCCTGATCTAAACCCGTTCATGATTTAACAGGGTGGATTGGTCCCTGGTCATGCTTTACCACTTTCCAATCCCATACATAATTGGTCACAAGACAGTTAGCATACCTCAAAAACTTAAAGTATTTTCTTTGCACGTCAAACATACTTACTTGGCGTTGAGGGATTCGTTGGATCTCGCTTGGGGCCACTGCTGCCACATACTAGCATGAGTTTAAATACTTAACTTGCATAACTTAGACGTAGGTACTCGAGCTCACCACCGAAGTAATTAAATAACCTATGACATTCTAGATAACTCGGGACTTGACCGCGTTTAATCATTGTACTAAACCATGACATCAACCCCCGAAACAAATCCTAAAATGATGTGTGAACATTTCTCAAAACTTAGAAGACATGAGCTTAAAATAGTGTTTAAAAAAAAGTCATGGACGAGCGCTGTGCTGCGGCACTGTCTAGCGCCACGGTGCTAGCCATGCCCCAGCCTAGCGCTGCGACGCCACAAGGGCAGCGCCGCGGCGCCAGGCTTGCACAGAACGAGCGCTGCGGCGCTCCATGGCGAGCGCTGCGGCGCTAATCCTGCTCACAACTAACCCAAAATAACACATTTTGATGCAATTTTAAAATTTATGAACAAACGACTCGAACCGATGCCACGAGACTCAACTTAGGACGCTATGACAAGGATTC
Organism: Primulina huaijiensis; assembly: GCF_012295235.1. Taxonomy (NCBI): domain Eukaryota; kingdom Viridiplantae; phylum Streptophyta; class Magnoliopsida; order Lamiales; family Gesneriaceae; genus Primulina; species Primulina huaijiensis. The sequence goes on along the minus strand of NC_133310.1, from coordinate 7,526,040 downwards.
AACTCAAACATATGTCCCCAAAACAACAACTACGCAACATAACCCATAAACATGAATTTTGACCCCAAAATACTTCCTACGACTTCTAATGCAACTAAGTGCTTATCGACCTGAGACGAAGCACAAAACATCAACCCCATATCATACTCACAATACCTAAATGCAGCAGCAGTCACCCAACGTTCCCAACGAAGCCTGCAACAAATAAACTTCAAGAATACATCAATAACATAATTTTCAGAAAACGAAGTTTGATCAATCTCACTAAAACGGTCATAACTCACTTAATTTTTATCCAAATATTTTGAATTTTATATAAAATCGAAGGTATCAAAAAGTTCTACATTTTATGTGTTGAAAGTTTTCTCAAAATATTGACCAAAAATTTTCAGTAATTCAAAATACAGTGAAAAACGAAATTCCAGATCTAAAAATTGTTTCAAAACTGATCCAACGAATTTTCCGCTCAAACTTGCACATCATACATGGATTTTTACGCACCATAAACAACACAACGCATAATATGACGAGATCGATGCATAAATGAAAGAATATACATGCCTTTGATGATTAAAAATAACGAAACGACGATACCGACGTGGGGAAAGATGCGAGGTTGATCTGGGACGATCGTTGAACGATTTTCTTTGAAGAAAACCAACGAAAATCGCTGGGAGAACTAAAGAAATGAGGCGGCTGCTCTATGGTAGAAGAACCCTAGATTTTTACTCTCAAAAATAATAAAAATCTGAATAATGAAGTGAGTGTGTGTGTTTAGGCGATTTTTAGTGTGTAAAAGTGTGTGTGCGTGTGATTAATAAATTAGGGAGAGTAAAATTTGCTTAATTATTAATTAGCAACTAATTTTAATACTAACTCTCCTTTAACTTTAACAAAAATCTCTAATTTTAAAATAAAATGTACATGTTCTAGACTTTAAAAGTTTTAAAATTTTAAAATCGCTTAAATAAATAATTTAGGCTTTAAAAATACTGACTCTAGATAAATTATTTAAAACGCCTCATTCTCAACTTAAAATAAAATACCTTCTTTTAAAATATTTCCAAAATCGTCTCCGGTCTCTTTTCCCCGATCCCGCACCGAATAATCGCCTGAAACATTAAACTCGAAAAATATTTTAACGTGCATCACATGAACATGAATAATTTAAAATAATGCAATTTGAATAAATAATGCATCATTATAATAACTTTTAAATTTAAATAATGATTTAACCATTAAATAAATGCATGGAATTTACGTGTACTGATTTTTGGGCACTACAGTTCCTCCCCCACTTATATAAATTTCGTCCTCGAAATTAAATCTTACCAAATAGTTTTGGATAGCGGCTCCTCATATCTGCTTTGGACTCCCAAGTGGCCTCCTCCACTGATTGGTTCAGCCATCGGGTTTTGACCAGCTTGGTCAACTTGTTCTGAAGTCTACGCTCCTGCCTGTCTAGGATTTGGACGGGTCTTTCCTCGTAAGACAGGTCTGGAGCCAACTGCAATGGCTCATAGCTCAGAACATGCGAAGGATTAGCTAAGTACTTCCTCAGCATCGAGACATGGAACACATTGTGTACCTCGGCCAGATTCGGCGGAAGGACAACACGGTAAGCTAGAGTCCCAACTCTGTCCAGAATCTCGAAAGGTCCAATGAATCTCGGACTCAGCTTGCTTCTTTTCCCAAATTTCATAACACCCTTCATAGATGCTATTTTTACAAAAACGTGATCACCTACGGCAAACTCGAGATCTCTCCTCCTCTTATCAGCATAGCTCTTTTGGCGACTCTAGGCGGTCTTCATCCTGTCTCGAATCTTGACCACAACATCTGCAGTCTGCTGAACAATCTCTGGACCAATTTCTGCTCTTTCAACGACTTCATCCCAATGAATCGGCGATCTGCACTTCCTTCCGTACAATGCCTCGTTGGGAGCCATACCTATAGATGATTGGAAACTGTTGTTGTATATGAACTCCACTAGAGGTAGCTTCAATTCCCACGTCCCCTGGAAATCGATCATACAGGCTCGCAATAAATCCTTCAAAATCTGAATCACTCACTCAGACTGGCCATCTGTCTGCGGGTGAAAAACTGTACTGAATAGCAGCTTCGTCCCCATGGCTGCATGCAAACTCTTCCAAAAAGACGATGTAAATCTCGGGTCCCTGTCGGACACAATCGAAATTGGGATTCCATGCAATCTGACTATCTCCCGGATATAGAGCTCCGCTGAAACGTCTGCCCTTTTTATTGCTTAAAAAGTACTAGAAATTTTTTTTAAAAAAAAACACTACATTTTGGGTCATGTACATTTACCACATGAAAATATTTTTATAAAATATTTTACCATTTTAAAATAAAACATCAACCAACTAAATAGTCCATATTTAGTGTAATAGTCATAAAAATGAAATCGTCGCATATTTCATAAAACCTAAAAAAAAGACAATAAATTTGAAAAGAATAGCCCATACTAAACCTCTCAAAAGCATAAACAAATAGTCTTAAAATCTTTAACGTAAATCATGACTCATAAATCGTAAATGAGGAAAAAGTAGAAGCGCCGGTCCTCGGGTTGTGTGCGCCTTCAGTCTAGTCAAATCATCCGTCAAGCCCTCCCTCAACCTCACCTGCATCCATCACACCTAGTGAGTCTAAAGACTCAACACACCATAATCTTTATAACAAATAATACGTATAAAACCACATGCAACAGTGAAAATACTTTTACGTAAAAATAACATTTCATGACATGCAAACATAAACTTTAACTTTCTCTTTTTCCTCAACATGACATCAAACCTTTAACATGATCATAAACATTTTCCTTTTTTTTCATTTGTTGAATTCAGATCGTTAATTGTGACTTTCCTCAAACCTCAACAAGTTGATGGATCCATCTACATGAAACCGCAGTACTGGACGGCGGGGGACACCAGCAACACTCTCACCGGTCAAATGGGCCCCGACCTATCCTCTTTCGAATAGAATACGATCGTCGGGACTCCTTCTGGGGCCTTTCCCCATAAATGGGCTCCCTCTGGGCCTTTTCCCCTCAAGATATTCCATTCTTATTGTTACCACATGCCGTTACCACATATCGTTACCTCATATTCGTAATAATGAAAATACGATCGTCGGGCTCCCATTGGGACCGTCACCCTCACGATATCTCCAACATTATCGAATTAGTCACAATTACTTAACTTCCTTCAATGTTTGCATTTTCATTACTTTATAAAAATCATGCATAACATATAATTTTATTTTTGAAACCAAGCATGCAACATGTCTTTTAAATGTCTTCCTTAAATCATAAAAATCCCATAGACATTTAAAAATCATAATCTAATCATGAACATTTCACAAACATTTGAACATAATCATAATATCATAAAAACAGCATTTAGAGCACTGCCATGACGTTTACTAATTTTTAGGTGTAAAAAGACCGTTTTAACCCTGGACTGGACATTTTACGTTTTTGACTTTTTTCTTGATTTCTTGACTCTAACATGTCCCAAATAATTATTTAAGCCTAAATAAATTTTTCCATAATTTTATTTAGCTTAGATATTAAACTTTTTCATTTATCTTTAATTAATTTGTTTGACGATGTTTTAATCCCGAGAAAAAAACTTTAATATAAAATTCCTAAATTTAAAATTTAGTCTTTTTATATTATTTTAGCCCTTATGAACCACGACTCGACCCCTGTGAGCCGTTTTTTCAATTTTTTTATTAGTTAAAACCCTAATATGACACCTAAACTTCGACCCAGAGCTAACTTTTGATTTTCACGATTCACCCCCGAGCCAAGTTGATCTAAATCCTGACCAACATCCTAGAGTTCCCTACTGGACCCTAATTTCACTTAGAAACCCTTCCCAAACCCAAAAACGTGATCCCCTCACTTACCCATAAGCTGGCCGAGAGTTTCATTTTACATGGACTCTAAGTTTTGCGTCCCCACCCTTACCAACGAGCCCAGCCCCTAAACCAACCACCCGTGCACCCTCCTAGGATTCTAGTGCATCACCTTAGCCCAGCCCTTGAACCACAGACCGAGCCCCAAGCCCCTGGAAGCTGCGCGAACCCTGCACAAATCTGTGCATGTTCTCGGGTATAGTCCTAGCATGGCTAGGACTCTTTCCCCAGCCCCTAACTCGAGTCCTAGCCTTGCTAGGACTCTCCTTTTGACTAAACCAACCCTTGACCGAGCCCTGGCCCCAAGCCGTGACTCCCCAGCCCTCACAACGAGGAACCCGATCGCCCAAAGCCCCATGACAGCAGAAATCGGTTCCTGTTATTTGGCTTGTTTCTTTCGACTTTGGTGGTGTTTAGGGTGAGTGTGTGTGACTCTAAATCATGCATAAACATCACATGTGAAAAACCTATGGCCATGGCAGCCCCGTTATACAATAAAGTCATGAACTTGCATAAAAAACTCAAGTTCCCTCATGTGTGCATGCAATATTCCGAAAAATAATGATCGAAACTTTATGCCTTTCATGCATACAATAATTAAAACAATAATATTATATGATGGATGAGAAAAAGAGATGTATGGCGTGCCTTTGCGTTATGTACGCACGAAAACCGTTGACGAAGAAGAACGGAGTGAAACCCTTGGCTTGTTTCTACTTGAACCCCTTCGAAAATTCCTTCTATAAGCTGTGTGTGTTGTGTCGTGTGTGTGGTGCTTTTTGAAGAGAGTTTTTCTGAAATTTTGGGAGAGGGAGGCGTGGAAGTGAGGGTAGGGTTTTAGGTTATTAGTTTATTAAATAGCTAATTAGATACTAACAAGACTTTAGGCCTATTAAGCCTCTAAATTAAGCCCATTAGTCTTAATTAAAATTTAATAAAATATTATCAAGGTTTTTTTTAAATAAATTTTTGAATTTATTAGCCGGGTTGTCAAAAAGCTCGTATTTTATTTGAAAAACCAACACCTATAAAATTTACGTCCCGGCGTATAAATCACCTCAAAACCCCTTATTTTCAAAAATATGAAAAACAATCAACTATATTTTAAATAATTAAAAATAATTATTTGATAAAAACATTTTACGTTTTTCAGCCATCGGTCTCCGTTCCTCAATCGCAACTTGAATATTCCTTAAAAATACAATTTTATGCATGATGATAATAAAATCATATTTAACATATAAGCATGTATGTCACATAATCAATTAGCAATTAAAATCAGTTAATTACTTATTTTTCATTTTCCTAGATTTGCATGCAGTTGGATTACGTCTTCTTAATTTTGGACCTTACATCCTCATACTGTGTCATGGAGAAAGTCGTCTTCAATGTCAAGAAGTGCGCTGACTTAGTGAGTCGATCCACTATAACCCAAATAGCATTGGATCCCCTGACTGACCTCGGCAACCCGACAACGAAGTCCATGGTGACATTCTCCCACTTCCACTCGGGGATAGGGAGTGGCTTAAGCATTCCTGATGGCCTCTGATGCTCTGCCTTCACCTGCTAACAAGTGAGACATTCAGACACAAACCGATGAATGTCTTTCTTCATACCTGGCCACCAATACAAGATCTGCAAGTCCTTGTACATTTTGGTACCTCCTAGATGGATGGAATACGTTGATGCATGTGGCTCTGTCAGAATATCCTCTCTGATCGAATCAACACTAGGTACCCACATTCTACCTCTGTATCTCACAATACCATCAGTCATTGTGTAGAGTACACTGCCCTTTGCTTCATCCTTCAGTCTCCATTTCTGTAGTTGTTCATCTAAAGATTGCCCTGCCCTTATTCGGTCTAGCAAGGAAGATTGGACTATCAGATTAGACAGCCTCGAAGCTCTGCCCTTACGATAAATTTCTAAACCGAACCCCTGAATCTCAGCCGAAAGAGGTCTCTGCACTGACATCTGTGCTACGACTGCAACTTTCCTACTCAATGCGTCTGCCACAACATTAGTTTTTCCTGGATGGTAGCTAATTTCGCAATCGTAGTCTTTTACCAATTCTAACCATCGTCTCTGTCTCATTTTCAGCTCCTTCTGCGTGAAGAAATACTTGAGACTCTTGTGATCAGTGAATATCTGGCATTTCTCGCCATACAAGTAGTGTCTCCAAATCTTCAACGCGAAGACGACAGTGGCTAACTCAAGATCATGAGTCGGGTAGTTCTTCTCATGCACCTTCAACTACCTGGAAGCATAAGCTATCACCCGACCATGCTGCATCAACACTGTGCCTAACCCGAGCTTAGATGCATCGGTGTATAACACAAAGTTTCCTTGCCCCGATGGCATGGCTAACACTGGCGCTGAAATATGAGCTTGCTTCAAAGTATCGAAGCTTTTCTGGCACTCGCCACTCCACACGAACTTAGCATTCTTCTTGGTCAGTGAAGTGAGCGGCACTGCTATGACGAAAACCCCTGAATAAACTTACGGTAGTAACCTGCTAAACCAAGAAAACTACGGATCTCCAAAGCGTTCTTCGGCTCAACCCATTCCTTAACGGCTGTCACTTTTGCTGGATCCACCTCAATACCACTGCTAGACACTATGTGACCCAAAAAGGCTACCTTCTCCAACCAAAATTCACACTTACTGAACTTCGTTAACAATTTGTGACTCTGCAAGGTCTGTAGAACTGTACTCAAGTGCTGACTGTGCTCCTTGTGGCTCTTAGAGTAGATGAGAATGTCGTCAATAAACACTATGATGAACCGATCTAAGTAGGGCTGAAATACTCGGTTCATCAAGTCCATGAAAATTGCTGGAGCATTCGTCAGTCCAAATGGCATCACAAAGAACTCGTAATGCTCATACCTTGTTCTAAAGGCTGTCTTGTGAACATCTGCGTCCTTCACCTTCAGCTGATGATACCCCGATCGAAGATCTTTCTTAGAGAACACTGAAGCTCCCTGCAACTGATCGAACAAGTCCTTGATCCTATGTAATGGGTATTTATTCTTAATCGTTACCTTGTTCAATTCTCGGTAATCGATCAGCCTCATGCTCCCATTTTTCTTCTTTACGAAGAGTACTGGTGCGCCCCATGGAGAGAAACTAGGGCGAATGAATTCTTTTTCTAGAAGCTCCTGAATCTGCTGCTTGAACTCTAACATCTCGGCTGGAGCTAGGCGGTACGGTGCCTTAAAGATTGGCACTGTGCCTGGTATAAGGTCAATAGAAAACTCCACCTCTCTCTCTGGTGGAAGGCCTGTGATGTCATCTGGAAAAACTTCTGGGAAGTCTCTGACTACTAGCACATCAGATAAAGACGGAGTGGGCATGTCAGGTGTTGAAATGATGCTGGCCAAGAAAGCCTGACACCCCTTGGAAATGAGTCTACGCGCCTGCATGCAAGAAATCATGCGAGGAAAACTCCTCCATCTAGCTGGTTAAAAAAAAACTGCTCCATACCCAACGATCTAACCAATACCGACCTTTTCTGAAAATCAATCAGGACTCGGTTCTTCGTCAGCCAGTCCATACCCAAAATAATATGAAATTCCGGCATCGGCAATACAATCAAATCTGCATACACTAGGTGGCCCTGTAGTTCAAGATCAATGTCTCTGACAACGCTAGTAGCTAGCAGTTCTTCCCCTGATGGGACTGTTACTTAATAATTCACGTAAAAGCCGATGGTCTTATATCCAAGTGATTAGCGAACGTCTCCGAGATGAATGAATGAGTGGCCCCGGAATCTATCAAGGCCTTAGTAGCTAATCTCTTAATGAAAATATTTCATGAGAGACGTTAGCACACACAAAAATTATATCCCAAAATTCTAACATTAACCTCATGCATAGCAGAAAATTTCTATCCCAAATCACCAAAATATAACTAGCATCCTAATAATCCCAATTAAAATTCAAAACATGCATGGCAAAAATGATATTGTGCTTAATTAAATAAGTTTACCGGTCAGTAATGTCGTGTCTGGGTTCGTCTCCTGTGCATGCATGGCGAACACTCTGCCCTGAGTTGGCTGCCTCCACCGTGGGCACTCTTTCAACATGTGGTCACTGGCTCCACATTTAAAGCACTTGCCTGACCCATATAAACATTGCCCCGGGTGCTGGCGTTGCACTTCGGGCACGTCGGGTGCTCACCCGGCCTCTGTGGCGCCTTCTGCTGTAGCATAGGACCCTTGCCCTTTGGCAATCCTTGATACGGCTTCTTCCCTGGTTGCCCTTGGAACGACCTCTTAAACTGAGGTCGTTGTTGCTGCTGCTGCAGTGGAGTCTGATAGGGCCTCTTGCCCTGCCTGTCCGCCTCAATATCCCTCTGATCCTGTTCTGCCGTCAAAGCTCTAGACACGGCAACTGCACATGTAGTAGGACCAGCAACGCGGACATCACGGCGTAAGATCGGCCGTAACCCATCCATAAAATGCCTCAGCTTTTCTCGGGCATCATTAGCTATTAGGGGCACAAAGTAACACCCCCTTTCAAACTTTCGCACGAACTCTGCTACGCTGCAGTCTCCTTGCCGCAGCGCCATGAACTCTCTGGTCAACCTTGATTGTACTTCCTCAGTGAAGTACTTATAGTAGAAAACCTATTTGAAACCATCCCAAGTCAGTGTTCGCAGATTCACTGACACTGACGCACTCTCCCACCATAGACTTGCATCCTCTGTCACAGGAACGTGGCACACCTGAACCTATCTGCATCTGTCAGCTCCATAAAATCAAAAAGTACCTCGATGGACTTAATCCATCCCTCCGCTATCAACGGGTCAGTGGTCTCCGAAAACTCCTTTGGGTTCATTCTCCTAAATCTTTCATAGACTGCCCCTGGTCTGGGCCTCTCCCCTGCATTCGCTGCAGCCTGGTTCCCTGCAAACTGTGCGAAGAACTGCGTCATACCTGCAAGCATCTGCGCCTGCATATCTAGAGGTGGACGAGGAGGAGTGACCTTCTCTTCCTCTCGGGCCTCTCGGTTCTCCTCCCTTACTTCGCGGTTAACCATACGTCTAGGAGGCATACTGTTCCAAGATTTACCCAACACGTAAACCCAACATGCATGGACATAATACTAATAGTATAAGATGCACGAAATTTGAACTAAAACATGGACATGCTAAAATCATGACTTAATGCTTAATACATAACATAATTTAAAACCTGAAAACTTACAGACTTGAGGTGTGACTTCGTGAGCTTCTTGCAATCGGCACTAGGCATAACCCTTTACAAGATCATCGCTCTGATACCAACTATAACGTACCGTACTTTCAACTATTTAAAATTTGCGGAAAAATTAAAAATTTTCTTAAATAAAAGGCGAACCTTCAAAATTCGATAAAATAACTGTTCATCCACAAATGTTGTTGCAACAAAAGATCTCAAATGAAGTTTACTAAAAGTACTTGTTTAAAACTCATAATCAGTAACATGACATCAGAGTATTTGAAACTTCGGTAAAATCTTAAAATGACATGGGCGGTCCTCGGGTCTAGCCTCCTGCTCATTGGTCCCCACCCCTCGTCTCTTCAACAATTTCCTCACCTGCATCGACCAAGTCTAGTGAGTCTAAAGACTCAACACGTATAAACTAGAAGTAACGAGTAGTACGTAATACAACCACATGAAACTTCAAAATAGAGCGTACATACGTGAAACTTGAACTTGCAATTAAACTTGAACATACATACATACATAACATAGACGTGCCATAACGTGAAAACTTTTCATAAACATACTTGCATACTTGTACATACATAACTTCATCATTTTGCGTAGAGCCATGTTTCAAAGCAAGTGACCCATAACATAAATCGCCTGATCAGACTAAACCACAGTACTAGGCTGACAGGGAAGATCCACTGCCACATATATGAGATCCCCGTTCATGCTTTAACAGGTGGATTGGTCCCCGTTCATGCTTTAACGCTTTCCAATCCTGATCTAATCCCATTCATGATTTAAAGGGGTGGATTGGTCCCAGGTCATGCTTTACCGCTTTCCAATCCCATACATAATTGGTCACAAGACATTTAGCATCCCTAAAAAACTTAAAGTATTTTCTTTGCACGTCAAACATACTTACTTGGTGTTGAGTAATTCGTTGGATCTCGCTTGGGGCCACTGCTGCCACATACTAGCATGAGTTTAAATACTTAACTTGCATTACTTAGACGTAGGTACTCGAGCTCACCACCGAAGTAATTAAATAACTTATGACATTCTAGATCGCTGGGGACTTGACCTCGTTTAATCATTGTACTAAACCATGACATCAACCCCCGAAACAAATCCTAAAATGATGTGTGAACATTTCCTAAAACATAGAAGACATGAGCTTAAAATAGTGTTTAAAAAAAAGTCATGGACGGGCGCTGAGCGCTGCGGCGCTAATCCTGTGCACAACAAACCCAAAATAACACATTTTGATGCAATTTTAAAAGTTACGCACAAACGACTCGAACCGATGCCACGAGACTCAACCTAGGACGCTATGTCAAGGATTCAACTCAAACATATGTCCCCAAAACAACGACGCACTACAACTATACAACATAACCCATAAATATGAATTTTGACCCCAAAATACTTCCTACGACTTCTAATGCGACCAAGTGCTTAGCAACCCAAGATGAAGCACCAAACATCAACCACATATCGTACTCACAATACTTAAATGCAGCAGCAGTCACCCAACGTTCCCAACGAAGCCTGCAACAAATAAACTTCAAGAATACATCAATAATATAATTTTCAGAAAACGCAGTTTGAGCAATCTCACTAAAACGGTCATAACTCACTCAATTTTTATCCAAATATTTCGAATTGTATATCAAATAGAAGGTATCAAAAATTTCTACATTTCATGTGTTGAAAGTTTTTTCAAAATATCGACCGAAAATTCGCAGTAATTCAAAATACAGTGAAAAACGAAATTCCAGATCTAAAAATTGTTTCAAAATTGATCCAACGAATTTTCCGTTCAAACTTGCACATCATACATGGATTTTTACGCACAATAAACAAAACAACGCATAATATGACGAGATCGATGCATAAATGAAAGAGTATACATGCCTTTGATGATTAAAAATACTGAAACGACGATACCAACGCGGGGAAAGATGCGAGGTTGATCCGGGACGATCGTGGGACGATTTTCTTTGAAGAAAACCAACAAAAATCGCTGGGAGAACTGAAGAAATGAGGCGGCTGCTCTATGGTAGAAGAACCCTACGTTTTTGCTCTCAAAAATATGAAAAATCTGAATAATTAAGTGAGTGTGTGTGTTTAGGCGATTTTTAGTGTGTGTAAAAGTGTGTGTGCGTGTGATTAGTAAATTAGGGAGAGTAAAATTTGCTTAATTATTAATTAGCAACTAATTTTGAAATACTAACTCTCCCTTAACTTTAACAAAAATCTCTAATTTTAAAATAAAATGTACATGTTCTAGACTTTAAAAGTTTTAAAATTTTAAAATTGCTTAAATAAATAATTTAGGCTTTAAAAATGCTGACACTAGATAAATTATTTAAAACACCCCATTCTCAACTTAAAATAAAATACCATCTTTTAAAATATTTCCAATATCATCGCCGGTCTCTTTTCCCCGATCTCGCACCGAATAATCGCCTGAAACATAAAACTCGAAAAATATTTTAACGTGCATCACATAAACATGAATAATTTAAAATAATGCAATTTGAATAAATAATGCATCATTAAAATAACTTTTAAATTTAAATAATGATTTAAGCATTAAATAAATGCATGTAATTTACGTGTACTGATTTTTGGGCACTACACTTTACATCAATTTGCCATATCTCATAGTCATACTATGCTGTTATGGCTAGTAGTATTCTAATGGACTTAAACATAGCAAATGGAGAAAAAGTTTTCTCACAGTCTTTTAGTATAACGTTTTGCAACCAGCCTTGCTTAGAAGGTCAATTACCTTCCCATCCGTCCCAAGCTTTCTTTTGTAGATCTATTTGCATCTTATGGGAACGATTACCTTAGGTGGATCCACCAATGTTCGGACTTGGTTTGAATACATAGAGTCCATTTCAGACTGCATGGCTTCAAGCCATTGGTTGAATCAGTATCAGATATTGCTTCTTTGAAGTTCATTGGATCATATCCAACACAAGGCTCATCATGGCCTTGTTCATGAAGAAGCGTATATTTTGCAGGTGGTCTAATAACTCTATCAAACCTTCTAGGAGCGTGTACTTCAGCTACTGGTTGTTGGGGATTAGGTTCAACTTCTACAGTTGAGGGAATATCTTGAATTTCTTCAAGTTCTATCATCTTTCCTTTTCTATCTAATAGAAATTTCCTTTCCAAAAAAGTGACATTTCTTGAAACAAACACTTTTGTTTCATTGGGGTGATAGAAATAATATCCAACAAAATTCTTTGGATATCTTACAAAGTAGCACAAAGTAGATCTACTGTCCAATTTGTCTCCCACTATCTGCTTCACATAAGCATGACATCCCTATATTCTCAAATAAGAATATTTGTGAGTTTTTCCCATCCATATCTCATATGATGTTTTATCCACTGCTTTATTATGGACATTGTTCAACAAAATTGTCGCAGTTTCAAGCGCAAAGCCCCAAAACGATGTAGGAAATTAAATGAATCTCATCATAGATCGAACCATGTCCATCAAGGTTCGATTACGACGTTCAGAAACACCACTCAATTGTGGTGTTGCTGGTGGAGTCCACTGTGAGAGAATCTCATTCTCTTTTAGATAACTCAAAAATTCAGCACTCAAGTATTCTCCACCTCGATCAGATCGAAGTGTCTTAATACTTCTTTCTAGCTGTTTTTCTACTTCAGATGTGAATTCTTTGAATCTTTCAAATGCTTCAGATTTATGTTTCATCATATAAGCATACCGATACCTCGAATGGTCATTAGTAAAGATAATAAAGTAGGATTGCCCATATTTGTGCTAACACTTAGCGGGCCACAAACGTCTGTGTGGATCACATCCAGTAGACCATGCGCACGTTCCACGTTTCCATTGAATGGAGTCTTGGTCATTTTTCTTTTTAGACAGGACTCACAAGTAAGTAGAGAATTTATGTCTGACAAGTCAAACATGCCTTCTCCCACTCGCTTGTGCATCCTTCTTTGGGAAATATGACATAGACTAGCGTACCATATTTGTGCTAGATTTGGATCATCTAACTTTCTTTTGTTTGTTGTTGAAATCCTGTTTACTTGGACATTCACTTATCATTTTCAGAACATTTCTGGAGCATATAATTTCTTATGTCCGGACTTCTTGTAGTGAAATAAATATGTTCTGACTTATCGGGCTTTGTAGGCCTTTTAAGTTTCCTTCAGAGTTTGTCTCTTATTGGGTTTGTTTTTCTTGTGAGGGGCAAAATATTTCTTTCCCTTACTTTGTGGGCCATTTTTCGTCGAGAGGCCCATTAGAAAAACAACATTTTCCTCTTTTATGGTGATCTCACAAGTCATAATTGTACTGACTAGCTCTTCAAGGCTATCATCTATCTTATTCAATTTGAAGTTCACCATAACCCCGTCAAATGAGGAAAAGAAAAACAACAAATTGATGTCAGCAATTAACTCATTAGGAATCACATATTTCAGGCTCACCACATACTCAATAAGCAAGTCATATGTACACCACGCTCATGGGCCAGAGCCCCATCTTGCATGCGTGTAGTCATGAGCTCCTTGAAAGTGGTGTGCATCATTGTATGAGTTTCATGCACCATGCAACTCTTGCACGTGCATTCGAATGTCAGCAACATTCAAATTTCCTCGAACTGTCCCTACAGTTCATTTGACATGAAAGCGAGCATGTTACACTTTAGCTTGCATACTATGGTCCTATCATCTTGCATGCTTTGTCATTTCAGCAGGACTGACATTAGTGTATATGCCATTCTCCGAATTCAGAACAACTTCCCAACCAATCTTGAAAATTAGGTTCGGTTAGCTTGTTAATAACAGAAATGGATTATATGACGAAATCGAAAATATACTGATATGGAAACAGAATAATGGTTGCTGATTATTTTAAAATAATTCTAAGATATAAAATATTGATTTTTATTTTAAAATCGCGTGCCATGTTTGTATGCTTGCCGGATTCATGCAACTATATTATTTAATAATATACATACATGAATACTACTATATATCACATATATATCATAATATGACATTCAACAATAAATAAAAATGATCGATCACCAACACTATTAGATCCATGTGAGTCAGACATGGATCCAGGTCCAAAACCTAGGTGAATGCAGGGATGCAAATGCAACTATTACAAGTGCTTCTAATATTTTACATGTCTTCATCTTGTGCATCGGGCCCACCATCTTCCAGTCTTGATATCTCACTATTTCTAATAATTACATTTAAATAGCCATGGCACATAAGGGATACATCTCATGGGATGGGAACGGGCCATAAACCAAGCCCACTTTAATAATATCAAATATTAACAAAATGAATAAAACAGTAAAATATTCTAACATACACTTAACACATTGGTAAAAGCTCTCGATCATCCTTCATGCATTTAATATCAAATATTAACATCAATCAATTAAACAAATTTAATTAACTGATAAATCATGTATCTAATAATATTATTACTAACCACCACAATTATTAAAAAATTTAATAAATTAAATGAACACCTTTATTTAATTTTCAATTAGTTTAATAATAATTGATTTATTGTAAAACTCATTTTTACCATAAACAATTAAAATCATATTCTAATTATTAATTTTACAAGAAAATTATTAATTTTCCAAAAGATAAATTGAACTAATTTTCATAAAATATCAATTTAATCCAAAGTTTTGAAAAATCAGAAAAACGCACCATAGGCCCAAACAATTCAAGCCCAATAATCAGTACAGTGCCCGAGACATTATCGGGCAGCCACCTGCATTGCCCGCGCACTGGCCGAACGTTTCGAGCAGTCGCAGGCATAGCTGTGCGCGCGGCCTGGCACGGCTATGCGCGCAAAACAAAATTGGTTCAAACCCTTTCGAGAGCAAAAAGTTTTGTTGCAAAATTTCCTTGGGAAGAGCTGAAAGTTTCTTTCAAAAATTCCAAGAAGAATTTCGAATGATTCTTGTGCCTTAAGAATAATAAATTCCTTTTGGATGCATGTTACGTAAATTAGGAATCAAAATCCCTCATTATTATTTATAATCCTTTCTTAACTTAATTAATCTAATTAATTAAGTTAATTAAATATTCTAAATATGCATGTCAACCTTTTGCCAATCTCGATTTTCTTTTAATACATATATTTGTGAGAATATTATGTATTAATAATTTCTTTGTGTGCAAGGTTTTAAATTATGGTATCATGAATATCTTCATATTGCATAATTAATCAATACCATATTTAATAAAAACTTAATGGGCTATATTTCAATTCATTAAAATATAATTTGATTATTATAGTTCAAAAAACTTTAATAAATTAGCATTGTAGGCTTATACTCTTACAAGCCAATAATCCATACTCCCATTACATTAATATCATCATAATCCCGATCGGTTATCAAATATCATCGATGTGACAATTTCAACTTGTTTGTTATTATGATGCACACTTTAATTTCGAGATCACCAATGTCTAAATAAGACATGTGTACTCCCTTTGACTCTTTTAGCAGTCATGCTCTCAAATTTCTATAAGCTTTTATAAACTTTATTTATAAGCTTATCGATTGATCATATCAAACTTATTTCTTATAAATTCAACTCATTGAATTTATTATCTCAACGGGAACAAGTAAACCAGTGGTTGTGTGATCCTCAATGGTTCAGGGATACAACTAGCCATGGGTTCAGAACTCTTTGTGATTCAGGACATAATACTTTATTCGGGCTTACCCTAATTTGCCCCATTCTATGTATCAACTATTGATAATGAGAATGTCAGAAATCATATTTTTTATTAAACCCATCGAATCATGGTAAGAGCGGCTAGTAGCATCGTCCCATGATTCTCTAGGTATCACTGATAGTGCCTGCAAGAACCAGTCGATTATGATTAACGTACAGTAAGGTCCCTTCATCTCATATATCCCGATCGAATCTGCAACCATTGGTTCATCGAGGGATGCATAATAATTTGATAACTATATGACACATCTTTGAAAATAAATAGTGGCATCGCATGTACAATTGGAGAACTCCTTCTCTAACGTACATCTCATACTCTGGCCAGAGATTCCATGCACTATTATTTCATCAAATCACATACGATATCCACACCCGTAGGTGAGCGGTGAATTCCCGACTACAATGAACTGGCTCCTACATGTGTCGCAACTGTACCCAATCTCGCCACCTGATGACATTCCTGGAGTCGGTAAACGATTCAAAGCACATCCCTAACATATAGAGCCTCGGTGTTGTCTCGGTCGTAAGAACTTATGGTATACAATCATAACCACGGATTTATCCTCTCGATGAATGATAACCACTTGTAAAGTCCGAGGGAGAGTAGCTCGGTATAATCATCATATGACTACCCATTTGCATGTTTGGACATCTCTATGCCCTTACCAAGAAACGCGGTACACAACATCACAGATGCTAGTCTCGAGCTCAAGCGAATTTTATACATGTTTAGGCGGCTGAATTGACTAGGAACGAATTTAAATTATACAGTGTTTACAAATGAGTTTCAACATCGAATTACGATTCATTTGTATTAAAATATAATCAAGAACTTTATCTATGCTGATTGCATGGGTAAACAGATAAAGACAAATGAAACCATGAAAAGTTAAATTATATTAAAATAAAGATTGTTTATTTCACTTGAGTCGATAAATTTCCTAGGCAACCGTTAGATTGCAGGGCATCTACTCTAACAAGTATGTGCAACATCCTCAAAAGTTACAATTGCATTTTCCTCAAAAGTACAAAAATAAGGAACGTAAATACCATTGGAACATAAATGACTAAAAGCGTAACTCAATCGCAACCTCAACAGTAGATGCAACACACCATGCAGTCGTAAGCTATGTGTCCAGATAATGTGACATCAATGAAGAGACTATGTGGTAACTCAATTTGAACTTCTATTTATTGTGATAGGTGAATGACAAAATGATTATATTGTAATCAAGAGTTTACATATATCGTATTTCTTCTTTATATATTACTGGCAAGAAGAGAAGCTAAACAGCCAAGGCAACAATATCTCTCTACCCGACCCTATGAAAAACATAAATGATATAAATTCCAACACAAGTTTTTCCAAAATCTATGACAATAGCTCTTCAAAAAAGTATTGCCACCACAAATTTAGTACATTCGGGTATTTAGTGAATGTTGGATGAATTAGATTGTGCAAGGGGATTTTAACGTTGATCGTCGGGGTCGATTTCATCCGTAAATATCCGAAGTTTTTCGGAGTTGAAGAACCTATAACTTATGAGTTTAGATATCTTAATATTCAAAAATTTCAAGCATACAAGTCTCACTATAAACTTTGGACTTTTCTCACCATTTCAATTTTACTTTACTGCATTACTTAAGCACAAGCATCCAAACTTGCATAGTCTCATCAAACTTATAATCTAGCTAATGAATTAGTTCTTAAACAGACTTATTTACAGGATTTACGTACAATAACTATGATGAGTTATAGACGAATTTTATTTTGTGGCACAATTTGTACTTATTTTTATTTAAACTAGGCTCATAAAAGGCCAAACCCATAAGCCTCGAAAACTCTCTATGAATAATCATCTCTACGGCGAGTTGAGCATACGAAATTCAACAACCAGTTAACAATATAAAAAAAAAAAATACATCAGATCAAAGCATTAAATAAAGCAAACCGAGGCTTGTACGAAGTACATTGTACGAAGTACAATGTCCTTAAAACAGATTTGTCCCCAACGGTATGTGCTTCGAGGATCAACTTGGACGTCTGTTTCTCAGAATACAATGGAACAACCAGTAGTAACCCAGCACGAGGCACTACTACCGCTACAAAAAAAATATGGTTTTCGCGACTGTTTTTTCATTAGTGACGGTTTTTGTGAGGGAAATTAATACCGTCGATAAAGTCGACGTCACTAAATATTGCGACAGTTTTTCAAAAATCGTCGCTAATTAGCGACAGTTTTAACGTCGCTAAAACCGTCGATAACGTAGCGACGGATTTAACGACAGATTTAAAAACTGTCGCTATATTAGCGACGGATATTACTACACCGTCGCTAAATTAGCGACAGAATATTACAAAAATCGTCGCTAAGTAGCGATGGTCTCAGAATTAATTCGTCGCTAATTATATTATTTTTTTAAAAAAATTAGTTTTATAATTTAAAAAAATATTTATTTTTATAATTATTTGTACATATTTTTAAATAATCTCTTCAAGTCATATAAATTAATTAATATTTTCAAATTTGTAAAAAACTTACCCAAAACAAAATTAAAATCGTTCAAGAGAGAAAATGAGACCAAAGATATGAAGGTGTGAAGAAATGAATCGAGGAGAGGCGTATTTATAGGCAATTTGCGACAGTTTAATCAAAAATTGTCGCTGTTGGCGACGGTTATTTAAACTATCGCTATTAGCGACAGGTTTTAAAATCCGTCGCCAATTTAGCGACGGTTATTTAAAAATTGTCGCTATTAGCGACGGTGCAGGCAACACTGTCGCAAAATAGCGATGGTTTTCTTTAACCGTCGCCAATTTAGCGACAGTTATAATTGCTGATGGTTTTATAATTGTCGCTAATTTGGCAACGGTTCAATGAAAACTGTCGCTATTTAGCGACAGTTTTATATAACCGTCGCTATTTAGCGATCGTTTTAATCCAACCGTCAATCATTAGTGACGATTTTTTAATATGTCGCTAACAAAACCGTCGCAAATTTTTGCGACCATTTTTTTAAAACTGTCGCTAACCGCTTTTTTTTTAGTGTACGGTGAACTGAAAAGTACCTGAACTTTATCACGAGGCAGAACAGGAGGCAGAGTAGATGAGCAGCAGCCGAAGCAAAGAAGAGAGTTGAACTAGAAAGGAGAGTGTGATGTGTGTCTTGAAGGACTTGAGGATGTCTCTATATATAGAACTTTATCACTCATGCTATTTCTTATGTTCCTATGTGGGACATTCCCATCTACTTATAAATGCCTTACTTGTCCTATATTCCATTCAAATGAACAAGCCCAATATGCCAAAAAAACTTTAAGTCCAACAATCCCCCACACAAATGAAAATTGAAAGATATTCGACGATTTTCGTGATAAAGTTCAACAGTTGAATCTTGCATAGGATATGTAGATATTACGCTTTGAACTTTCCCTTGTGAAAGCATAATAATTCACTTTTTGATAGTAGACGTGATGTCTTTGAACTGTACAGCCGTTTGTGTGAATTAAGATATACTTCACACATGACTCTTCCTGATACTATTCAGTTCTCATGATTGTGTTCGTTTTGGACTTTCGCTTCACGAGCTCTTGAGGAAATGTGAGATGAACACATTCCTGGTTCTGCGAGAAGGTCTAGAATTGAGCCTTGCAATTCCTTCAAGCAGCCCCACTTCTCTCTCACATAGGTGATTCCACATTATTCTCATCAGAATCATTAAAAGCCGTAAGCTTATCCTTAACATTCACTGTTTCATAATAGGAATGGACTAGAGATAACCCCATAGTGATTCTCCAAATTAGTGCGAGTAGGTTGTCCCATTGAACATAGTTCTTGGGATCTCCAGTCAGCGTAGTTTAGGCTGCAAGCATCTGAGCCTGCATATCTGGGGTGGACGAGGAACATTGGCCCTCTCCCCATCCTACGCTTCTCTATTCTCATCCCTTGCTCCACGGACAACCATACATCTATGGTATGCTGTCGTTGAACCACCAAACTTAAATTCCTACTCTCTATATATAATGAGTGTAATGGTGAGTAGGGTCGAATCCACAGGGAACAGGAGATGATTTCTTTCGAGTAAAATGCAAATAAAATACGGATTTGTTTGATTTGAATTTAATAAAATACTAAAGTAAATTTAACATGCAAGAAGAAATAACTAATCAAGATGAATAACTAATGAAATGTAAATTAATATTACCAAGCTCGATTCAAGGGATTTTTACTATTCAATTGTATCACTGTTCATCGACTAACATATTATTTATTCATGCAGTTACAAGTAATTAACTTTAGAATTATAGGGATAGCCGCTAAAATCCTTGTATTTTCCTAATTTAATTGATCAAACCCAGCATCCAGTCAAAACTTATCAATAATTAACTAGGCACGATAGCGTTCCATATTAATTAAAAATAGTATTTTCGTTTTGTGAAAACAGTTAATCCTAAAATCTAACAACCGAGATAGCTGCAATTGATAGATCGAGTTTCGTTGATTTATTTAGATTAAATATGCTATGATAGCACAATACACCTAATCTATCGCTACTCATGTATCAATCGTTCATGACAATTACGGATCACTGAATTCATGGATAGCAGTAAAAAATTATATATCGAATTAAATTGTCAGATTAACCAACATACAACTTTCATATAAATAAATCATAAATCAACAAATACTTGAACAAAACACGAATATTAAATTAAAGCACAAAAAGCCTCACAATGATAAATTGAAATAGTAAAAATATCCCTTGAATCAGAAATAAAATTTAGCCTAAAAGTGTGGAGAGAAGTTGAGAAAATCCTTGCGCCTTTTTTTTGTTATTCACGTGAGTTGTGATGGCTGGAAGATTGTGAATTGTCTGAGAAAAAAATCTGCCGCCTCCTCCTACCTCACGTTTGGTAGGTTATATCAAGGATAGAAAAACTCATTAATTTAAATCATAATCTCTAAAAATCATACCAAAGATATGATAGAGTTTTTTTTTTGAATAAAACTCTATCTTATCTTTATTTCTCTCAATAAGAAAAATATCTCTCCAATTATTTTCCATAAATCAAATTCCATAATTAGGAGTCTAAAATATGATATTATCTTGGCAATTTTCGGACTTCAGATTTAGTTATGCCGGTAGCTGAAGAATAGTCATAAGGCGTGATCACGCCTTATAGAAAGACCTCTTCTGAATTTTTTTTCTGCTTCAAGTCTTCCACGAAGATTATATCGGCAACATTAATTGTGATATAAAATCACCCTTTTAGCACAGATTTATCTCACGAGAAGAAAACTTCATCCTACAATAAAATCACACAAAAATGTGTCAATTAAGCATGTTGGTAGTTGTAACAATGAGAGAATATGACAATAAAAATACAAACTATTATGAGCCTATCAAATCTCCCACACCTAAACCATGCTTGTCCTCAAGCATAAAAGAATTTGATTTATTATTTCAACTCATTATCCTCTTTCTGCTTCATTTACTTGTCTGCAAAATATTTTGTCATGAACACAATTGCTTCCATCCGAATGTGTAGAAATAAAAAATGCATAGGGTTCAACTGCTCCTCACAGGATTCGTTCATTTCACTCATAAGTGTCTAGGTATATATCAAAAAGCTCTCATGTCAAAACACTGGAAATTTAACCATAAGCTTGCAAATATATCACATCCACCACCAAATGAATGAATTCAAATGCACAAACAAGGGCTATAACTGGGTTGTACTGTGGCTAGAGGTAAGGTAGGAAAGAAGTAACAACATTTTATGGAACTGAAGAACACATACACACTTTCCGCAACGACAACTGTATCAAACTAACAATAACATTTTCAATCTTATTATCAGATCCAAGAACATTTTTTCTCCATTGCTCTTATTTTCCTTCTCATTCCCCTTCTTTTTTTTTCTTTTTCATATATATATATATTTTTCTTTTTTTTTTTTTTTTTTTTTTTTTTTTTTTTTCTTATCTATTTTTTTTTTTTGATACAACGACTTCGAGCATGAATCACTCGATCTTAACAATTTGCATTTTCTTGGCTCAAAATGATGATAAATGCGAAAAGTTTGTATGATTCTCCAGTTCAAGGTTCAAATAGAGGAATAACCAACAAAAGGGATTTATCATGGCTTGTAACGTGGTTATTTTCCAACGAATAGGCTTAGGCTCGAACTTGGCTCACTAAGGGTAAATGAATCAGGGTAGGCTCAAAAGAACGGCATTGATAATACGAAAGAAAACGGCTTGAACCTAATGCCCTTTACTTTGTTTATACCTCTAATCCATCACAAAGTGTCAACAAAGACATGTATAACAATGCAAGTTCTAGAAAAATTAACAATGCATGACCAACACACAGTCAAATAAAATGGAGTATGATATAATGTTTGCTCATAGGCTCAAAGCTCACCAAAGAAAACGGTATGTGTGCTAGACCCCATACACTTATCATTTCAATACATCATCAAGAGCAACTTCTCATAAATGTAGCAGTAATAATGCAAAATCAATTTCACACAAAGAAAACATCAGTTTTTTCATAGATTCGCATCAGAGGTATTCAAGATTCAAATGAGAGAGATAACGAATAAACACTATATGCTTTAAGGATCAAACAAAGTCACTCTATCATGTTGTTTTTTTTATTAAACATGAAAAAAATAAGAAAAATAGAAATTGAAACGAGAAATAAGATTACATACCCTCCCATACCTATATGTGGTAATGTTCTCAAAAACACAAAAATCAGATGCACAACATAGACAGTAAAAGCGAGCAAGGGAAGTTAGAGAACTCCCATGAAAATTGTTGGGCATCGTAGAGCAAAGCTTTCTATTGTTGTGGCAGGAGAAATTGTTGATCGACGATGGAAGCCGCTGAGAGGAGATGTGAAAAGGGTGAAAACAAATAGGATTAAATAAAAGAAACGTAAATTCTTTTTAAAAAAAAAAAATTTATTTGCCCTTGAGACAACATCAGAAGATGTTTTCTTATAAGGCGTGATCATGCCTTGTTAAGAGACATCTTCTGCGTATAGGGCAAAATTTTTTCAAAATCAGAAGATATTTTCTCACAAGGCATGATCACGCCTTGCTAGGAAACATCTACTGCATGAATGCCAATTTTTTTTTTCAGAAATGGTTTCTTTATAAGGCGTGGTCACGCCTTGTAAAAAGACCTCTTCTGCACAAAAGTAATAATACTATAAATATTAAGAACAAAAATTTGGGTTGCGTCCCAAAAGCGTTTGATTTTTAGTCGTCGGCTTGACCCTCAAAAGCACTCATTCAAAGAGTGGCTGACGCCCAAAGTACGTGTCATATGATACCATATATGGGTCTTGGTTCCATGTGCCCTCAAGTTTGGTTTGATGTATGCAATGTAAGCTCGTCTTCTCAACAAAACGTGACTTTAAATAATAGGCATGAGATGAGTGTATCATCGTTGGCTCTTGAAGAAAAAAATCTGTTGAAATCAGCAATGGAGAAAGACAAAGATCTCCTAGATGTATGTATGATAATATTATCGATGAGCTCAAATCGATAGTCTCAGGAGCTTGTTCATATCTCATCTTCGTTTGATATTTCTTCCAAAACTTCTTCAGACTGATGCTCAACAGTTTCCTCATTCAATGCCACGCGCTTGTTTACCATATCATTCAATCGACTTATGATTATTTCAAAACTATATCCCTCATCTTCTTGATGCTCGAAAGGTTGGTCTGTCAAATCAGATTGGCTAATTTCTGGAGTGTAGTGGCGGTTCCAACTCTGCAGCGAAGGATCCCAATACTAATGGTAGTCAAAGTCGGCCATATCATTTAACGAATATATCACACTGCCTTCTTGTCTACTAAGTAGTAGACTACCAGTTGTCAGTGCTCCATTAAATAACCATCTTCGTGTAACTGCATCCAAGCCTTTAAGGAAAAGTCGAACAAGAACATAGTTGAAAAAATCATGATTCCTGAATGTTGTTGTTAAATTATTGAATCTCTCCCATGCTGCGTAGAATGGCTCTCCGTTTTGTTGGGCAAAACTTGTGAATACTTGGCGATGAAACATTTCGAAGTATTTCACAATAAAAAATTCTAAAATTCTTCTTCTCTTGATGAATCACATGTAAGAGAAGAACAAAGCATAAAAAAACAAAACAAAACTCGAAAAAAACTAACCTTGCACCGTTCCCCAGCAACGGCGCCAAAATTTGGTGTGCTGTCATTGAACCACCAAACTTAAAATCCTACTCTCTATATATAATGAGTGTAATGGTGAATAGGGTCGAATCCAGAGGGAACGAGAGATGATTTCTTTCGAGTAAAATGCAAATAAAATAGGGATTTTTTTGATATGAATTTAATAAAATACTAAACTAAATTTAACATGCAAGAAGAAATAACTAATCAAGATGAATAACTAATGAAATGTAAATTAATATTACCAAGCTCGATTCAAGGGATTTTTACTATTCAATTGTATCACTGTTCATCGACTAACATATTATTTATTCATGCAGTTACAAGTAATTAACCTTAGAATTATAGGGATAGCCGCTAAAATTCTTGTGTTTTCCTAATTTAATTGACTAAACCCAGTATCCAGTCAAAAATTATCAATAATTAACTGGGCACGATAGCGTTCCATATTAATTAAAAATAGCATTTTCATTTTGTGAAAACAGTTAATCCTAAAATCTAACAACCGAGATAGCTGCAATTGATAAATCGAGTTTCGTTGATTTATTTAGATTAAATATGCTATGATAGCACAACACACCTAATCTATCGCTACTCATGTACGTACCAATCGTTCATGACAATTACGGATCACTAAATTCATGGATAACAGTAGAAAATTATATATCGAATTAAATTGTCAGTTTAACCAACATACAACTTTCATATAAATAAATCATAAATCAACAAATACTTGAACAAAACACGAATATTAAATTAAAGCACAAAAAGCCTCACAGTGATAAATTGAAATAGTAAAAATATCCCTTGAATCAGAAATAAAACTTAGCCTAAAAGTGTGGAGAGAAGTTGAGAGAAAATCCTTGCGCCTTTCTCTTGCTCTTCACGTGAGTTGTGATGGTTGGAAGATTGTGAATTGTCTGAGAAAAAAATCTGCCGCCTTCTCCTACCTCACGTTTGGTAGGTTATATCAAGGACAGAAAAACTCATTAATTTAAATCATAATCTCTAAAAATCATACCAAAGATATTATAGAGTTTTTTTTTTTGGAATAAAACTCTATCTTATCTTTATTTCTCCCAATAAGAAAAATATCTCTCCAATTATTTTTCATAAATCAAATATCATTATTAAGAGTCTAAAATATGATATTATCTTTGCAATTTTCGGACTTCAGATTTAGTTATGCCGGTAGCTGAAGAATAGTCACAAGGCGTGATCACGCCTTGTGGAAAGACCTCTTCTGAATTTTTTTCTGCTTCAAGTCTTCCACGAAGATTATATTGGCAACTTTAATTGTGATATAAAATCACCCTTCTAGCACAGATTTATCTCACGAGAAGAAAACTTCCTCCTACAAAAAAATCACACAAAAATGTGTCAATTAAGCATGTTGGTAGTTGTAACAATGAGAGATATGACAATAAAATACAAATTATTATCAGCCTATCAATCTAGGAGGCATATTGTTCCAATATTTACCCAACACGTAAACTCACCATGCACGAACATAATATCTATATCATAAAATACACGTAATTCGAGCTTAAAACGTGTACATGATTAAATCATGACTCGATGCTTAGTACATGAAAGAATTTAAAACTTTAAAACTTACAGACTTGAGGTGTGGCTTTGTGAGCTTCTCGCAACCGACAGCAGGCATAACCTTTTCCAAGAACACCGCTCTGATACCAACTATAACGTACCGTATTTTGAACAACTTAAAATTTGCAGAAAAATAAAAAAAATTTCTTAATTAGATAATAATCTTTCAAATTGCGATAAAAATAAACTGCCCGTCTAAAATATTTGAAATAAAAACGATTAGAAACAAAGTTTACCAAATAGGTACTTGTTTAAACATCGTGAATTAGTTTCATAAAATCATAGTAACTAAATTAACATGCTTGAAAATTTTTGAAAACATAGGCGGTCCTCGGGTTTAGCCTCCGCGCAGTCCGAGCCGACTCACTGGTCCTCACCTCTCGCATCCTCAAACTCGTCTTCACCTGCATCAATCAAGTCTAGTGAGTCTAAAGACTCAACATCTATAAACTGGGGATAGCAAGTAATGTATAATAAAACCACATGCATTTTAAAGTCGAGCATACATACTTAAACTTGAACGTACTTACATAAACATAGACGTGCCTTCATATCGTAAAATTTTTCATAAACGTACTTACATCATACATACGTGAACATACCTAATAATCATCATTTTACGTAGAGATATGTTTCAAAGCAAGTGATCCATACATAAATGCTCCTGATCAGACTAAACCACAGTACATGGCTGGCAGGGATGTCCGCTACCACATCCATGAGATCCCCGATCATGCTTTACCGGGTGGATTAGTCTCTGGTCATGCTTTGCTGCTTTCTAATCTTGATCTAAATCCGGTCATGTTTTACCGGGGTGGAGAGGTCCCCGGCCACGTTCACCGGCTTCCAAACCCGTTCATAATTGGTCACAAGACATTTCGCATACCTCAAAAACATAAACATTTTATTTTGCACGTCGAACATACTTACATGGCGTTGAGGTATTCGTTGGATCTTGCCTGAGACCACTACTGCACATACTAACACAATTACAAGCACTTAATTTCCATAGCTTAGACGTAATACTCGTGCTCACCACCGAAATAAACAATTGACTTATGACGTTCTAAATCACTCGGGACTTGACCTCGTTTAATCATCGTACTAGACCATGACATCGAACCTCGAAACAATCTCTATATGAAGTGTGATCATTTCCCCAAACATGGAAGACATTGACCTAAAATAGTGATTTAAAAATCATGGACAAGCGCCTAGGCGCTGGACATTGCGGCGCTGCCCAGCGGCTAGGCACTAGCGCCGTGGCGCTAGAAAGGCCGCAGCCCTAGCGCTGCAGCGCTGTGGTTCTAGGCTTGCGAAAGCCGAGCACTGCGGCGCTTCCCATAGAGAGCGCCGCGGCGCTAACTCTGCGTAAACTCGACCCCAAATGAACAATCTTGATGCAAACTCTAAGCCACGCCCTATCAACTCGAACCGATGCAACGAGACCCATCCTAGGATGCTATGGCAATGATTCAAACTCAAACAAATGTCCAAAAAAAAACAACGCACAACATACAACGCAACAAAACCCAGAAACACGAACTTTTGACACCAAAATGCTTCCTACGACTTCTAATGCAACCAAGTGCCAACATCATATCCAATATACCTAAACGCAGCAGCGATCACCCGACGATTCCCAACAAAGCCTGCAACAAAAAATTCTCAATAACACGTAAAGAACACATTTTCATTTAAACAGAATTTGAGCAGTCACACGCAAAAAATCATAATTCACCCGTTTCTTGTCCAAAAATTACTACGTTTTATATTTTGAAATTTTTCCAGAAAATCAACCGAAAATTCACAGTATTCGAAATGACAGCAAAATCGGTTTTTAAGATTTAAAAATCATTTCAAAATCGATCCAAACGTTTTTGCTCAAAATTTTGCATATCATACATGAATATTTTTTACACACAATAAACATCAAAACATATACTATACCAAGATCGATGCATGAACGAAATAATATACATGTCTTTGATTATTTAAAACTCACAACACGACGATACCGAAGCGGATAGATGCGAGGCCGAACCGGGACGATCTGTGGCACTACTTTGTTGCTAAAATTAAAGTGTGATTGCTGAGAAAATTTGAAGAGGAGGGTGGCTGATGGAGAGAGTAACAAGAACCCTAGCTATCTCCAAAAAAATAAAACAAACACAATGAAATGTGTGTGTGTGTGAATCGTGTATGTGTGTGTATGTGGGAATGTGTGTGTGCGTGTGTTTTAAATAAATTAAGGGGGAGAAAAATTGCTTAATTAATAACTTTTTATTCAAAAAATGTTAATCAAACACTAGCTTTACAAAAATTCCTCCTAATTAAAATAAGATGCACAAGTGATAAACTTTAAAAGTTTAAAATCATAAAATCATCTAATAATTAAATTACACATTCAAATGCTTAAAACTTCATAAAATCATTTAAAATAACAAGTTTTTACTTGAAATAAAATACCACATTTTACCAATCGCTTAAATCGTCACCGGTCTCTTTTCCCCGATCCTGCATCGAATAATCACCTGAAACATACAACTCAAGAAAATATTTTAACGTGCATCAAATAAACATGTAATCATTTAAAATAATGCAAAATCATAAATCATACATCGCTAAATTCATTTTAAAATTAAAAAATAATTTAGCAATTTAAATAAATGCATGTGTTTTACGTGTACTGATTTTTGGGCTCTACACAACCGATCAACGAGCATGACTGAATATTGAAAGACAAGCTAATTATCAAATGACACTAATTCAATGATCACTGATGACCATACCTAGCTGAATCAATCAAGCTTTTCAGAGGACATTCTCTTAGAACTACCAGATCATTTCTTGTTAGTGATCAGAGCCCAACTGATGTATCAAATAAAGTTTTCTGTATCCACAACTTTTTTTTCCGTTGGATGTCAGTGTCAATGTGCACTATCTAAAGTGTACTATCTTTCAGAAAGAATAATGACATGGTACAAAGATATCTCTATTTGGAAACGTCTATCAGATTGAAAATTTTGACCATTGGAATCGAAGTCTATAAATAGATTGGTTGGACAAACTTTTAGGCTCTCACAATTTCTGATTAACTTGCATGATTCTGAGTACCAAATTATTAAAAGCATAATTGATCAAGTATTTTTTTAGTAGATACTTAAAAGTTTCTATCTGATTATTGATGATCAATTCGTGTTATTATATGATTTTGAGAACACTTGTAATTGACAGTAACAGTCTTACTTGTCATTTTTCTTAATTTTGTGAGATATTTAAGAGTTTCAGTAAGCCAAAGATATACATGGGTTATTAAAAAGTTTCTGTAATCACCAAAGTCTTCTAGTGAAATCTTTTCTGAGAGGAAGGATTGACATTGAAGTTATACAAATCTCCTAACATTTAGAAACAACGACGTACATTTTACTTCCTGCTACATAAGAATGTTAGCCCAACTGTTTCTTATTTTATCTAACTGGTTTATTGTTACCCAACTGAAGAGAATCACAACTTCACGTTGCTAACCAAACCGAGTTAATTTACGAAATTATTGAGATTATTTATCCATCCCTCCAAACCAATCTCTCGATCCTGACAATAGCACAATGGAAATTACAAATTATATATCCATAAAAACTAAAAGTTAAAGATTGATATGTTAATATGTATAAAATTAAAAGATAACAATGCCTATAAATATTAACACATAAACACTAAATAATACAAATAATAAAACATTATGATTTTGATAATAATAACAATCATACTCTCATATCAATAGCAATAATATATAATCAAATATCATTCCTTATAATTTTAAAAATAGGCAAAAGCGAAAAAAATGTTATATTTGTTGTGAAAAAGTAAAAATTTACTGTAAAAAATAAAAATCTCAAACTCTCAAAATTATCACACTACACACTTTATAATATTTTTCTCTCAACTCAATTGTGATTTTCTTCACAAATGAGAGATCTATTTATAGAAAATCTTTACAAATAATCCAAAAATAAATTACATCATTACCTTCATCATCACACACANCATTTCTGAATATTATCGTAAGAAGTGCCTTTGTGAAGAGATCTGATGAGTTTTTACTTGGTTGAATGTGACGAACATCAATATATTTATTCTTCTCAAGCTCCTTGGTGAATGCGAAGAACTTAGGAGGAATATGTTTAGTTCTGTTGCTACTTATGTATCCTTCTTTCATTTGAGCAACACATGCACCATTATCTTCATATAGTATTACAGGCTTCTCGTCGAATGATAATCCGCATGAGATTTGGATATGTTGGGTCATTGATTTTAACCACGCACATTCACGGCTTGCTTCATGTAGTGCAATAATCTCGGCATGATTTGATAAAGTTGTTACGAGTGTTTATTTCTGTGAACGTCAAGAAATTGCAGTGCCTCCACGAGTAAATACATATCCATTTTGAGAACGTGCCTTGTGTGGATCAGATAAGTATCCAGCATCGGCATAACCAATTATACTTGGATTAGCATCTTTTGAATACAAAAGTCCCAAGTCTGTCGTTCCTCGTAGATAACGGAATATATATTTAATTCAGTTCCAGTGTCTTTTTGTTGGATATGTGCTAAATCTTCCCAATAAATTTACGGCAAAAGATATATCAGGCCTTGTACAATTTGTAAGATATATAAGGGCACCGATAGCACTTACATATGGTACTTCTGTACCAAAAATATCTTCATCATCTTCACATGGACGGAATGGATCTTTTTCTATGTTTAATGATCTAACAGCCATGGGAGTACTTAAAAGATTTGATTTATCCATATTAAAACGTTTAAGGATCTTTTCTGTATAATTTGTCTGGTGAACAAATATTCCACATTCTTTTTGTTCAATTTGTAAACCCAGACAATACTTGGTTTTTCCAAGATCCTTCATTTCAAATTCTTCCTTCGAGTATGACACAACTTCATGAATTTCATTATTATTTCCAATGATGTTTAAATCATCAACATATACAGCAATAATTACGCATCCGGATGTTGTTTTCTTAATGAAAACACAAGGACATATAAAATTATTTACATATCCGTTTTTCATCAAGTGATCACTTAGCCGATTATATCACATTCTGCCGGATTTCTTTAACCCATTTAATGATATTTGAAATTTCACAGAATAACATTCTCTGGGTTTTGAACTTTGTGCTTCAGGCATCTTAAATCCTTCAGGGATTTTCATATCTATATTACTATCAAGTGATCTATATAAGTAAGTTGTAACAACATCCATAAGACGCATTTCTAAATTTTCAGATACCGCCAAGCTAATCAAATACCGAAACGTAATTGCATCCATCACAGGAGAATACGTTTCTTCATAATCAATTCCAGGCCTTTGAGAAAAACCTTGTGCAACAAGTCGAGCTTTATATCTTACTATTTCATTTTTCTCATTTCGCTTTCGAATAAAAACCCATTTGTATCCAACAGGTTTTACACCTTCAGGTGTAAGGACTATAGGTCCAAAAACATTACGTTTATTTAGCGAATCCAATTCAACCTGGATGGCATCTTTCCATTTTATCCAATCCTGCCGATTTTTACATTCAACAAAAGATTTTGGTTCATGATCTTCATTATCATTTATGATGTCGATTGCCACATTATAAGAAAATATATCATCAATTTCTTCTATATCTTTCCGGTTCCATATTTTTCCAGTATTAATATAATTGATAGACATTTCATGATTCTCATCAGTTTGTGGTTCTGACAGAACATTTTCATCATCATGTGTTTCTTCAGGAACAATATTCTCTATTTTGTGATCATCATGTTTTTCTTCAGGAACATCATTTTCTATTTTGTGATCATTGTGTTTCTCTATGAATTTTCTTTTTCGAGGATTTTTATCCTTGGAACCGACTAGCCTTCCACGCTTCAGGCGTTTTACGACATCATGACTTTGTTCAATTTGTTTCTTTGGAATTTCAATTCGAGCAGGAGCATTTACATCATGTATATATGATTTAGTTATCCTTTTTGTGTCTGTAAATGCATCTGGTATTTGATTTGCTATTCTTTGCAAGTGCACAATTTGCTGTACATCATTTTCACATTGTTTTGTTCTTGAATCCAGATGTAACAATGATGATACATACTATGTAATTTCTTTTTCGGTATATTTCTTGTCACCCCCTAACATTGGGAAGATTTCCTCATTAAAATGACAGTCAGTAAAACGTGCTATGAACACGTCGCCTGTCTGATGTTCAAGATATCGAATGATTGATGGACTATCATAACCGATAAAAATTCCAATCTTTCTTTGAGGTCCCATTTTCTTTCGTTGCGGTGGTGCAATAGGCACATACACCATACATCCAAAAATTCTTAGATGAGAAATGTCTGGTTCTTTACCAAATGCAAGCTGCAATCGAGAGTATTTATGATATGCACTTGGTATGATGCGAATTAATGCAGCGGCATGTAAAATTGCATGTCCCCATATAGAAATAGGGAGCTTTGTTTTCATAATCATTGGTCTAACAATCATTTGCAGAAGTTTAATCAATGATTCAGCCAATCCATTCTGTGTATGTACATGAGCAACATGATGCTCAACAATGATTCCCATAGACATACAATAATCATTGAAAGTCTGGGAAGTAAATTCACCAACATTATCAAGTCTAATTTTCTTGATTGTATAATCGGGAAATTGATTCCTCAATTTTATTATTTGAGCAAGTAATCTTGCAAATGCAACATTTCGAGTTGACAATAAACATACATGTGACCATCTGCTGGAGGCATCAATCAATACCAT
The DNA here is from genome assembly GCF_012295235.1 of Primulina huaijiensis. Classification (NCBI taxonomy): domain Eukaryota; kingdom Viridiplantae; phylum Streptophyta; class Magnoliopsida; order Lamiales; family Gesneriaceae; genus Primulina; species Primulina huaijiensis. Next base: position 7,493,492 of record NC_133310.1, on the reverse strand, counting down.
AAAGTATCTGAATGGTCCACATGGTGGATGGATTGGTCCACAAATATCACCCTGAATACGTTCAAGAAACATTGGTGATTCAGTTCGGATTTTGGCTGGTGATGGTCTTATAATAAGTTTTCCAAGAGAACATGCGTTACATTGAAACTTATTATTCTGAAAGATCTTCTGGTCTTTCAACGGATGACCATGTGTATTTTCTATAATTCTTCGCATCATTGTTGAACCAGGATGTCCTAATCGATCATGCCAATTAGTTAATATTGAAGAATTATCAACTACCATGTTTGATTCAATGGGACTTATATGTGTATAATGCAATCCAGTAGGGAGCATTGGTAGTTTTTCAATCACATATTTCTTTCTTGATTTATATGTGATAAGACACATATATTTCTCATTCCCTTCATTCATTGTTTGAGTATCATACCCATGGGAATATATATCATTAAAACTTAACAAATTTCTTTTCGATTGTGGTGAATACAAAGCATCATTGATCAAAAATTTTGTACCATTAGGTAACAAAAATTGTGCTTTACCACAACTTTTAATCAAGTCTACAGGACGTGATATTGTATTCACCATTATTTTTGTTGGTTTTAGTTCCAAGAAATATCTTTTCCCTCGGATGATAGTGTGCGTTGTACCACTATCAGGTACGCAAACTTCAGCTTTGTTCATAGTATTTTCCATATTTGAACTTCAAAAAAAATATGCAATGAAATAAAATTACTGACAATACATTTAAAAAAATAAAATATAATACAATACACATGATAAAACATTATCATAAAATATTTTACATATTTATTCCACCAGCAAATTAATCATTGTCTGAGAAATCAATCAGAAAATCTCCAGCATCAAAATGAGTTGAATTACTCAAAGGTTCACTGTGTTCAGCGAATTTGGTCTATTTTTCTTTCCTCTTTATTGATTCTTTATAAAGTTTGCAAAGGTGCTCAGGGGCTCGACAAATACAGGACCAATGTCCTGGAGTACCACATCTAAAACAAGAACTTTCAAATCTTTTTGAGTGATTCTCATTAACACTCATATTCTCTTGATGCATTTTCGGTGGATGGTTTGAGACGCTCTTTTGAGATGAGTTATAGAAATAACTATCTCGATTATTTTCAAAACCACGGCCGTGTCCACGACCACGAACACTTCCACGTCCACGACCACGACCACGACCTCGATTTTGTCCTCGACCAAAATCTTGTCTATAACTTTGATTTTGGTTTCCATGTTTAAATTCATTTTTTCTTACGACATTTACTTCAGGAAATGCCGTTGAACCAGTGGGTCGTGCCTGATGATTTCTCATTAACAGCTCATTGTTTTTTTCCGCCACAAGAAGACACACGATGAGTTCAGAATATCTCGCAAATCCACGCACTCTATATTGTTGCTTTAGAGTTATATTTGATGCGTGAAACGTGGAAAATGTTTTTTCAAGCATTTCCAATTCAGTAATCTCGTGCCTACAAAATTTCATTTAGGATATTATTCGATACATCTATGAGTTGTAATCACTGACTTTCTTAAAATATTGGAATCTCAACGTATTCCATTCATCCCGGACGGTCAGAAGTATAACTTCTCTTATATGTTAGAATCTTTCTTTTAATCCCTTCCACAATGCCATGAGATCTTTTTCAATCAGATATTCACATTTTAATCTCTCGTCGAGATGTCGACGCAAAAATATCATGACTCTTGCCTTTTCTTGTGATGTGCATATGCCATTTTCTTTTATGGTCTCATTTAGACCTAGTGACTCAAGATGCATTTCTACATCGATAGTTCATGGCATATAATTTTTCCCCGTAATATCAAGAGCAATGAATTCGAGCTTTGTCAAGTTTGACATGGTGGTACTAAACAAAATTACGATGCATTTTATTAGTTAATGAATATTAGAATACAAAGTAATGGATAAACAACAAGTACAAGCATTTGTAAAAATAAAGAAAACACACGAGGAGGATATTCTCCGATAAATACAAGAATAGTGAGTATGATAACCAAAATAATTAAAAATAACCTTGAGAAAGACATCTTCTTTTTTCTTCGAAAATTTGATGAAGAATAATTTTTAGAGAAGAAGAGAAAGTTGGAGTGATTGAATGTGTTTGTGAGATCATATTTATAGGGCAAAAACTAGCCGTTTTGTTACCATTTATGACCGTTGGTGTACAAAAAAAATAAATGTATGTATTTGTATAATTTTATGGTAATAATATGGTGTATATAATATTAGTCATGTTTAAATAATTATGTATATCATATCACATTATTATAATGAGGTGTCATAAGATATTTTGTTTAAAAATATTATAGGCTTTTATACTTGTCGTATCCCTTACCGGGAGTGTGGGATGTCGTCTTAACATCCTCCCAGGATTTATAACAAGTTTTTTGAAAAATTTATTTTTATTATTTATAATAACATTATATTATATATTAAATATATACACAAAAAATAAATAAACAATAAAATAAATATTATTCATTTTGTTACCTTTTTCTTCTGTTTTGGAGCTTAAAAAAATATGGAGGACTTTTAGAGTTTCGTGCTGATAACGTGTTGTGAAAAAGTAAAAATTTACGGTAAAAAGTAAAAATCTCAAACTCTCAAAATTATCACACTACACACTTTATAATATTTTTCTCTCAACTCAAATGTGATTTTTTTCACAAATGAGAGTTCTATTTATAGAAAATCTTTACAAATAATCTAAAAATAAATTACATCATTACCTTCATCATCACACAAAAATTTCAATATTCAACACCTAATTTTACCTAATTTTCAACATTCAAATATTCAACATTCAATATTCAAATATTCAATATTAAAATATTAATTTTCAATAATATTTAAACTAAGATCACTCAAACAAAACAACAAATAAAATAAAGGCAACACAAATCCATATTCAGAAATTATAAAAAAAAATAAAAGGCAAATCAATATTTTAATTAGTTGTAATATCCTAGAAAATCAATATTTTAATCCATTTGACGTGGAACAAACTATTGACGGTTGGTGGTACTCGAGAAATCTGGTGTGTAATCACAAAAAAAATATGATGAATGTCATGTCTGTAGTAATAAGGAATGAATGTCGAATAAAATCTTCTATTAAAAAATTAATTATGAAATGAATATTAAGCTTATTGTGGTTAGAATGGGCTTCAAGTGGTCTGCCCCTGCCCAATTTCCTGGTAAACGACAATAACTTAAACCTAGCTAATTTAAGAAGATGAAGCTAACATGAAAGAAATTTCATAAACGAAAAGAAATTTAATATTGACGTCATTAATTAATTAAGAAGAAAATAAAGACTGGAAGTTGAAACAAAGTGAGGCGCGGGCCGATATGCCATTTTGGCGGAATTGTCTATTTTGATATATCTCATTAAATATTAATTTGATATAACTATATTAAAACTTACTTTTGTTCATTAAGTACCAAACAAGGAAATTGAAATGTCACCAAAACCTCTATTATATTTCCACACCAAATCACTCATTCATCCTCCACTTTATAAAAAGCCACTTAATTATTACAATTGTTCCAAAAAAATCAAAGTGCAAAAAATGATTCACCATGTTTCTTGAATACCCTTAACTTAGAAGTCAAGCAAAATGGACCTTTTACCATGTCACGTGGACAATACTTCAATAAATTATAGCCACTCCCAAAAAAAAAAATACATATATAGGAAAATGATGTAATAAATAACAAAAAAAGCTATGCATTCTATACTATAATATTATATATTATATAATTATTCAATTTTCACTTCTTTTAACAAAATAAACATTTCATAACAAATCAAAGGACATGATTTGCCAGGTCATTTGTCCTAAAATTATACAAACCATCTAACCACTCTCCCCTAAAATATACACTAATTAGAGTGTTCTAACACACTTTAAATATATGTTACTATTTCTTAGATTTCACTTCAAATCCACCAATTAAAGAACATACACTACGTACATTCATCAGGAGAATTAGAATACATTTCTCCTTACTTTTGGATACATGTATTCATTCAGCCATAATAAACACATATCCACACCTTCAACAACAAATCAACAATAGAACATCTTCAAACAAATGAAGCCACCACCATCGTCGTCCACTTCTTCTTCCTCGGCTACCCTCCTCCGAAAAGGGCGCCTCTCGCCCCATCTCATTGCTCTGTTAGCCTTCATCCTCTTCATTACCATCCTCTACGGCGAAGATTTCGGGTGTATATTGAGCTCCCAATTCGATTTTGATCAACCCTTGCATCTCGACCAAACCATATCGTCGTCCACGAGTATGTTCTTATAATGTAACATGCCATTGCTCGTCTTCCATTCTATTTCTTTCTCATATATAAATTGATTTTCTCTATCAAAAAAAATTATTTCACCCCCTCATACGATATTGCTAGCTCGACGACTGATCCGATGAGTTATTAACATTTTTTGTGTAGTTATTTAAATAATTGTGACTACTTTGTTGGTGCTAGAGAAGAAATTAGTAGAAAAATTAGCTTTTTCGATCGGAGAGAGTGAAAAAGATTGCGATATATTCCAAGGAAGATGGGTGCGAGACGAGTCGAGACCGCTTTACGAGGAGTCGGAGTGCCCTTACATACAACCACAGTTGACATGTCAAGAACACGGCCGGCCGGACATGAGCTATCAACATTGGAGATGGCAACCTTTTGGATGTTCTCTTCAAAGGTTTTGTTAATTATATATTCATTTATTTTTAAATATTTTTAAATAATGACATGATAATTAGGTGGTATTATATAAATTTTAATTAATATTATTAAATATTCTGCACCACTCTAGCTAGCTAAGACTTACCTGTTTGATTTTTAATATATTATTCGAGCATAATTAAGTTGCTAGAATCTTATAATGCTAGCTAATTTATTGGCATCACCTTCCAAGTAATATTGTCCATAACGTGCTTTAAAGCGACTTTTCTGAAAAATAATATATAAAAAATCGGTGTTAAATTTGAAATCCTCATAAGTTGAATTTGAAACTCACAACATAAATTGTAAAATAATCTCAACTTTAAAAGTAAAAGAATAAAAATGAATAATTTAAAATTCATTACCTTAATTATATATAAAATTTATAGATAAAAAAATAATATCAGTCTCTACAATTTTTAAATTCGGTAGAAAATAATGTTTTTGTTCTATAAATTAATTAATTCTTATATTTATAATACCATCTTTTTAGAGAATATTTTGTTTGGTTTTTAGCACCGAAAGTCCATGTCTTGACCTACCGTCATACCAACTAGTTGTTGACCAGCTCTAACTACTCACTACACAAAATAATTTACAAAGTTGGATATGAGTGACGATTTAATAATTAAATTAAATAACTTGAATTACTAAGTTTTTTTTAGGAATTGTTAACTTTCTAATTTGAATAATTTTTTTTTTTGAAGGATTCTAATTTGAATAATAAATCTTGAAAATATTATATAAAATCTTGGAGAACAAAACAATTCTTAAAATTCTTGTGGAGATTATACTAATTGTGACATTTATACAGTTTGATGAATAAAAGTACCAATCTGATCATTTGATTGATGAAATTTTTATATTACTTATGGAAATTACTACCAATTCAATCTGACTTGCTTTGTATAAAGAATTTTTGAATTTCTAATGGACATTGTATTAACTGTCATATATATACAGGTTCAATGCGAGTTTAATGTTGGAATCCCTTCGAGGGAAACGAATGATGTTCGTCGGAGATTCTTTGAATCGGGGACAGTATGTTTCCATGGTTTGTTTGCTTCACAGCATCATACCTGATAGTGCTAAATCCATGAAAACTTTGGGTTCGCTAACGGTTTTCACTGCCAAGGTATGCATGCATGGCCTTGTTTATTTAATTAATTTGTTTTGTTAAACTTGTGGATATNACGCGACGATTGAGTTCTACTGGGCTCCCTTTTTATTAGAATCAAACTCAGATGATGCAGTGATACATAGAATAAGCGATAGAATAGTTCGAAAAGGATCCATAAACAAGCATGGAAAACACTGGAAAGGAGCCGATATTGTTGTGTTCAATACTTATCTGTGGTGGATGACAGGCCTCGATTTCAAGATTTTGTAAGCTCTTGTAATTTCTCAGTTTATACATACATACATAAGTGTTTTTGTGTGTGTACATATATATATGTATATTTATTTTATAAATTAAAAAACATATATAGGCAAGGTTCTTTTGAAGATGAAGAAAAAGATATTGTGGAGCTGCCAACAGAGGAAGCGTATGGCATGGCAATGAAGAGCATGTTGAGATGGGTAAAGAAAAATATGAATCCCAAGAAAACAAGAGTCTTTTTCACTAGCATGTCACCTTCTCATCTAAAGTAAGCTAGTAGAATACATACAATGGTAAATTATTATTTAATTACAAATTTATATTTATTATATATACTTTACTTGAAAATAAAAACTTCAATGCTTCTCTTATAATTTTATAGTCACCTTTTCGCAAGAGTCTTGACATGACGTTGGACATATTAGCACTATCTGAAACTACGTCCAACACTTTTTACAATTTTGATTCCATAGAGAACCAAAATAAAAATTATATCAACTTACAACATGGATTTTACCATTTTTGCTTAATCAAGAAATAGGGTGTGGGTTGCAAGATCAAAAGGATTTGAGTAGCATTAGTATTATTACAAATTATAGTTTTTTATTATATGGTAAACTTTCTATCTTATAATCGCAATACACGTGGCTGTCTTTAATTTCCATCAATAGCAAGATGGTGCAACTATGAGAATTAGATGGTCAAGAAGCAAAAAATACTCTCTCTACGAGAGTGTTTGAAACATGACACTCGAGTTATTGTATAAATTAAAAAACATAGATTAATTTTGGATATTGTTATCAGCTGATAGTAGAATTGCATTACTAACCTAAAAAATAGTTTTTATATATGTTTTTGTGGGTAATTTTTAATGTTGGCCTTTCGTCAAATTTATTTTTTAAATTAATTAGTCTACCTGAACTCACAACTAACCTAAGTATTGATTGTTATTACAATCCTGAAAAATGCAGGAGTATTGACTGGGGAGGGCTTCCAAATTGGAGCTGCTACAACGAAACAAGCATGATAGAAGATCCAACATACTGGGGATCAGACTGCAGAAAGTCAATAATGAATGTCATTTCTGAAGTTTTCAGTGGATCAAAGGTTCCCATCACATTTCTCAATATCACGCAGCTTTCGAGTTACCGAAAAGACGCACATACGTCCATATACAAGAAACAGTGGAGCCCTTTAACTCCCGAACAGATAGCGAATCCGGTGAGTTACGCAGATTGTGTGCATTGGTGTCTGCCTGGGATTCAAGATACATGGAATGAGCTCTTGTATTCTAAGCTTTTTTATCCTTGATGCAATCGACATGTCGGATGATTGGGGTCGCAGTAAGCTGTGGACAGCTAGAAAATTCATGTGGAGTACAAAATCAAAGCAGGAAAAAAAATTTGGTACGACAAACATATATACTTCTACAAATATATATATATATATATATATATATATATGTGTTTAATTCAATTATTTTTATTGGAAAATTGAAGAGCTCGCTATCTCTAGAAAGAGTTTGTGTGTATTGCATATCGATTCTTGGAAGAAAAGAGAATCAATGTGTAACGTCTACTCGTTTTTAAAATGCGGAAATGTTTTTTTTTATTATAAAATCTCTCAATTACAAAATAACCTTTAAAATAATCTTATTTATTTGCCAATAAAAGTAGCGCAGTTTAAAATAATTCACATCATCAAAAAGCAACGTAAACGTAAACGTGTAAAAATCGTAATATCATCAACATATAAAATGTGTAACTCCTCTCAAAACTCATAAATCAATATGCGGAAAAATAATGGTCCACGGATGATGTCACCGCATACCCCGTCTGCCTACTCAGTCTTCGGCACCTCCAGTCTCCTTAGCATCAAACTCACCTGCATCACACACGCCTAGTGAGTCTAAAGGCTCAACACACCTGTACCAGGAATAGCAAGTACATATACATGCACACAGTAGTAAAAAATATCATACTCAACATAACTTTCATGAACTTAAAAGCATAACGGAAACATGTCGTGAAAAATCATATCATCTCATGTCATCATATACGTGTCAAAACAACCCATCGTATCAACATAAACTTAAACATTTTTTTTTAATTGAATTCAATTAATTAGTTGTGACTTTCGTATCAGTTCTATCGATGGATCCATATATAAAAACCGTGGTACCCAGTGGCGGGGGACATCAGCGACAGCATTACCAGCCCACTGAGCCCGGCCCTCAGCTCATCATATCTCATGTCATCGTATACATATACATCGTCAGTCACAACCAAATCACATCCTTCAGAAATATCATCATTTTCATCACTTAATAAAAACATGCACATGCGTAACTTTTCATTTAAACCAAGCATATAACGTATTTATTATAATTGCGTAAAATCGTAAAAATGATGCATAAACATTTAAAATATCATATATTTGTGCTCAGGGCGCTGCCAGGACCAAAATCTCACCCCGAGTGCAAAATGATCATTTTGCCCCTAGAAACCCAAAAATTATTGTTTCACCCCTGGACCTCTAAAATTGACCCGAAGCTTATCAAACTCCTTAAATCATCCGAAAACATAATTATAAGCATTCTTAGACGTAAACCCGACCCAAATCATAACTTAATCGATCCGTTTTAAAACTTGGACTGGAGTTTGTGTGTATTCACTACAAGAAAACTTGTTTATTTCAACGACGTGCATTTAGTAAGCTGTTAAAAATCATATTTACGGCGCACAATACATGCTGTGAATATTGGCAATAAAATTAATACTTTACAATTGAGGCGCCAAATCCCCAAATAATCGCGCCTTTCTTTTTTTTTTTCCCGATCAAAAACCTCCAATCTTCTTCTCTTATTCCCATCGTTCATCGGAAAATTCTGAATCGTCGTCCCTTAATTTGTGTGTTACTGTTTTGTTAAAATTCTAATTTTTGAACCTTTGCATTCAAATCCACAATTTCATCGTCAGAATTTTAACAAACTTCTTCGTAATTTTCATCGCTCCTCTACCTAGCTTCAGTCATTGTCGGATCCTTCTACCACCGCCGTCTCACCGTCCGCCTACGGCCAGCCTCTTCGCCTTCTGTTTACACGACCCATCCAAACTCCGTCGCTGCTCCATCTGCTATCCCATCAGACGCCGCCCAAGCTGCAACCGCGAGTCTCTCGCCGTGACCCTTTATGGTCGTGTGTTTGCCCTGGTTACGCCTTTCCAAGCACTTTGCTTCTTACAATCATTCAGCTGTGTGTCGTTTATGTTTATTTTTTTTCACAATTAATCATATCGATTTTGCTCAGAATCTCGCTTTCTCTCAGGTTCTTTAGCCGTTTCCCAGAAAATATTTGTTTTTCTCTTGAATCTTTGTGTGCAAGATTGTTTTTTTGGTTTAGAAGATTTTCTTTTTAGATGTGGTCGAAAATCATAGATCCTTCAGTTTTATGTTCAAACATGGTTGAACATGCTAAGTGGATTAGTTTTTAGGTTTAAGTTCTGTTAGTTAATAATGCTAACTGGATTAGTTTTTAGGTTTAAGTTCTGTTAGTTAGTAATGCTAGAAGCCATTGCCCGTGGCGATTGTTCAGTGGATATGAATTCATCCGTTTGTGTTGGGATGAATCACACTAAAAGTTTAATGCTACATTAGATGACAGCGCTGCGCTAGTACTTGACTTTCATCTTACAAACTTTTATACTCCTTAAAAAATATTTTACACTGTAATCCCTTTAGTTGTAGATTGTGATCATATTTCAGTAGAATGGCTCTAATTTCAGCAAGTGTGCTTTCAATTCTCGAGAGTACAAGATTTCTAATGCATATTGCCCCCATTAAATGTTGAGCTGACTGTAGTTTGTTAAATATTTTTCACCTAATCCATCCCAATAACTCGAATGTGTTGAAATCTTTTTCCTGTTAGTCTGTACATGAAGGGCGAATATACCAGTTGAAGCTCTTTTGCGACAAGGATTATCCACGATTGGCCAAGTGATCTTTACCTGGGGCTCTATTGTTATTTGCATCGCTTGTGTGTCACATAGATAATTTCATATCATTATATGTTTTTGTCCCCTCCCATTTTAATGTAATCCTCACAAAAATCTTTGCCAGCCAATCTAGTCTCCTTCCCTCTGCCACATATTTGCATCACGGTGTGTCACGTAGATATTTTACATGATAATAATTGGGAAAATTTTTAAATATCATCTTTAAACGTGGTTGTTGGGGTTGTTGAATAGGGGTGAAATATAACTATGAAAAATGATTAATTATTACCTAGATTCATTGATGTAGTTACATTTGTATGAGTTGTTAGTTCGATCAAGAAAATTCTTAATTCTTGATCATAATAGTATCCTTCCACGATAATATTTAACATTACTTTTTACATCAAAGATGTATTTTGTTTTTTTTGAAAAAACAAACAAAATTAATTTAAATCTCATCCACTTAATTAATATTTAAATTGGAGACAATCACCTATCAAGAATCAAGATTTTACAATCATAATTATAACGTCTATTTTGGTGGGTCGGGTGGAGCCCCCATGTCTACAATTTTAAACAAGTGTCGAGTGGTTTAGATTTAAAAATCATAATTATATCCTATATGTTGTTTCCTCTTTCAAGATATTCTTAAGTTACATGTGAGGCTATAAAGAGGTTTGGAAATTATCTAGAAGTGACACAAAAATTTCATATTAATATCCATGACTACTTGGTTTTAACACATATTTCTTAAGCATAAACAAATTTCTTAAGCATCCCTTAATTTGTGTGTTTCTCTTCTTTTTTTCTCAAGTGACACAAAAATTATGGCTTTTCGATCAATTGCTTTGTTTTCTTGCATTATAGTTCTAGTTCAACTCGTGGCAGCGCATAAGATCAACGAGAACAAGCTGCTCTCCCAGAAACACAGGTTCCATTCTTTTTTATTGCTTACTTTTCGCTGATTTATGAGTATTTAATTAACTTTTGTAGTGTAAAAGAAATTTATTATAGTAAAAGAGAAAAAATGTTTCGGACAACATTATATTCCTAGATTTGGTTTTACTGTTAAAATTGGATGCATTCTATTTCACGTAAGTTAATGAAGTTGAAAAAAATAAATTTCCTAATCATAAAAGCGTGCACTTCCCATCCCCTGTCTCCACAACCTATGGGCCAATTAATGATGTATGTTATTGAAAGAATTTATTTTTCTTATCTTAAAAAAAATAAAATAAAAAAGAAGCTTTCCTTTCATTTTTTTTGATTCGCAATATTAATTGTCCTTTTGAAAAATCACATTTCTTGGTGTTGGTGCTATTTCTTTTCCATATATTAAGTGTATTGCTTGATGAATCTTTAGGTTCTAAATTTTGCATTATTGGTCTTGAATTTATGTGGCTAATATTAGAGCTAGATGACAAGTAAATTTTTTTTTGGATTTGAATTAAATCTACTTTAACAATTTTGTGGCTAGTTTTTAATATTTATGGCAGAAGTTGAGGTTATATTTTTATTCATTTTCTCATTTTATTTATGAAGTAATGAAAATTATTTGAAGTCATATATTAATTTGAATGTTAATGTTTGGGTCATTTACGAAATGGATAAAGAATGGATTCATTTGCCTTCGAGACTTCTACCCGAGTATGAAGAAGGGGTTCAAAAATTTCTTGCACAAGCCAAGGACTACGCCAAAACACGTGACATAATATTATGTCCTTGCATACGTTGTAATGACATTTGACAAAGTGTATGAGCACTTAATATTCAAGGGGTTCGATCCTTCTCACACGATTTGGTTCTTCCATGGTGAAACTGATACATCACCATTTGAAGGTGAAGGTAGTTTAGGAGGAGTTCAAGAAGCGGATGATGAAAGTGCATTTCACTTATATAGGGATGCATTTGTCTCAGATGAAGAGGTTGGACACACTACGTCTGACGCAAGAGATTATGAGTTTACTGATTTATTAGAAGATGCAGAAACTCCTCTCTTCCCCTGATGTACGACTTATACAAAGTTGTCAGTATCTGTCACATTATACAATTAAAAGTCTACCAATGGTCACATTGACAGTAGTTTCAATGAGCTCCTTAAGATTTTAGGTGACATGCTTCCAGAAAAAACCACACTTCCACAAAGTGTTTACTCGATGAAAAAGTTGTTGAAACCATTTGATTTAGGATATGAGAAGATTCATGCTTGCCCAAACGATTGTTGTCTATTTAGAAAGGAGCTCAAAGAATTAGACTCATGTCCAAAGTGTGGTTCCTCAAGATGGAAGGTGGACAAAGTTACCTTCAAAGTTCGTAAAAGAGTTCTTGAAAAGGTGTTAAGGTATTTTCCTGTGATACCAAGATTTAAAAGGATGTTTAAATCAGAAGAAATGGCTGAAGATTTGATTTGGCACTCCAATCACAAAAGTCAAGATCATATGATGTGTCATCCAGTTGATTCAGTAGCTTGGGATACAATAAATCACAAGTGGCCTGCTTTTGCATCAGATCCTAGAAATCTTCGTCTTGGTCTTGTAACAGATGGATTCAACCCATTTGGTGACCTTAGTTCCAGATATAGTTGTTGGTTGGTTATCTTGGTCAATTACAATCTTCCTCCATTGAAGTGCATGTCGAAGGAAAATCTTATGTTAACATTACTAATATCAGGTCCAAAGCAACCGGGAAATGATATAGATGTGTATTTGGAACCTCTTGTGGAAGATTTGAAGGAGTTGTGGGACATAGGTGTGGAGGCATTTGATGCATTTAGCAAGTCAATGTTCAATCTGAAGGCTATCTTGATGTGGACAATCAATGACTTTCCAGCTTATGGAAACCTACCTGGATGTGCCACAAAAGGAAAATTTGGTTGCCCAATATGTGGTGAAGACGTATGTTCTATGTGGCTTAAGTACAGTAGAAAGTTTTCATACTTAGGCCACCGAAGATTTCTTGCTCCTGATCTTCCATTTCGTGAGAAAAAGAAGTAGTTTAATGGGAAAAAAGAGAGAAAAGGAAAACCGAGGCCTTTGACTGGTTTAGAAATTCTCAATGTGGTAAAAGTCATTGAAAATGACTGGGGGGAAAAAAAAGAGTCAGAATATCAATAATGCAAAGAGAAAGAAAAAGACGCATGATAATTCAAAAAATGTACAAAAATCAGATCAAATGTGGAAGAATAAGTCAGTTTTTTTCAGTTTGCCATACGAGTTATTTTGCACTATATTCATCAAGTTTTATAAATTTGTTTTTTTGTTCATAAATTTTTATGAATCATGAACTAATACTATGAAATGTGTAAATTGTTACGTGCAGGGACTGCTGCTACGTCATAACTTAGATGTGATGCATGTTGAAAAGAATGTCTGCGAAAATATCATAGGCACATTGTTAAACGTGAAGAAAAAATCCAAAGATGGTGTAAATGCTCGCAAAGATTTGATGCACTTAAACATTAGAAAAGAATTACATCCTCAAGAGAAAGGGGAAAATATGTATCACTTGCCTGCTGCACCTTACACATTGTTTAAAAAAGAGATGAATGTATTTTGCTCTAGATTGAAGAAAATAAAGTTACCCGATGGCTATAGCTCAAATATTGTTAATTGTGTTTCTTTAGAAGATCATAAGCTTATTGGGCTGAAATCTCATGATTGCCATGTTCTAATGCAACAATTGCTATCAGCAGCATTGAGAAGTCTTTTACCTAAAGGTACACGTAGTGCTCTATTTCTATTGTGTGAATTTTACAGTGAATTATGTCAAAGAGTGTTAGACAGGAACCGTTTAGAACAACTCGAGGAGAATATTGTTGAAACTCTATGCATGTTGGAAATGTACTTTCCACCCGCTTTCTTCACTATCTCGGTTCATTTGACAATTCATTTAGCAAGAGAGGCTCGCTTGTGTGTGCCTGTCCAATTCCGTTGGATGTATCCATTTGAAAAGTAATAGTTATTAATTTATTTTTAGACCAATATTATGTTATAAAAATAATTTAAATTTGCTACAAACACTAGTTTCATGTGAAATTTATTTTTTTCTTTAGATTTATGAAAACACTTAAAGAGTATGTGAAGAACCGAGTAAGGCCAGAGGGTTGCATAGCTGAGTGTTACCTTGCAGAAGAACGAATGCGATTTTGTAGTGCCTATATATATAGAAAAAGCGGCTGGTATTGGTATCCGTTCTAATCGGAATCAGGATTTGGATAATGGATTAGTGGAAGGTCGCCCAATTTCTCAAGGAAAAGAAAAAATTTTAGAAGACCATGTGTAGCAAGCTGCGCATCGATATGTGTTGTTCAATACTGCTGAAGTTGAGCCTTACTTACAGTGAGTATAGTTAGTTACATATCATATTAGCCTTTGTCTATTACATAATTCATATATTCTAATAATCACCCTTTAATGATTTTAAATAGGATGCACATTGAGGAGCTGAAACAAACAGATCTTCGTTTCTTAATTAATGAAACATTGTTACAGAAGCGACATATGGAAACATTTGCTCAATTGTTATCAAAACATGTTTGTGATAACTCATCAAACAGAATTCAATGGCTAGCACATGGTCCAAGAAAACATGTCATATCTTATATGGGTTATATTATAAATGGATATCGATTTCACACAATTGATGTTGAAAGGTCGACACAAGATACTGGTGTTTCGATTGAAGCATATACTGTTTGTCAGTCTAGTGCGAATGATTATTCACATACTGTTGGAAGAGTATTATACTATGGAGTTATACGAGATATTGTTTTACAAGACTACTATTCTTTCAAAGTTCCTGTTTTTAGGTGTGATTGGGAAAATCATGAAACTGGAATCAAAATAGAAGATGGTTTTACACTGGTCAACTCACACGAAGGTCTAAGAACTTTTGAAGGCGATCCTTTCATTTCAGCATCACAAGCAAAACAAGTATTCTATTCTAGAGACAATGACGAATCAAACTGGTATGTGTTGCTGAAAGCGCCGCCTCGGGGTATGCATAACATGAATTTGCTTGAAGAGGAAGCCTATACATCATCCACACCTCTTTGATGTGTCCACACTTGAGATTAACATTAATGAGAAAGAACCGTATGCGAGAAATGAGTGTGAAGGAATTGACGTGACTGATCCGTGATTGAAATTTTTGGTTGTAGATTTTATAGTTAATTTAAAAGGTTCCATTACACTTTACTTATTGTTGCAATATATTTGTCTGTTTTCTTTTTATTTTCAGCGAATTATCATGTTATATTACATGTTTGACTATATCTTCATATACAGCATTAAAAAATGAGAAGATTGGGCCAAAAACGCAGCAAGGTATCTGTAGGTGAAGTTCAGGTGATATTTTATTATTTTGTAGATTTTGGTTTATTTTAATTTTAACGAAGTCTCAGTTTTACATGATAATATCTCTTTATGCTATTTTTTAGGAAAATATAGCTAATAAGCTATCGAGAGTGGACTCCAAAACTCCACCTAATTCATCAGAATATTTGCGTGATAAAGAGCTAGTTGATGACGCCAAAACTAATAAGAAAAAAAGACGAAGTCCATCAAAGTTTAATTTGGTTAGTGGCCAATAACAGCCCAAAGATCAGGAACGTAATGAGTTTGGATAGGCAATTGGAGATAATTCGGTCAAGTACGCCACTTTTCTAGGTTGCATGGTAAAAGAATTTGTGCCATACACATTAGATCAATGGAATGACTTAGACGAGGAAATGAAGAATAAGATGTGGTGTTGTCTTCAGGTAATACTTATCACTGTTTTTTTATTCCTATTTTATTACAAAATGTTGAAATATTTTTATGCTTGTTAATGTGTAGTTGAACTATAAAGTTGAGGAGTGAGAGAAACATTCAATCTTTCAAAAGTTAGGTAAATTGTGGCGTGATAGAAAGTCCAAACTCCAAATACTTATACGAGAAGTTGATGATGGTCGAGTGGCTTCACGAGATCTTTGTCTTTTGAAGCCCGAATTTATGGATCAAAACCAATGGGACTTGTTTGTAAAGAAGACACGATCATCACCATTTCAGGTAAGTATCAATTCATTGTTATGGATTTTTTGACTGTTTGATACATGCATATAATTGTTATTATTTTTGGGCTTAAATTTAATAATTCCAAGAAGTAACGAATCACACAACATATAATTTTCTTCTTACTGCATCACTTGGGAAAAAACAACGTTCAATCTATGAAAACCGAACCTCTCCTTCCACCGACTCGTCCCTTTGGCTATTCTTGGTGATACGTTTTCGCAGTCGTCGTCACCAATAAGAAGCTCATCTTTAAGGGTAGTAGGGCTATCTATTATGCAATTTTCCTTCGAGGGCACCAATTTTCCCTTGGAAAAAAGCTCATCAGCAGAGATCATAGAGTACTTTGGGACTGAGAACTCGAAATCCGAGGAAACAAGGGCCTCTCTATAGATGTTTTTGAGCTTGATTGGGGGCTGTTGATCGGCAAAATCGTTAGAAAATGAGATTCTTGGTGTGATGTTGTAGATATTCTGTTGTTGTGCATCGTTGTTGAACATGTTTAATCATGCCATAAAATAACACTAGCTAGAAGTTAACGCAAACTTGAGGGGGCTTTTTTTCTTGTTATGTTGGTCTATTCTTGAACTTCACATGCAATGTAATAAGCCTTTATATACAGGAAATAAGACTCTTTCATGTACATGTATTATTTATATAATAATACATACATATATATACACACAAAAACACATATTGGGAGGCTTTCTGGCTCATATAATGTTAATTATTTCAACCAAAAATAAAAATAAGGGCCTTCATTTTTCATTTATACCCATTATGTGACATTCATGCATTGGATCAATTATTTAATTTTTAGCAATCATGTGACAAATCAATTATATATGAATATGTTATATGTTTTCTATTTTCAGGAAAAGAGTGAAAAATTTATAGCAATGAGGTGAAAGCAAATACACAACCACACAAGGAGCAGGAGAGGTTATGCCCGTTTGGCTCACATTATGGTAATTATTATTATTTGAAAAACTTTATGAAAAGTTCTTCTCAAAGTTTTTTTATTTTTAATTGTAATGATACATTTTTTGAGTTATGTTCCTAATGAATTTTTCATATATTTCTATATGCCTCTTAATCAATGAGAAAACAAGTTCTGCTGATATACCAATTACAAGAACAAAAATATGGGTGGAAGGCCATAAGAAGAAAATTGGACAACCTAGTGGTGAAGCTGTTGGAGAAAAAATGGTAATAAAATTATTTCTGTAAAAAAAATGGTCATCATAAATTCATTATTTTCTCAAAAATTATTTGTTTGTTATTTGCAGAAAGAAATAGAAGAATGTGCACCTGAATCTCAAAACACTATTAACATTGTTGAGGATGCAATTAGCCTTGTATTTGGGAAGGAAATTCGAGGTAGAGTGCGTGGAATGGGCTTTGGAGTTGCACCTTCAAAAGTTGGAGCATCTTTACAACAAAATAGAACTATTAAACAACTTCAAAGTATGATGCACAACCTTCAACAGGAAGTGCAACAAATGAGGTCCATTGTTTTCCAAAATATGAGGCAACAAAATGAGCAAGAACGGGTTAGTAATTAAACAACAATAGATAAAATAATTTTTATTGATGCTGTTGAGAATTTTTGTTTAGTGACCTATGGTTTTGTCTTGATCATTTTTTTGTTTTATTGTTGGGAAGAAAAATGGTATAAGTTTCACTAGTCTTATTTAGTTTACTTTGTAGCTTTAATGTATTTTTATTTTGCACTTGAATTTTTATGTTAAATTTGGTTGATGTGGTCACGATAATTTGTATATTGGCTTCCTTACTAAATAATGAAATTATAATGAAGCTTCTTACATTGGATATTTGTTGTTTGAGATAAAAAAAATTAGTATATTGGCTTCCTCTGGACTAAAATTTAGTATATTGGCTTCCTTACCATATTTCCTAGCTGAATTTCTTTGGATGATGTATAATTTCACCATAAGAACTCATACCTCTGGACTAAAATATATTAAATGATATATTGTCTAGTTGATTAAACTTTTTCTTGTATAATTAAATATTGAAAGTCACTTATAAGAAACATTTGATTGTATTTGAGAAAACAACATTCGATTGGTGCACCTCTTGTGATTTCAAAGTATTTTTAATTTAGTTATGTGTTTTTATGGTCATTTTTAGATTGTTTGATTATAAAAATGAAAGTAAAATGAGTAATAATAGGACTCATGGATGTGGAAGAAGCTTCATTATATTTTCATTATTTAGTAAGGAATCCAATATACAAATTATTTGGAAGAGCTTCTTCCGCAGAGTATATTTTCTAGTGACCTCACAATAGAAGTAATCTAATGAAGCTTCTTACATTGGAGATTTGTTGTTTCACATATTTTTTGCTTTATCTCAATATGTAGGTTGGTAGTGGTGGTAGCATTGAGATTGAGAATGATATTGGTAGTGGGTGTGATATCAATCGTCTCAAAAAAAGTGGTACTGTTGATAATGTGAACCAACATCAAGTTGCATCTCGGGTAACTATCTTAAAAGTTTGTGTTATTTAAACCACATTTGTTATAAAAATAGATATGGCATAATTAACACTTTGTATTGTTTATATGCAGTCAAATGTAAAGAATGTGAGTCATGGAGATATCCCTGAAAATACTAACTGTAAGTTGCTTCATTGGTGTGGTGATGGAGTTGTTGCTGAAGGTCGAATTGCATCCACAGATCCAACGGTAAAAGTGCATCACGTTCCTCTTGGTGGATCTTGTTGGAAAGTTTGGGTTGATAGAGTTCTAGTGGAGCAGGTAGACTTAATTCGACCGAATTCTGAAATGATTTTTCTGGATGATGCAGTTGGAAGCACATTAGCATGATTTTCTAAATTTATCGTTTTGTGTGACTGATACAGATCCTATTGGTTCTAGGGTTAGAGAAACTGTTGCAACAAACCATTATATTACTGAGTATTTTGTTTAGTTTATCAAGTTTTTTGTCTTATTGGATAAAGGAGAATTGACATTAATTACTTATAAGTTTTTATGTTATCTTATTATTTTGCTTTATTTCCGGTGATTGGTTGGATGTGGTGTGATAAATCTTTTGAGTTTCGATATTATTGTTTAAATTTTGGTTCATAATAATATAAATAACGTTAATGTGCTGCACGTTGCTGATAAACCAAATCGACAGCGTACAAAAATATATCAATTACAGCTTGCATTGCACCCTACAAACATATCACTACTTCTAATTGCAGCGTGCTGCACGCTGTCAATAGCTCACCTTATCAACAGCATATTGCGCATGCCATGGTTACTTTTAACCGCAGCGTGCAGTACACGCGGCGAATGAATCATCAACAGCATATTGCGCACGCCATGGATACTTTTAACCAAGGCGTGCAATGCACGCTGCCAATTGGTCAACATATCAACAACATGTTTTGCGCACGCCATGGATACTTTTAACCACAACGTGCATTGCACGCTGCCAATTGGTCAACATATCAACAGCAAGTTTTGCACGACGTTGAAACTTTTAACCATAGCGTGCGGGGCACGCTACCGAAAGATAACTATCAATAGCACACTCCGCACGCCGTTATTAGAGTAAACCACAGCGTAAACCGCACGCTGCCAATAGTTTTCAACAGCATGTTTTGCACGATGTTGAAACTTTTAACCATACCGTGCGGGGCACGCTGCCGAAAGATAACTATCAATAGCACGCTCTGCACGCCGTTATTAGAGTAAACCGCAGCGTAAACCGCACGCTGCCAATAGTTTCAAACTTAAGACGGCTTTCAACTTTACAGTGTGCGTCGCAGCGTGCATATCTTTCCACGGCACATATTGCACGCCGCGGAAACCCACTTTTCTTGTAGTGATTGCATATCGATTCTTGTAAGAAAAGAGAATTAATGTGTCAATGTATTTTTGCCCAAGAAATGAATTTTTTTTTTTGGCATTTCATTATTGATGTCATCATATGGATTTGATTCATGAGATGAGAAAGAGTTATGCTATATTCTAAGACGATAATTACACATGGTTACTCATTGTTTTTTACATTACGAAATTATCTTAAATATAGTTTTATTTAAAAAATATATTTTTAGTCTTTATACTCACGTCACTTTATATCAACCAATTAATGAACATATATATACCACAGTTCATACAAATAAGAATAAATTTCTCCAAATTGTTAGAAACTTGTAATACTCAAAACAATATAATGAAACCACCACCTTCCTCTCTCTTTATCCGTTTAACCTCTTAGCCTTCATCCTTTTCATCACCATCCTCCACGGTGAAGGTTTTATATGTTATGTATTCAGTGCCAAATTCAATTCTTTTACATTGATTTATATAATTTTCTTGAACAAATATATACACAAAAAAGCATGATGTGGTTATCTCTGTAAATTTCTGGATTCCATTTCATTCACATTATGCAAAATTCCGAGCTTCGGAATGTATCTAACATACCTTTTTCTATATAATTCATTAAATGTTTGCCACAACTTATTTTGGTGTTAGCTAGAGAAGAAACTACTAGACAGATTGGATTTTGCAATTGGAGAAAGTGAAAACGATTGCGACGTATTCCAAGGAAAATGGGTGCGAGATGAGTCAAGACAACTTTACGAGGAGTCGGAGTGCCCATGTTAGAATTTTTCTCAAAATTCATGTTTCAATACATTTCTAAACATGATAAACAATGCGAAAGTAAATCGAGCGTTGCCTCCGGCCATCGAATGATTTGTGAATTTTTCTGATTTCCTCCGACTGATGCCTTCTAAGCACTCCAACACTCTCTGTAGATGGTGTATTTTTTTTTCTTATGAGGTGTGTGCTTAGGGACCTCAATCACCGCTATTTATAGACATTTATGACACCATCGATGAGTGATTGCGGGAGCCTTTCAAAGTTTTTAAAGAGAAATTGTTTCACCTCATATAACAAACTCTTATCATTGGTTGCAAGTAATATATCATCCACATACAGAATAAGGGAACAAATATTACTCCCACTGACCTTCTAGTATATACATCAATCCATGATTTTTCTACGAATTTGAATGAAGAGATAACATCATGAAATTTCAAATACCATTGACGAGAAGCTTGTTTCAATACATATATACATTTCTTAAGCTTACATACCAATTGCTCACCTTTATTAGAGAAGAATCCTTCAGGTTGTTTCATATAAACCTCTTCCTATAATTCTCCGTTGTGAAAAGCTGCTTTCATATCCATTTGTTGTGAATCTAAGTCAAAATGTGCAACTAATGCTAGAATGATACGGAGAGCATCTTTCTTAGATACAAGAGAAAAAGTATCCTTGTAGTCGATTCTTTCCTGTTGAGTGAATCATTTAACTACGAGTCTTGCTTTATATCTTTTAATGTTGCCTAATGAGTTTTTCTTTGTTTTTAAAACCTATTTAAATACAATGACTTTTACACCATCAGGCAATTGAACAAGATCCCAAACTCCATTAAATGTCATATAATTCATCTCTTTTTTCATAGCATTAAATCATAATTTTGACTCATTACAACTCATGGCTTGTAAAAATGTTTCATGATCATTTTCGACTCCAATGTTAAACTCCGATTCTTGTAAATACACAACATAATCACTAGATATAGATGATCTTCTTATTCTAATAGATCTCTTTAGGTTTTTTGGCTGATCAACAATTTCTTGTTGTTCTTCATTAACAATTTGATATACTGGATTTTCATAAGCAATTTGTGAAAATTCAGTAAACAGTTGCCCAACACATGTTTGATCTTGAGGGGTGTGAATAATGACCAATCTATCATTTGAATAGGAGGGTTGTGAATTAATGTGATCTTTCTAAAAAAAAATATGTCATTTGAATGATCACTCTCACTAATCAAGTCATTCTCAAGAAATGTTGCATTTCTTGATTCCACAATTCTAGTGTTCTGAGATGGACAATAGAATCTGTTCCCTTTGGATTTTTCTGCATATCCGATGAAATATCCACTTATAGTTCTTGGGTCCAGTTTCTTTTCATGTGGATGGTAAACTCTTATTTCTGAAGGACAACCCAAATGCGTATATGTTGCAAACTCAATTTCCAACCTTCTAATAATTCAAATGGCATCCTTGTTTTTCACATCACGGTTGTTTTTCGGGAATCCCTCCTTGTATATTTTATCACTCTTTTGTTTTCCTCAAGTTATCGAGCAGTACATCGATCGCTTGCATAATTTTCCAGTGGTTCCAAAATGTTGCTATTGTGGAGCATGGAGGTTCCCGCACGAATCCCCTACATTTTGTTGTAGTTCTGGCAAGATTCAGCTCACTTCCCCTATTATCCCATCGCGTCTTCGTGATTTATTTATTGATGTATCGTGTCCTTTAGCTATTTTGTTTCGCTAGAAAATTGAGGTTGTATAATATTTTGTTTTCATTCACATCATTCGTAGTTCGCCTTGATAAAGATCTTGCGTCTCTTAATCATGGAGTGTATACATTTCGTGTATCGAGACAAGTGTTTCATTCTTTTCCACCTCTTGTGCCCATCAATGATGGTCCTAAATACTTCCAACTTTATTTTTGGGACAGTGACAATGAGCTACATAATAGAATATTTGTTGTTGGTGAGGAAGCCGTCGATGAATATACCATGGCTTTGTTAATGGATATATTAAAAGTGAATCCCTATGCTCAGCTTCTTAAGAGGATTAAGCAATACCCTTCTGTAAAGAAGCTGAGGTTGCATATTTGCAAAGATGTATCTGTCGATCATAGGCATTATAATAGCCCATCCGCCGATCAGTTTGCTGCTATATGGGTGGAAGGTAATGACAATGCTGATATTCCTTATGACCGAGATATTGTTGTTCACGCATATGATGGACATATGCATATAATAAAACATTACTTTGGTTGCTATGATCCACTACAATATCCGTTGTTTTTCCTCTATGGTGATATTGGTTGGCAACAACACATTCTGAAATCTGGAATTGATCATAGCCCTGATTCTGTTGGCAATAACTTGGCATCTACTTCTGGATTTCCTTCTTCTCCTTAGGATGTTGGCGGTGAAAGCCGAGGTGAGTTTTATGGGAAATTTAATATAAGATAGAAAATAATTAAAATTACGTCATTATATGGTGTAGTTGATAATTAGTGTAAATCAGATTTTCATTTATGCTTTTTAAAAAACCGAAATAGAATAATTAATTAAACAAATTACAGCTGCATATTAACGTGTATATTGATTTAATTATGTAATAATGTGAATAATTGTAACGCCCCAGATTCCACGACTGTCCTCACTGTACCAATACGATGCACCCTAGGAAATTTCCCACGAGGTCACCCATCCAAGAATTGCCCCAAGTCAAGCACGCTTAACTTTGAAATTTTTATATGATGAGCTACCGAAAATAATATGCATCTTATTGGTATGAGTAGTACATATCAAATCTTTTAAGTCATCTTCAACTGTACAGTCCATTACATTGAACAGTTTCGGAATCCTCCTCCTTCCGGTGTAAGATCGGTTCATTCATGTTCCCTCAGCCTAGAAGCCTGTCAGGAGCCGCTCATTATCCGTGCAATCTCATGGAACCGGCGATCACCCCTCGCCCTCTTAGGCTTCGAGCCTCACATGCCCACCAGCTTCCGCTTGGTTCGTCCCCAAACCACACCGTACTAGGAGAGGTCGGCTCTGATAGTAATTACCTCTGTAAATTTCATTTTAATAAAATACTTCAGCATATCAATTTTGTTTCCCAAGATTTGTTATTTGAACAATAGATTTACCCTTTAATTTTTTAGGTATATAGAGTGCAACTAAAATTTGAATCTTTTATAATATGGCCCAAATATAAAAGTAACATAGACAAACCAATCCTTGGCAAAACTATTTTGACCGAGTATTTTGAAACATGCTGCCGTGATGTGGAGGCGAAAAAATATTTGTATTCAGAATTTCCGCAGCATTATGTCTGGGATAGAAAAACGAAGGCTTGGAATGAAAGAAGGTAGAGACAAGTTATTGGTCATGTTAATTTTGCGAATCCAATTGAAGGAGAAAAGTATTATTTGCGTGTATTGTTTCTTAATGTTTGTGGGCCAATTTCATATGATGATTTGCTCACAGTTGGTGAGAGAAAGTGTTTTTCCTTCAAAGAAGCAGCACAAGTAGATGATTGTTGGGATGTGACAATACTAATTTCGAGTGTTTAAATGAGGCTATAAGATTTCATATGCCATATGCCTTGCATCGATTGTTCGCGACAATTTTAGTGTATTGTGAGCCATCTGATGTTAGGAGCTTGTGGGATGAATTTTAAGACCACTTATCTGAAAACTTCACAAAACATGGTACCACTGGTGATGTAGATGTGTTGAGTGAGACACTTGTCAGAAAATACACAAATTTATCTATACTCCTTTCAAACAAATCACCGACAATTACATCTCACGTGCACCAACCTAGTGAACATATATATACCTAAGTTTACCCAAAGAAGAATAAATTTCTCCTAATTGTTAGAAACTTGTAATACTCAAAACAATATAATGAAACCACCACCTTCCTCCTCCATCGCCACCGTCATCCGAAAGATCCGCCTTTCTCCTTATCCGTTTACTCTCTTAGCCTTCATCCTTTTCATCACCATCCTCCGCGGTGAAGGTTTTATACGTTATATATTCAGTGCCAAATTCAGTTCTTTTATATTGATTTATATAATTTTCTTGAACAAATATATATACAAAAAAACATGATTTAGTGATCTCTGTAAATTTCTTGATTCCATTTCATTCCCATTATGCAAATTCCGAGCTTCGGAATGTATCTAACATGCCTTTTTCTATATAATTCGTCAAATGTTCGCCTCAACTTATTTTGGTGTTAGAGAAGAAACTACGTACTAGGCAGGTTGGCTTATGCAAATGGATAAAGTGAAAACGATTGAGACGTATTCCAAGGAAAATGAGTGTGAGACGAGTCAAGGCAACTTTACGAGGATTCGGAGTGCTCATGTTAGAATTTTTCTCAAAAGTCATGTTTCAATACATTTATAAACATGATAAACAATGCGGAAGTAGATATAGCGTTACCTCCAGCCATCGAATGATTTGTAAGTTTTTCTGATTTCCTCATACTGATGTCTTCTAAACACTCCAATACTCTCTGTAGAAAGTGTATTTTTGTTATTATGAGGTGTGTACTTAGGGACATCAATCACCGCTATGTATAGGCATTTATCACACCATCGATGCGTGATTGCGGGAGCCTTATCGTCAAAATAAGAGATGCATGCGTGTCTCAATTTTTTAAAGTTGAGGCGGATTGTACCGTTTTTAAAAAATGTAGGCTATGGCAGTCTCCATTTCCTACACGTCTTTCCTTATTTTGATAGATATGGGTCATTTTTCTTACATTCTCCCACTTGACCCATATATCTCATTTACTGTATGAGAAAATAATATACATGAATCATTATGATATGTCATCTTAAAACGAGTATTATCTTCCTATATTACAATGCATTATGTATCTCAAATCTATATAATTGAATGAATAAACCCTATGTTTTTATTTGAGATCAAACTTTATTATATTTCTCGAATCAATGAATGTGTGAACAATAAATATGATAAAATATCACATCATAGTTTCATTAATTTGTTCTTACAACAAAATACATAAAAAAACCAAGTCTCATTCTTTCTGCATGATCATTAAATTTCAATGGTGGCGTGTCTTTAGTCAAAGGATCCGCAATCATCAATTCAGTGCTAATGTGCTCTATAATTAATTTCTTATCTTTAACATGTTCACGTATAGCTAAATACTTAATGTCGATGTGCTTGATTCGATTACCGTTTTTGTTATTTTTAGCCATAAAAACAACAGCTGAATTGCCACAATATATTCTTAATGACCTAGATATAGAATCCATAATTCTAAGCCTCGAAATGAAACTCTTCAACCACACACCACGTGAGGTTGCCTCAAATAGGATACAAACTCAGTTTCCATAGTGGATGTAGCAGTCAATGTCTGCTTTGCACTCCTCCAAGATACAACTCCACCAGCTAGCATAAAAATATATCATGAAGTGGATTTTCGTGAATCAATGCAGCCAGTAATCTGAATCAGAGTAGCCAATTACTTGTAATTTCTCAGTTCGTCTCAACATAAGCATATAATATTTGGTCCCTTGAAGGTATCTCATCACTTTCTTTGCAGCTTTACAGTGGTCTAAACCTGGATTACTCTAATATCTTCCCAACATCCCAACAAAAATGCAATATATGGTCTAGTGCAAATATGAGCATACATTAAGCTTCCGACAGAAGAAGCCTAGAAAATGTTTTTCATTTGTTCCCGATCCAAATCATTATTTAGGTGTTGGCTTAAATTAAACTTATCTCCTTTCACAATGGGAGCTATACATGGTGAACAATCTTTCATCCGATATCTCTCTAAAAATTAGTTGATATAAGTTTCTTGAGACAGACCTAGAATACCTTTAATCTGGTCTCTATGTATCTTAATGCCAAGGACATAAGATGCATCGCCCATATCCTTCATATCAAAGTTTTTAGAGTGAAATTGTTTCACCTCATATAACAAACCCTTATCATTGGTTGTAAGTAATATATCATCCACATATAGAATAAGAAAACAAATAGTACTCCCACTGACCTTCTGGTATATACATTGATCCATGATGTCTCTACGAATTTGAATGAAGAGATAACATCATGAAATTTAAAATACCATTGACGAGAAGCTTGTCTCAATCCATGTATAGAATTCTTGAGCTTACATATCAATTGCTCACCTTTACTAGAGAAGAATCCTTCAGGTTGTTTTATATAAACCTCTTCCTTTAATTCTACGTTGAGAAAAGCTGTTTTCACATCCATTTGTTGTAAATCTAAGTCAAAATGTGTCACTAATACTAGAATGATACGGAGAGCATCTTTCATAGATACAGGAGAAAAAGTCTCCTTGTAGTCGATTTCTTCCTGCTGAGTGAATCCTTTAGCTATGAGTCTTGCTTTATATCTTTTAATGTTGCCTAATGAGCCTTTCTTTGTTTTGAAGACCCATTTACATAAAATAGCTTTTACACCATCAGGTAACTGAATAAGATCCCAGACTCCATTAAATGCCATAGAATTCATCTATTTTTTCATAGCCTTAAATCATAATTTTGACTCATTACAACTCATGGCTTGTAAAAACGTTTCAGTAGCATTTTCGACTCCAATGTTAAACTCCAATTCTTGTAAAAACACAAAATAATCACTAGATATAGCTGATATTCTTATTCTAGTAGATCTTCTTAGGTTGTTTGGCTGGTCAACAATTTCTTGTTGTTCTTCATTAAAAACTTGATCTACTGGATTTTCATAGGAGATTTGTGGAACTTCAATAATCAGTTGCCTAACACCTGTTTGATCTTGAGGGTTGTGAATAACAATCAATCTATCATTTGAATATGAGGGTTGTGAATTAATGTGATCTTTCTAAAAAAATTATTTCATTTGAATGATCACTCCCACTAATCAAGTTATTCTCAAGAAATTTTTCATTTCTTGATTCCACAATTCTAATGTTGTGAAATGGGCAATAGAATCTGTACCATTTGGATTATTCTGCATACCTGATGAAATATCCACTTATAGTTCTTGGGTCCGGTTTCTTTTCATGTGGATTGTAAACTCTTATTTCTGAAGCACAACCCTATTGCGTATATGTTGAAAATTCGGTTTCCAATCTTTTAATAATTCAAATGACATCTTTAGGACAACCTTATTTAGAACTCGATTTAATATATACACAGATGTCTTAAGAGTTTCAATCAACAAGTATTTATGAAGTTTGGAGCTACTAAACATGCTCCTCACTATGTCTAATAATATTCGATTTCTCTTCTCAGCTACGCCATTTTGGTCCGAAGAACCAGGCATACTATATTAGACAACAATCCCATGCTCTTGGAGAAACTTCACAAACTGACCAGGTGCATGTCCATTCTTAGTGTATCTACTGTAATATTCTCCACCTCTATCAGTTTTAACGATCTTAATTTGTTTATCACATTGCTTCTCCACTTCAGTCTTGAAAACCTTGAAGGCTTCAAGTGTTTCGTTTTTATTATGAAGCATGTACATATACATGTATCGTGAGTAATCATCGATGAAAGAGATGAAGAATTTCGGACTTTGCATGTCTATATCTAGACAAAAAATATCTGAATGTATGATTTTTAATATTTCTGTACTCCTCTTTGCACCTTTTTTAGACTTATTGGTCTGCTTTTCCTTTATGCAGTCCACACAAGTTTCAAAATTAGTAAAATATAAAATACTAAGTACTCCATCATTCACTAATCTTTTAATCATCTCTATGGAGATGTGTCCCAATCTCATGTACCATAATATAGTGGAATTTTCTTTTATAACACATCTTTAATACCTCTCTGAACATGCATAGTGGTGTTACTATTTTGTAAAGAAATAAAGAAAAAATCATCAATCATTGTACCATTTCCAGCAATATTTGATTTATCCAAAAACTGAAAGGAATAACCAAGGAGTACAAGATATAAAAATGAAATTAAATTACTAGAAAAACTAGGAACATAAAATATCTTTTCCAATTTTAAAATAAATCCACTATCTAATATAAGGCAACAAGTCCCAATAACCTCCATATGCAAAGATATCTTGTTTCCTGAATAGATGTTCTACTCATTTCTTTGAGGTTTCCTTAGCCTTTGCATACCATGAAAGATCCTTGTAACATAGATTGTAGAACCAGAATCAATCCATCATGTGTTATAAATCATATCAACCATATTAGATTCATAACAGACAAATGAAATCGGAATACCTTTCTTTTCAAGTCAATACTTAAATTTAATGCAATCCTTCTTCATGTGTCCTGTCTTTTTAAAGAAGAAACACTTGGATTCTTTCTTGATGTCAGGTTGAGGTAGAATTATAACTTTCACTTTTCCCTTGACTTTGGCTTGTTTCTTATACTTTCCTTGTGTAGTAAAAATATTATCACCCGTTTCCATTAACAACCTTCATTTCTCTTAAACACACATGGTCATTAATTCAATTATTAACCACTTATTTTTATGTGTGTTGTAAGAAATTTTGAAGGGTCCATATTTTTGTGGAAGAGTGCATAAAATGTAGTGCACAAAAAAGTTTCAGACATCTCCACTTCAAGTGTCTTGAGTCGAGCCGTTATGTCCCACATTTTCATGATGTGCTCTCGCACACCTCTCACACTGGTGAGCCCTAATGAAGAGAATTTCATAACTAGGGTGCTGACAAGTGCATTATCTGAAGACTGAAACTGTTCATCAATAGCCTTCAGTAATTCTTTGACATTATTATCCTAATCGACAAAACCACGCATACTAGCAGAGATTTTGGTCTTTTTGAACAGTACGCAGAATCGATTAGATCACTCCCATTTTTAATAAAGATCAGCATCATCTGGAATGATGTTATCAATAATAGTAGATGGTTCGTCTTTCCATATAGCATAATCAATATCCATCTACTCTAACCGAAGAAGGATTCTTTCTTTCCATATTTTATAATTATCGTCTTTCAGTTCGGGAATGTAACATTTCATATCAGAAAAACTCGCATGTTGCATAATTGCATAAAATATAATATGATTATTATTTTTAAAATTTTGAGGTAATATCATGTTTTACCAATGTAAATCATGTTTTAAAAAACTAGTGACATAAAATTTGTCTATGGGCTAAAATTTTAATTCAATAAGATTTTTCTGGAACTTTATAATAAAACTATCAAAATATATTTTTCATTAACTTCTGTGGGTAAATTAAGAAAAATATAATTTTGATATTTTAATCTAATTAGTTTTATAAATATAACAAAAATTTCTGTGTGGTAAAATTTATTATGTTTATATAATTAATTACAATTGATGTTCATTATGTGATCCAAATTCACTTAATGCATAATTTCCATAATTAAGAATGATGTGGTTGTCCCTTAATTATTTAAAATTATACGCTTTACTGGACAAAACTTTGGCTTTACTTAATGCTTTATATAATAATTATTTAAGAGGATTATGACGTTATGCTACTTTTGAAAAATACTAGCTTTAAGTTTGGTTTGATGTTTACGGTTTTATGACTTTTACTGCACTTTTAAGATTTTGAGTAAAATAAATGTTGAGTTTATTTTAATGGTGCAAAAAATATATATACATATATATCTATAGGTTTGGCTGAAGGGTTTTAAAAAGTAAAAAAAATTCTAGTATATTTTAAAGAAAAACGAGTTAGAGACGTTTCAATATTAGTAGGTTTTAAAACATATATCTCGAGTTAAGACAAAAGACCCACTTATAAAAATAGGTGTTCAAATTTTATCAAAATATTTAAGCCAACTTACCCGATTGTTTTTCAATAAGAAAAATGTGTAAAATGATTTATTCGAAAATGGTTAGAGCTTCGTTTGAATTCGGACAACGTTCAAACATAATTTCGAATCGATACTCTGGCAGCACTTAAACTAAAAAATGATGCAGAACCTTGTATGTTGTGGACCTCTGTTTATAGGTCTCCAAGGATGAGGTCAAGGTTCACTGAATTACGGCGATTTATCTCACTTTAAATTTCATTATTTTGTTCTATGAGATCTATTAGTTGTCATATAATGGCCATAAATTTAGATGTTACAAAGTTCTCAATAATCATATACATTGTAACTCTGCAGTGTTAGGCAAGTGGAGGGACCCACACAAAATAAAATATTCAAAATATTTTATCCCACATCGATTTGTTTGCAAAGTTGCAGGAGAGAAGTAGTTATAAATAGAGCTCAATTCCTTCAGTTATTGTATCCCAAAATCAAAATCTTTTTATCTTTGATAAAAAGAGAGTGCATAGAAAAAAAGAGTGTATTTTTTTCTTGAGTGCGGGAATTCTCTTGTGTGAGTTAGAGAAATTATTTTCTCGGTATACTCGGGTTGGGAGTGTGAGAAATATTGAGTGTATTGGTGTATACACTTGTTGTAATATTTCTTCCAGTTATAAAAGTTGCAGTGCTCCGTGGACGTAGCTTATATTGGGTGAACCACGTAAATCTTTGTGTTCTTGTTGGTTATTTTATTCCGCATTTTTTGGATACTATTATCATCGTGATCGGCATAGCTTCGGTGTAATTCCCCAACAACTTGTATCAGATCCTTGTTGTGAAAATTCTTAAGAATTCTGAGTATGCTTTGTGGTTGCAGCTTTGTCTGATCTTCTACATTAGAAAAGATTTTTTAGATTTTTTGCTAAGGCTAGAGAAGTGATGGCCGGAGATGATGGATCGGAACCGGGAATCAACAAGTTCGATGGAACAGATTTTTCGTTCTGGCGGTTACAGATAAGAGATTATCTATACAGTAAGAAGCTGCATCAACCACTATCAAGAAAAAAACCGGAAAAGATGGAGGCTGATGATTGGGAGCTCTTTGACCGACAGATTTTAGGTGTCATACGATTGACCCTAACAAAGAACGTGGCGCATAACGTGGCGGAGGCCAAAACCACGGAGGAGATGATGACCATTCTATCAGACATGTACGAGAAGCCATCAGCAAACAACAAAGTACATCTCATGAAGAAGTTATTCAACTTGAAGATGGGAAAAGGTGCTTCGGTGCCGAAACACATAAATGAATTCAACACGATTGTCTCCCAGCTGACATCTGTGGACATCAAATTTGATGATGAGATTCGGTCACTTATTCTTCTGGCGTCTTTACCAGATAATTGGGAACCGATGCGGGCAGCGGTTAGCAACTCTGTTGGAAAAGGAAAACTACAACTCAATGATGTTAGAGATCAAATCCTTGCTGAAGAAGTTCGCAGGAAAGACTCGGGTGAAGCAACATCATCGAGATGTGCTCTAAATCTTGATAACAGAGAAAGAGGCAGGAGTGGTGAAAGGAGTTCCAACCGATGACGCGGTAGATCCAAGTCAAGAAATAGAAAAGACAAAAACCTTTTTGAAAAGAATATGAAGTGCTGGAGCTGTGATGAGACTGGTCACCTGAAAAAGAACTGCAGATCAACGAAGAATAATGCCAATGCTGTCACTGATGAAGTACATGATGCTCTGCTATTATCCATGGAAAGCCCTGTTGATTCTTGGGTTATGGACTCTGGAGCTTCGTTTCATACCACTGGTGATCGCGATGTATTTAATAATTACATCGCTGGCGATTACGGAAAAGTGTTCCTGGCTGATGGAAAACCCTTGGAAATTGTTGGTATGGGTGATGTACGAATGAAGATGACGAATGGATCTGTCTGGAAAATCAACAAATTCAGGCATGTACCAAAATTGACATGCAATCTGATCTCGGTGGGACAGCTCGATGATGAAGGCCACAATATGACCTTCGGTGATGGTTCCTGGAAAGTGAACAAAGGAGCCATGATTGTTGCTCGAGGAATGAAAACTGGAACACTATATATGACTTCCAGTTGCAGAGACACATTAGCAGCTGTGGATGCTGGAGCCAATTCAAGTCTATGGCATTATAGACGTGGACACATGAATGAGAAGGGAATGAAGATGTTGGTGTCAAAAGGAAAGCTACCAGAATGAAAGACTGTTGAACGCCAACTATGTGAAAGCTGTATCTTTGGAAAGCAGAAGAAGGTGAGCTTTTCAAAAGGCGGTAGAGAACCGAAAGCAGCAAAGTTGGAGCTGGTTCATACTGATGTATGGGGACCATCTCCTGTGACATCCCTTGGAGGCTCGAGATACTATGTCACATTCATTGACGATTCGAGTAGAAGAGTTTGGGTTTATTTTCTGAAAAATAAATATGATGTTTACGAGACCTTTAAAAGGTGGAAAGCCATGGTGGAAAATGAGACCAACTTGAAGGTGAAGTGCTTACGGTCTGACAATGGTGGAGAATATGAAGATGTTGAGTTCAAGAAATATTGTGCACAGAACGGGATCAAGATGGAGAAAATCATTCCTGGTACACCTCAATAGAATGGTGTAGCTGAAAGGATGAACATGACCTTGAATGAAGGCGCAAGGAGCATGAGATTGCATTCTGGATTGCCAAAATCATTCTGGGCTGATTCTGTTAACACTGCAGCATATCTTATCAACACAGGACCTTCGGTACCATTGGACTACAAAATACCCGACGAGGTTTGGAGCGGCAAAGAAGTAAACATTTCTTTCTTGAAAGTGTTTGGATGTCTATCCTATGTTCATATTGATTCAGCAAGCAGAACAAAACTTGATCCGAAATCAAAGAAGTGCTTCTTTATTGGTTATGGAGATAATGAGTTTGGTTATCGTTTCTGGGACGACCAAAATCGGAAGATCATTAGGAGCAGGGATGTAATTTTTAATGAGAAACTTCTGTACAAGGACGAGTCAGACATTGGAGCTGGAGATGAATGTCCTGAAGTCAAGAAGACTGATGAAGTGCCATTGACATATATTCTTGTGAATGAATCGAAAACCAGTAACCAGGAAGGTGAAGAAGAAACTGCACAAGATGATGACCCACAAACTCCGGTGATTGAACTCAGGAGATCTTTGAGAACCATTAGACCACCTGATAGATACTCCCCTGCACTTCACTATATTTTGCTGACAGACAAAGGTGAACCGGAGACCTATGAAGAGGCAATGAAAAATGATGATTCAACCAAGTGGGAGTTGGCCATGGAAGATGAGATGGATTCACTGTCATCCAATCAGACGTGGGAGTCGACAGAACTTCCGCAAGGCAAAAAGGCGTTACATAACAAGTGGGTGTACCGGTTAAAAGAAGAGCATGATGGTAGCAAGCGGTACAAAGCAAGACTTGTTGTAAAAGGCTTCCAACAACGGGAAATAATTGATTACACCGAGATTTTCTCTCCGGTGGTTAAATTAACCACTATCAGGACATTACTTAGACTAGTGGCGAAGGAAGACTTACATTTGGAGCAATTGGATGTAAAGACTGCGTTTCTTCACGGTGACCTAGATGAAGAAATTTATATGAAGCAGCCACAGGGCTTTGAAGTACGGGGAAAAGAGAGAATGGTGTGCTAACTTCAGAAGAGCTTGTACGGTCTCAAACAAGCTCCAAGACAGTGGTACAAGAAATTTGATGGATTCATGAGTGAAAATAGATTCCTACGGTGTCCAGCTGATCACTGCTGTTATGTGCACACGTTTGACGGTTCTTATATCATACTACTGCTATATGTAGATGATATGCTGATAGCTGGAGCTTGTCTGGAAGAAATTGATAAACTCAAGAAAGATTTATCAAAGGAATTTGCCATGAAGGATTTGGGTGCTGCAAAGCAAATCCTTGGAATGAGAATCTTTAGAGACCGGGTGAATGGATTCTTGAAGTTATCTTAAGAAGAGTACGTGAAAAAGATGGTTAGCAGATTTAATATGGATGAAGCAAAATCTGTGAGTACTCCTTTGGCTAGTCATTTCAAACTAACCAAAGCACAATCAATATCGACAGAGCAGGAGCAGACTTATATGAATAAGGTTCCTTATGCTTCTGCTGTTGGAAGCTTCATGTATGCAATGGTGTGCACAAGACCAGACATAGCACATGCAGTGGGAGTTGTGAGCAGGTTTATGAGTAATCCAAGAAAGCAACACTGGGAAGCAATTAAGTGGATTCTCAGGTATTTGAAAGGTACTGCTAGTTGTTCTTTATGCTTCAGGAGATCAAAATTTGGCTTACAGGGTTTTGTCGATGCCGATATGGGTGGAGACCTGGATGGCAGGAAAAGTACTACTGGATATGTGTTCACATTAGGTGGTACAGTTGTAAGCTGGGTGTCTAAGCTGCAAAAGATTGTTGCGCTTTCGACTACTGAGGCTGAGTATGTTGTAGTTACAGAAGCTAGCAAGGAGAAGATATGGTTGAAATCCTTTCTGGAGAAATTGGGTCAGAAGCTTGAAGATAGCACATTATACTGTGACAGTCAGAGTGCGATTCATTTAGCAAAAAATCCTGTTTATCATGCTAGGACAAAGCATATACATGTTAGGTACCATTTCATCAGATCAGTGCTGGAAGATGGAGTCTTGATGCTGGAGAAGATTCCTGGAAGTAAAAATCCAGCCGATATGCTCACGAAGACGGTAACCATTGACAAACTGAAGTTGTGTTCAACTTCAGTTGGACTGCAAGAATAAATGAGGAGATATGAGCTGCTGCAATGATGATGTGAAGACGTGATTGAAATCAATTCTTCAAGTGGGAGAATTGTTAGGCAAGTGGAGGGGCCCACACAAAATAAAATATTCAAAATATTTTATCCCACATCGATTTTTTTACAAAGTTGCAGGAGGTAATTAATTATAAATAGAGCTCAATTCCTTCAGTTATTGTATCCCAAAATCAAAAGCTTTTTATCTTGAGTGCGGGAATTCTCTTGTGTGAGTTAGGGAAATTATTTTCTCGGTATACTCGGGTTGGGAGTGTGAGAAATATTGAGTGTATTAGTGTATACACTTGTTGTAATATTTCTTCCATTTATAAAAATTGCAGTGCTCCGTGGACGTAGCCTATATTAGGTGAACCACGTAAATTTTTGTGTTCTTGTTGGTTATTTTATTCCGTATTTTTTGGATACTATTATCATCGTGATCGCCATAGCTTCAGTGTAATTCCCCAACATGCAGTTGGGAGCTACAATGGATGTGTGTACTACATATTGATTCTTGGAAGGAAAGATGAATTAACGTTTTATTACCGATTTTTTGCCCAAAAAATCGAATGCAATCCATAAATGATATATTCATATTAAGAGTAGGAGAAAAAATTGATTTATGGGATGAGAAACGTGTATGTTGTTAGTTTAAAAGTATGCAAATTTTCTTTTTAAGACTAGAATCCTAAATTTCCAAGATATGGTGTCGATCTTAAATCCTACAAAGAGAAACATATTTTTCAAGATTAATGTTAATTAACTTTCCTACTCCTCATGATTTTTATATTAACCTAAATATAGGGAATTAAGGTGTTAATGGAGAGTACATTATGTATAAATAATTTCAAGTTACACAATATAATTAAGTCACATGCAAATTTGTTCTTAATTCTCACTTCTTAGAAAATTTAATTAATTCAATAAAAAAATCAAAGGTCGACTGAAACATTAATAACACCATCGAACAAACAAATTTAGAAACTTCATCTGTAATATTTTCTTAAAATTTATAAGTTTTATTCCCATGATTTTCTAGTTATTACATTTTAATCCTCCCATTGATGAACATATATATACCATGCACACTTAAATTTCTCCTAACTATTGGAAACTTGTAATACTCAAACAAATGAAGCCACCACTATCTTCCTCCCCTTGCTCCGCCTCCGCCTCCACCACCCTCTTCCGAAAGGGTCGCCTCTCGCCCTATCTCTTTACTCTATTAGCATTCATCCTTTTCATTATCATCCTCCAAAGTGAAGACTTTACAAGTTACATATTCCGTGCGGAATTCACTACCGATCGATCTTTTCACCGGGACCAAACCATATCATCTTCCACAAGTAAATTCGTATGACATAATTATTTCCCATATATACATTTCTCGTTTTCTAACATCACCTCAATCAGTAGTGAAGTGTTGGCCAGCATGAGCCATATATCTTTTCCTCTACCTTGATTTTTCTTTTCTATAATTTTTTTTGTAATTTTCTTGATCAAATACATACAAAACACGATTTAATTACTTCCCCTAACAATATCGAATTTTATTTCGTTACCTTCCTAACTTCACTACTTATTTAATGTGCACTTTTATATGATTAGTAAAATGTTTGTGTCTACTTTTTTTTTTTTTTTTTGGTGTTAGAGGAGAAAGTAGAAGAAAAGTTGGCATTTGCAATTGGAGAGAGTGATAATAACTGCGATATATTCCACGGATTATGGGTGCGAGACGAGTCATGGCCGATCTACGAGGAATGGGAGTGCCCCTACATACAACCACAGTTGGCATGCCAAGCATACGGCCGGCCGGACAAGGGCTATCAACAGTGGAGATGGCAACCTTATGGATGTTCCCTTCCTAGGTATTATTATCATTTTTATTTTAACACAATGGCATGCTAAAAGGAAGCAATGTATATGGATAATTTTTGGAGGTATGATATCTTTACATATGTATATATCTATCAAATATGTGAGAGGTTGGTACCTACTATAATCGGAGAAACATCGTCTTTCCCTATAAACGCGGTGCGTGCATGCATATTAAATTTTAATATAAAATTTTTGTATACTATAATTCAGTTCTTTTCATTTTTGGCTTTTTAACCATGTTTGGCTTGAGAATGACAATTTTGAAATTAGAAAAAAGATTTCACCAAAACGCAGTTGGTCGCTTTCTTTATTAGTAGTAATATGTTGTTAATGAAGATCAAATCTTTAGACAAGTATTATTTGCAACTTGTAATGCATGTTACAAGAATTCAATAATCAATTTTAATATATTGAATTTTTAAAATTTTAAGGAAAAAAATTAATGTTTTCGTTTCTAAAAAAATAAAATTTAAAAATGCTATATATAATTGGCACACTACCAAACTTGATGATTAAAATTAAATTTAATATATAAGAGTTATACTAAAATTGATATCTCATTAAACAATTGCATCATGATAACACTGTTAATCACAGTAATATGCACATATAGGAAATTACAACAAATGTGACATGTAGGTTCAATGCGACATTATTTATGGAATCTCTTCGAGGAAAACGAATGATGTTCGTGGGAGATTCTTTAAACCGGGGACAATACATTTCCATGGTATGCTTGCTCCACAGAGCCGTAGCCGAAAATGCGAAATCCCTGAAATATTCGGGACCGAATATGGTTTTTACTGCCAAGGTATGCATCTGTCTTATTTGCAAACCTCACAAATATTCTGTTATTGTTTATATGTTTTGCATGAACATTAAACTAGTTGATTGTTCTGCTTAGGCGCATCTGTTCCTGGATTTACATTCTGTTGGTTGAGATGTGGTCAAAATGTCGTCGTGAAAATATTCGGAGAAAAAATCTCTAATAGTATACATACATGACATCGAATATTGTTGAAATGAATTGACGCTAGAAAATTGCTAACATGACACTGAGTCATTTCAGCTTTGTGCCAAACAGAGGGGGAAAAAGGAAAGGAAGCAATATAAATGTGGTAATTATAAGCCTCCCTCATACAGGAATTAAATAATACTTTCCAATATGAAATGAAAATATTAGGGAAAAAGAGTTGTTATGTTGCACAATTTTTTGACTTGTAAATTTCTTCAAAATAATTATTTTTTTTTTATTTTAACCGAACCAATAATAGTATATGCTAGACATGTTCAACGTTGATTATAATATGGAAAAGTTATCCAAATCGTCCCTTAACTTGGACTATTTTCGC
This sequence comes from Primulina huaijiensis, assembly GCF_012295235.1. NCBI lineage: Eukaryota > Viridiplantae > Streptophyta > Magnoliopsida > Lamiales > Gesneriaceae > Primulina > Primulina huaijiensis. Next base: position 7,454,802 of record NC_133310.1, on the reverse strand, counting down.
TTTTGGTCTAATAATAAAGGGAAAGGAGTTCATGATTTCAATCCTTCTTTCTTTTTCCGTTCTTCTCGGGCGGTACTCTTGCTCTTCCTGACTTGATGAAAGTCCTTCTTTTCCGGCTAGGAATCGTCAAAGTTAGTCCCAGTTTGGCAATTGTTTTCTTTCTTGTTTTTTTGTTTTTTAACTTCTAATAAATTTTAATCATGGAACTATAAATTGTTAACATGACATCAGATCTTATTGATGTGTCTGATGACAAAACAGTTTATTGGTGGAAAAGGATTTAAATTGAAAAAAAAAATCATGTTCTTGTACTAATACCAAAATTATGACGATTTATGAGACGATTTTTTGCAATTTTCCCTTAAAACTCAGGAAATTCAGACTTTAAACTTGCTTTTGATCATGTGTTCAGGATTACAATGCAACGGTCGAGTTCTACTGGGCACCTCTTCTGTTAGAATCAAACGCAGACCACCCAAAAAAGAAAATAACTGATAGAATAATTCGTAAAGGTTCCATCGACGTGCATGGGAAACACTGGAAAGGAGTCGATATACTTGTCTTCGGTTGTTACGTGTGGTGGGCTAGAGGAGTAGAATATATCAACATTTTGTAAGTTTATTTCTTAACCTTATTTTATTGTCTGATAATCGTACCATAAATCCTATGTATGCATTATATATTTCTATTTTTTATTTTAATAAATAAATATAAAAAAAAAAAAAACAGGAGAGGTACTTTTGAAGATGAAGTAAAAGACGTTGTGAAGGTGCGAACAGAGGAAGCATATGGTTTGGCAATCGAAGGAATGATGGAATGGTGTGAGAAAAATATGGATCCCAAGAAAACAAGAGTCTTCTTCACTAGCATGTCACCTTTCCATCAAAAGTAAGTTAGTTCAAACAATGGTAAATTATTTGATTTATCACAAAATTGTATCTATTATATTATATTATATTTATTTCTTGCTCTAATGATTCAAATATATATATAAAAAAAAAAATCAATTTCACTAGCATAGATATTAGTTATTAAAAGGAAAAATTTAAAACTAGAGGTGTCAAAATAAGCTAGGTTTCCCGTCATAGAAAATTGGTGAGTTAGGTTGACGATATCTCTTCATGTTTCATTAATATAGCGGGTTACAAGCTGCTCCACCGTGCCTCGCGTAGCTAATTTGACACAAAACTGGCTAGGACTGACCCGTCCAGCCACTTAAAATATATGGGTTTGGTTCGGTTGGGTTGGCAATTTCCTTACCCCGTCCCCCATTGGCCCATTATGACAGCAATGTTCAAAACAATGCAGGAGTAGTGAATGGGGAGGGCTTCCGGATGGGAACTGCTACAACGAAACAACCTTGATAGATGATCAAACATACTGGGGATATGAGTGCAGCAAACCTATAATGAGAGTCATTTCTGAAGCTTTCAACAGATCACAGTTTCCCATCATATTTCTCAATGTCACGCAACTTTCGGGTTACCGAAAAGACGCGCATTCGTCTGTATACAAGAAACAGTGGGTCCCTTTAACTCCGGAAAAGATTGCGAATCCGATGAGTTACGCCGATTGTGTGCATTGGTGTCTACCTGGGGTTCCTGATACCTGGAATGAATTCTTGTTCTCTAAGCTTTTTTATCCTTGAGGTAATGGAAATTTCCAAGGGTTCGGTTTGCAGGAAGCTCTGGAAAAGCATGAAAATTCATTTAGACCACATTAAGACAAGAAAAAATTTATGGGACAACAAAAAAATTATATATAGGTATACTTTGTCAATTGTTATCAATGATTTGTATATCTTTTTTTCTAATTACAATTTTTTCATCATCTTTATTTTGTATTTTCTTTGTTGCGCTATTATTATCGTCTTAAATATTTGATCATGTCTTTTTGTTTGAATTTTTTGGCTTCTTAAAAATATAGAATAGTGTATTAATTGTTTCATTAATAATATACAAGACTTTGTTGTGTGAGTTTAAATATTTTGCCAGCTTCGAAAATGATTTTATTTTATTTCCATTTTAGCTACTTATAAATTAGACAAAAACTTGTGTGAGACGGTTTCACGGGTCGTATTTTGTGAGACGGATCTCTGATTTGGGTCATCCATGTAAAAATATTATTTTTTATGCTAAAAGTATTACTTTTTATTGTGAATATCGGTAAGGTTGACCCCGTGAGACGGTCCCACAGATTAGGATCTGCGAGACGGTCTCACATGGTACCCACTCTATAAATTAATGTACTTCATTTGTCTAATTTCAAACAATTGTTGCAACTTCCACTTCAGGGGTTTGATTTATTTTTCACTTCATGTTCACATACTAATTAGAAGTAGTAATATAGATTCTATAATAACTGTTTTAAAATATCATATCTTTATATACTAAATGAGATAGTTTTAATTTTACTATTTTCAATAAAATAAAAATTAGAAACATATATTTCATTTTTTTTCTTATGCTTGACATTTAGATGAAGAAATTGGAGTATAAAAAGACATTTTTAATGTTTTTAGAGAGTTATTATACTCGTCGGAGTCATACATAGGAATCAAACAATCCATTAAAGAAAACAATATTGTTACAAACATTAATGTGCTTATACAACCTTTCCGATGAAAAGTGAAACCATAATCAAACCCCATGAATATATATAGTTCTGATTCCGATTTCTAATAGTTCTGGTAACGATTTAAACAAAAAATTATTTTTTAAATTTAAAGGCAAAAATTAAAAATATATTATTTGGGAAAATAAAACTAATTATTTAATGTCAAAACTAAATTGTTCTAAATTATTAAAACACCTTGCTCTTCAAACCTGTCAAAAAGAGTTTATTCCATAATTTGTTTCTTCAATATTTTAATAGCTCTTTTAGTAATAATTTCAATATCCTTGTCAAATCATCATCCATATTTTAACAAATAAAATTTTTTCTTCTTAATAAAATTACATGAATAAAATTATTCAAAAATATATCATATATTTGGTGATTTTTTCAAAAAAAAAAATTTAATATCTGCATATATCTTTTAATATATCTCATTATCTCAAACAAACCTCTTCAGATATTTCCAACAGATCTCTTTAAATATCTATCATTGTCTCCAACAATTGTAATCAAATATCACTCATTATCTCTTCTATGATTACTTTAAATATTGCAATCTTATAAACAATTTTTACGAACAAGATAAATTATCTAACTAACTATTTTGACTCAAATTTACGAGGCAATAAAATATAAAATCCAAGATTTGTAATGATTTGATATAAAACTATTGGATCAATTAAGTTTTAGGGATTTAACAAACTCAGTCAAATAGAACTGATAATGAGCTAAACTGGAAGTATTATATTATAAGACAAAATGTGTTTTAAGTTTAACTGATACCTAGCTCTACTAAACTGATAGCTGAAAACCAATTGGACTAAAAGATATTTGGGTAAATGAATAAATATTATCTGAAGAATCAGTTATACTACTTAGATTTAAAAGCTGAGTTTTTGGATAAAGTCTTCTATATCAACAATCTCTTAATTGTCAAAAGTATGTGAGCACTACCTACTGTGTATGAATTGTCAGCAGGGAGTGACGTAAAAAAAAGACGGGATTAACGGCTACCATATTTGAAACGGAATCAAGTTGTTACTAAAAGTTGTAATCTACAAAAGCTTCTAGTGAACATCTTTTCCACAAGGAAAAAGAAATGATGTAGGAATTATTCAAATATTCAAACATCCAAAAACATCAATTTACATTTTTGTCAGCGCACTTTTGATAACCCAATTGTTTTTCTTACTTAATCATTTTTAAGTGTTCAATCTATCAGTTTTTCTTCTTTAACTTATCTGATTGACCAATTGACATTGATTTGACTAGATTACTAAATTCAAAATACCGAATTTTTGATGAATTAGTCTTATTGTTTATTCAACCCCCTCTTCTAACCAATCACCCAATCCTAACAAGTAATATTAGAGCGAGACTAATTATATTTTCTGAACAATATCTATTTAATGGCTTCTTTCAGTAAGATCCTCATATTTTCCGAAGAAGATTTTAATGACTAGAAAATCAGAATGCAGAATCATTTAGCTGCACAAGATGATGATATGGTATATCATTAGTGATGGACCAATGACAAAAGGAAGACTATAATGAAGGCTAATACAAAAGTTGCAGTTACTGATGGTGATTAGTTTGACAGACTGGCCTCTTTGTTTGTTCTGAAAGGGTTGTGCAGAAAAATTTATGTGAAATTTTCTATATGAATTAAATACAACATGTTGTTTGTCTTTTCTGTCTTCATTGGTCAGTCTGTATATCTTCTGAACAAGCTTGTAATTATAGTATCGTTAGAATTTACCATTCATAGAGTTCTGCCTTACTGAACGGAATTTGTTATTAGATCAGTTAGTCTTGGCATAAGTATTCTTAGGTTTGTAATAAATACCATAATTTTTGTCTTTGTTCGTATGTTCAACAATTTTTTCAATTTTATGGATAGGCTCCTGATGTTCATATACCGTACTGAAATTCACAAATTGAATGCATTTGCTTAGACTTTACTTCCTTGAATGAATTAGAAGTCTTTTGTACTAATTTACCAAATCATGTAATGTTGTGAATAAATCATCTCGTGTGAAATCAATGGAGTTAAAATCGAATACCTCTTCACTGGTAGATTCTTGCTCAACATCAACCATGATTCTTGCCCACTTGGCCTTACTGACTTCGACCACCAGAGCTTTTTGGTCATGTTTCTTCTTGAATGATCTCTTGTCATCTTTGGATCTTTTCTTCTTGTCAAAGAACCTCTTATCCTTATAAGTTGGTCTTCGATAAAATTTCTTGGGCTTTGCGTAGTTGCTATTAAATGACCAACCTTTTCACAATTGAAACATGAGTTGTCTTCATTGGCAAATTTTCTCTTGTGATGTGATCTTCTGTAAGAGCTTTGAAAGTTCCATAGATTTTTCCTCAAGAATTTGCCAAAATTCTTTACAAACAGTAACATGACATCATTACTCAACTTCTCAGCTGGTTTGTCCTTAGAAACTGATGGTTCTATTGTTGTAGAAACCAAGGCTTTTGTCAATTGGGTGGTAGGCTGTTCACCATCCCTTGATTCTAATTCAAACTCATAAGTCTTGAGAACTGTTAACAGATCATGTAGTTCCAGTTTTCTTAGATCTTTAGATTCTTGGATTGTCATGGTTTTGACATCTCATTTTCTTGGAAGTCTTCTTATCATTTTCAATACAACTTCCTGATTGTTGTATACTTTTCCAAGAGCACTTATCTCATCATAATGTTATTGACTCTTTCAATCTATAATTTGTTTGTTTCCTCATTTTTCATTCACCTCTTCTTCTTGTGCATTCAGTAGCTGTTGCATATGCTTGAGCTCATTTTGTTGATTGACAATTTCTGCACACATGTTTTGGTTTCTGAGCTCAAATTTTTGCACATAATCTTCAATTTCTAGACTATATGCATTGAACTTTTGTTGGAGTTGGTCTCCAAACTGTTGCACCATGTCTCAGCGATTACCGAAATTTATTGGCAATTTTTTTTTTTTGCCTCTTGAAGCTCCTCCTTGTAATCTATAAGTTGTTTCTCCGCAAATTTGTCATCGAAAGCAATTTGTCACATTTATACTTGAAGGTGGTCCCTAACATCCTTCAACTCGTCTTAGTCACGAAGTAAATTGCAACAGTACTATTAAGTTTCTCAATCTTGAATTCGAAGTCCTTAACGATCTTGGTTTGGGTTGATTTTTTTGATTTCTGGAGTGGACATGAGGTTGGTCGAAATTTTCTTGTGTTGAAATGTTGCATGAAGTAGACTCTTTCTTGCTCGAATGATTGCCTTCTACTAGTTGCAGAAATACTCGAGTTTTGGACAAGATGTTTGAAAAAGGCAGCAAAAGGCTCGAAAATGGACAAACTCTTTTGATGCTCGAAGTAACATTCAAAATTTCTATATTATGGCTAAATACACACACACACACACACACACACACACACACACACACACACACACAAATATGGCTTAAATGTGTGGGCGAAAAATGCTTGGTCAAGTTACACCTTAATTTAGGGTCTTGAATGAGTTATCACATTTTGCTAATACAATATAACAAAATGGTTAGTAAAATTTGAATTCATGGCATGATAATGATTTTTAAAAAATTGAAGAAATGTTTGGTCAAATAACCATTAAATTGGTTGAAAATTTTCGAGAACAATTTTGGAACAAGGTGCCCAAATTTTATGGTCTTCGTGAGGTGATTGAAAAATCACGATTCTCTAAAAATGCATTAGAAAACTCAAAATCATAATTATATGTATTAATCTAGTAGTTCAAAATATTTTGGTACAACACAATGGTCGAACATAATTTTTTTTAAAAAAAAATTATTAAGATTGAAAAGTTTGGAAATTTTCTTGTGAATCAATAATATAAGTTAGGAAGATTACAGAACAATCGACATAATCGAATTTTTAGTTTCCTATGCGAAGGTATAGACCATTAAAAATTTTCCGAACATGACAAAAACACGGTTTCGGAGGCCTAAACGAATTGGCGATTTGGAAGTCACGTCACGATAAAAGGAACCTTTATGGTGATTTTTTAAGTGTCGAGTATGGGTGCACTGTGTAACCTGTTCGTTTGTATAAATTTGCACAGACTGAGTGCGGGTCTACTGAAAAGTTGGTGCGAGTGTGCTGTAAAGCCTGTTTGGACTTAAAAAATTTCATCCTGTAAAGCCTGTTTGGACTTAAAAAATTTCCCTGTTTGGACTTAAAAAATTTCATCCTGTAAAGCCTGTTTGGACTTAAAAAATTTCACCAACGGTCGTTTTAAATTGGAATGCATTGCCCACTGGAAAAATATTTTGCCACATTTTTTAGAATTTTTTCCAACCGGGTTATGAAACCTGTCAACTCTGATATCAGTTAAATGTCATGCCCCATTACCGGAGAATACATTCAGCATTTTTTAACAATCCGAAATTGAAAACAATAAGCTTAATAGTACAATATACAAACAAACAATTCCTTTTCACAGAAAAAAATAGTCTTTACAAAAAAAATAGTCCAAATAGATAAAGTTCAGAACAACATAAATAAAATAGAATTTTGATCATTGATCACCAGTCCCAGAACGTCTCTTGTTCCTCATCGTCTTGTTGTTTTCGTTCTTATCTGGAGAATTAGAGAAAATGATGAGTATTTTGTAAAATACTCAGTAGGTTGGGGTCGATCGATCATAACAAATAAAAAACTGAAAATCATATTATTTTCCATGGTTAACTCATCAGTCTCTAATTGTTATTTCTTTGAGGGTACGAGACCATATATATCAACGGTTATTATATCCCATCACATTAGGGTCATAACAAAATTTATAAAATATAAGAAATTTCTTTACCATTTCAAATGCAAATCAAAGAAGTGACTTCAAAAAATTTCAAACATGTTTTTTAATGTGATGATCAAATCAAAGCAAATAAATGATATATCGAATTGAAAGAATATATCATGTCGATCGAATGTTCAAACACATATGTATATACTTTTTTAAATAAAGCCCATTTACAGAAAGATGCTCCAACATTCAAGGTGAAGATCGGATTCGAATAAAGCTTACTTAAATAAAGCCCACTTACTCTTTTAAATAAAGCCCACTTGTTAGAATGCTCGAGTTTCTTTGCTCGAATGCTGGATATAAATTTTCTTGAACTCTGAATTTACAATCCTCTTTTTAAACTTTAAGCTTAAATCTAAATATTTTAGGTGTGATTTTTCTCTGGCTTGATACACAACAAGTCGCCAAAATAATATACAAAAGAAAGATAAAATGAATTTTCAGATTTGCATATGTCCAAAATTCAGTTCACTTGCAGATGCGCATGAAACATTGAACTATCGGATTGAGCTGAAATGTAATTAGCGTGTTCACAAAGAAGTGAAATAAATTGTGAACGGTGGATATCAGGTTTGGAAGACATTCGAAGCGGTGTCTGAACAACAAACAGAAGTTGTTTTGTTTCTCACATAGAATATGCACATATTTTTTGCGAAGGTTGGTGGCGGATTTCTAAATATTATCTTGGGATGCATTCTGGATAGAATATTTAGAACATTGTTTGGTGCGATATTCACAATGGAGATCGGATTCGAATCGCTGTATCTACATAAATAAGTTCTTTAGTGTGGCTTTTGGGTGTGTTCTTCAAGAATTGGGAGGTATTTGTAGGTTAAAATTGGGCAGCTTAATGGACTGGATTTTCAAGCCGTTAAGTTCGATTTTTATGGCCATAATAAGTGATAATGGTGGCTTTTACAATCTGTTTGAACTGAAGGTTATAATGATGGCTAAAAGTCCCTTTACTAGGCCATTTAGAGTTCAAAAACGAGGCTGAAATGGTTGGCACAAGATGCAACAATGTGCTGATTTAAGCCTGGACATGGCTTGCAATATTTGAGTTCATGAGCTGTAAGTATTCAGGTTTAGGTGTCTTGGTCGGTTCAAAATTTCGGGTTCTCACATAAGTAAGTTTCTGTTTTTATTCAGTACTTTCCCCTTTCCTAGCCTCGTATTCGATGTGCTTTCTATCAATGAGCTTTAACATCATACCTATTGGCCTTGGGATTAAGCTTTCCTTGAGATAAGTTAGGCAATGGATTACACAAGCTTGGTGATCTTCTCTATCTAATGAATGTGGAGTTTGCTTTAAATTCGTCTGTCCTACACCCACCCCCGAGTATATGCTTCAACATGAATCACACAAAGGTAGATTAGAAACCTCTAGTAAAATGTCCACTCATCACCCAACAGATAAACTATCTATCTGTTTACAACCATCAACTTAAATTGTATAAAAAAATCCAGGTGAAAAGCTCTACCGAGAATTAAAAAAAAACCTTTGAAGAATGTATGTTCACGTGCGGGGGCAGCAGCTACATGAACCCCTTTCTTTATATTTTTGCAAGCGCATTCCTGGGCCGAGCCAGAATCTTGTCAAGGACAAGCATTGCTCGGTATACCAAATAGGTGGCTCGCAGCTACCGATCTTGTATTTTATTATCAGGTTGTTGAATAAGATTCGTTATATGTAATCCATCTAAATATGGATTTCTAACAAGTTCAATTTCATGAAGTTTCCGGACATCAATCGACGGTACGAGAAGGTGGACATCGTTTTCTTCTTAAGTGGGGTGGCACCCCATAGGAAGGAAACAACGTAATAACGTCAGTTTGCAATATTTTTTAATAAATTTAATTTTAAAATAGAGAAAAACTTCATAATCGAACTCGAACTATAATCCGTTGTTAATCGGAATTGAAAATCTCAATTACAGAATTCAACTTGCAAGTTGATGTGATCCGGGTGAATTGGGTGAGTAGGGTCGGGGCAATCCATCGGATGCTATAAGAGTTGTGTTTAAGGAAAATGAGCAAGGGATAGAGCTTCAAACGTAACATGCAAACAAGGAGATGGACTCGTGAATGGGCGTCGGAAGGGTGTCCGGTGTGGTCACTCTGATGTTTAAGTCAACTGGTGAAGATGATGAAAATGGCTATATATGTGAGGATATACGTGATTGACAAGAGAATCTATGAATAAAAAATAAAGATCATTCAAATGTAAACATATCTGCTATTTATAGAAGAAAATCACATGATTACCTTACTTTCAGTACCCACTTGCTACTTAGGATAAGATGGATGTCCATACCCAACTTCTGACAATTTTTTATGACACGCCAACCCCTGTGGTTCTGACAGTAATGATTGCCAAGAATAAGGTAGCTCATACTGTTGTACTCGAGTAAAGTGCTATTTTCGAGGTAGCCCGAGTGGAAAGCTTCCCGGGAACTTGTATGAGAGCCCGGGCGTCTGGTAGCCCGGGGAGAAGCTGTCATGGGCATTCACCAGCCCGGTTAATGAAGAATTTATCCTACAGATTGACCCTGATTTGGGCTATCCATATAATATCCGGGGTCATCCATGACCCGGGCTCTTATGGGGGTATCACCACCTCTCCCTTAAATAGTCGGGCTAGAGTCTCACTCGCTGTCCCGACCAGTCATGCTTAGATTTCTGTAGAAAGATAATTAATTTCGGATTATAAAAGCATCGAAGATTCATGCCTCTTGGACATGAGATAAGTTGTGGGGGCATTATGTCTCCCAGGCTTAAGAATAGAGTGTCGAAGCCTCATATCTCCCGAGCTTAAGAATATTTGTCGTTTAGTATTCTCGGGCAGTGGAGATGATTTCATGATGACGTATGTCGTGGAATTCGAACGGTCTGAAACATTTCGTATTCCGAGAATGCGATCAGTCTGACACGCCTCGATTTCCGTGCACGTCCTTTCATCTACCTGCAAAATTTTCAAGATGCATCATATCCGTCTGATTCACCTCTAGATCAACGGTTGAGATCACTCTTCTCTCGCCTATATAAGACAATGAACCATTTTCATTTACCACTTTCTGCAATTTCCGAATCTCTCCAAATTCCCTCAACTTCTCCGACGTGCAGCGCTCCTCCATTCGGGCTATTTCCTGTCAACATATCCTCCTGTTCATCATCCTCGTAAGTTCCCCTTTATCTTCCTCAAAAATGTCAAATTCTAATTCTTCCACCTCCGGAGCGAATGCGTGAGGGTCTTCTAGTTAACATTCCACTGCGATACGCTCTGATTAACCTCCTTATCCTCCCCCAAAACGTTTTTCTTCCAAACCCAAAACCCTAAAACTTAAACCTTCTTCTGCTGGCCGATCCTGAACTTTGAAAAAGTGCAAGAGAAAAGCCCGGGGTTCCTCTTCTTCTCACTCCGAGGTTCTCGGGGTTAACTGGTTTTCTTCATTGAGCAACAATCTGTGTTCGAGAGCCGACGAGGAACTCCGGGCCCTAGGCTCCATTCCCTTTTCTTTTCCCATCTTGATTCCTGGTCCCTCTGACAGGGCTGATAGCCCTCCTCTGGTTTTACCACTTTTTTCCGAGGCCAAGTTAGAAATGGTCTCCGATTTCCCGTCCCCTCCTTCTACATCGAGGTTGCCAAGTTCTATGGTGTACCTATTAATCAGCCTGACCCCAAATCTTTCCGAATTATGGCCTCGGCTTACATCCTTTTCAAAATGCATGACCTTCTTGTTAATCCTCTTGTCCTTCATTACTTTTTTGTTTGTTGATTGGGAGATAATGCCTTCTCATTATCTGTCCGGCTAAAATCTAGATTCTTTGATGATATATCTTCTTCTCAGAAGAGATGGAAAAGACTTTTTTTCTTTATACAACTCCTGACTTCCCTTCCATGTTTAACTGGGTTTCTTTCTACTCCTCCACCTCCACCTCCACCTCAACCATCTCTGCCTCGTTCTTATAAATTCGAGGAGCCTTATACCCGAAGCCAGGAATTGATGGAGGGTCTAAAATTTTATTTTTCCACCCTCATTTCTAAGAAGAATATGATAATTTACTGGTTGAGTGCCCGGGCAGAGGACCCATTTGACCAAGTAATAGAAGAAGTTGCTGGCTCGGACGCTCAACCCGGTAACTTTTATCTCTGACCTCTCTTTCTTCACTTATCTTTATGTTTCTTATTTGTTGTTCTGATCATCTTTTTCTTTTGTGCAGATAACTCAGAAATACAATAGGCCTTTGCAAGGAAGTGGACGGCCAAGAAGGCGGCCAAGGAGAAGAAGCTTGCAGCCCGGAGAGCGGCTGCTGAAAAGAGGAAAAGGGCCGAGGAGGAGGTGGCCTGGATGAATGAATCTGTCCGGGCAGAAAATCAACAGCAGCGGGAGGTGACCCGGACGGACTCTCAAGAAGAGTCTGAAGACCATGTTCCCTTCATCCAAAGGAAGAGAAATGCTACAACAAGCCCGGAACTGATACTGGTTGAAGACAACACAGGAGGAGATCAAGGCACCTCCCAAACAACTCAATCCACCCCTCCTTCACAAGATCGGCTCTTCACCGAGCCCCCGTAGCCCAACCATCCTACATGGGCCAATATCTTCACAGAGGGAGCCATTCCTACTGGACTTAGGCTTCTGAAATAGATGTTTATTCCTATTGAGGAGGCGCATCTGAAGAGCTCTCTCCCAACCCCCAAGCTCTTCGAGCTGTCCAACCGGATCTTTTCTGTGAGTCTCTCTGATTTTTTATTTTTTTTATACTAACTTCTTTTAAACATGGTGTTCAAATGCTTGTGGCGACCTTTGAAGAGGTAACGGTGGCGGCTACCACAAAAGGAAATCAATCCCGGGCAATGCAAGAGCTTCACTAGCAACTCCAAGAAGAGATGTCTCGGGTCTGACCTGCCCACAAGGAAGAAGTGGCCGGCCTCCTAACTGCTTTGGACACGGCCAACCAACAATTGGCACGGATGAACACAGATCTGGAGAAGGCCAAGAATGATGTTAATGAGGGCCTCGTTCGGGAGGAATCTCTATGAGGGACTATCTCTGTCTTGGAGTCGAGGAATCATTCTCTATCCGAGCAGGTAAAGACACAACAATCCAGGGCGGAAGCTGCTGAGAGTACCCTAGCTATTGCAGAATATAATAAGGACAAGTGGCAGGCCTCCTTCATCCAGTCTCTGGAATTCAAGAAGGTCGTTGAAGATCGGGCCTATCCTCTCTTCAAGACCGGTTTTGACAAATGATTGGTATTATTTGAAGAAGCCGGGCTCATCCCGGAGGATAGTGAAGGTTTTCCCGGTTTTGGCTAGGCCATAGCGTCCCTTAGAAATAATTAGATTCTTCTCATTCATAAATTGCTTGTAAATGTTGAATCTCTGAATTTTTCTAAGTGTTGGAAAATAACTTTGGTATAAAGCACGAGTCTGGTTGTGGATCCCTGGTTTTAAAGTGGTCGAGGTGCGGAGCCCCGAGCTAGGGTACGGAGCCCTGAGCTTAAAGTGGTCGAGGTGCGGAGCCTCGAGCCAGGGTACGGAGCCCTGGGCTTAAAGAATAACCAGGGTATAGAGCTCTAGGCCAAGGTACGGGTACCTGGACTTGGAGTGGTCGAGGTGCGGTGCCCCGACCCAAGGTACAGAGCCCTGGGCTTAAAGTGATCAAGGTGTGGAGCCCCGAGCCAAGGTACGGAGCCCTGGGCTTAAACAATAACCAGGGTATGGAGACCTAGGCCAGGGTACGGGTCCTTGGACTTGGAGTGGTCGAGGTACGGAGCCCCGAGCCAAGGTACAGAGCCCTGGGCTTAAAGTGATCGAGGTGTGGAGCCTCGAGCCAGGGTACGGAGCCCTAGGCTTAAAGAATAACCAGGGTATGGAGCCTCGAGCCAGGGTATGAGTTTCTGGACTTGTAGATTAACCGGGGCATTGTACATCCCAGGTTTAGATATAATATTCATGCACTTTCTGAGAAGAAAATAACTTCATTATATCTTCAAACAATAATTACATATTAAGCATAATACTTTTTCAAATGAAATATATTTCAGGGTCGCTTGAGAGAGCTTCCTTGAGCATCCTCAAGATAAAATGCTTCCGAGCAAACTTTCCGGATTATCTTAAAAGGTCATTCCCACAGAGCTTCCAATTTACCAACATCTCCAGCTGGATTGACTTTTTTCATCACCAGATTTCCTATTTGAAAGTCTCGGATTCGGACTTGCTTGTTGTATGATTTCATAACCCGGCCTCGATAAGCTTCCATTCGAATCATACCACTGCTCTCTCTTCTCCTCTAATAGATCCAATTCTATCTCTCGCTTCTGATAATTGTTATCCGGGTAAGATTCTACCCCGGTAGAAAATTGCCAAATTTCAATAGGAAGAACTGCTTGAGAACCATATACTAGATTAAAAGAAGTTTCCTGAGTAGGTACTCGGGGTGTGGTCCTGTATGCCCAGAGAACACTATGTAGCTCATCCACCCAGTCTTTTCCTTTGCCTTACAACTGAGTTTTCAAGACATGCACAATGATTCTGTTTACGACATCTGTTTGACCATTTTCTTGAGGGTAAGCAACAAAAGTGAAAGACTGAGTAATCTTCATTTCTTGGCACCAAGACGTGATCTCCTTTCACTGAAACTGCCTTCCATTATCTGAAATTAGTTTCCTGGGAACTCCAAATCGGCACACTATGTTCTTCCACAGAAACTTCAACACTTCCTTCTCAGTAATCCTAGCCAGGGGCTCAGCTTCTACCCATTTGAAAAAATAATCAACAGCTACCAATATAAATTTTTTTTGAGCCCGGACAACTTGAAAGGGACTGACAATATCCATCTCCCACTGATCGAAAGGGCAAGAAGCCCAAATGGGCCTCATAAGAGTAGCCGGGCTCTGCTGAAAATTAGAATGATGTTGACAACCATCACATGCCCGAACCACGTGAGCAGAGTCTTGGTTTATACTCGGTCACCAAAATCTAGCAAGCATTGCCTTCCGGGCCAACTTTATTCTCCCGAGATGCTCCCCACAACATCTTTCATGAATTTCCCTGAGGACATAATCAACCTCTCCCATAGATAAGCACTTCAACAAAGTTCTCTGGTATGATCTTCTATACAAGATGTTATTTAAAAGAACAATCCTGGGAGCTTGTCTCTTGATCTTTTGAGTCTAAGCTTGATCTTCAGGTAATTCATTGAAGGCAATGAATTTTATCAGAGGTGTCATCCAGGAATCCTCTTGCGTTGGCAGCACTTTCTCCTCTGTGGAAAGAATTAGTCGGGTAAAATGCAATACTTCTCGAGTATTGACTTCTGATAAGGAGGCGGTTAGTTTGGCCAAAGCATCTGCTTCCCCATTCTCATCCCGTGAGATCTGCTCAATACTCCAATCCACAAAAAATTCTGCTTGGGTTTTAATCAGCTTTAGATGTTTAAGAATTCTATCATCCTTAGTCTCATAAACGCCCTTTATCTGCTGAGTGACTAATTGTGAATCGGAATATAAAATGATCCAGGAAGCTCCAATTTCCCGAGCAGCACGTACACCGACGAGAACACCCTCATACTCTGCTTCATTATTGATCACCCGAGAGTCAATTCTCAAAGCTAATTTTATCTTTTCTCCCGGAGGGCTATTATCACCACTCCTACTCCACATCCGGAGAGACTAGACATCACATCCACAGATACTCTCCAAATCTTTTTCTCATTAGGCTGAATCATCTCAAACAAGAAATCTGACAGGGCATGTGCTTTGATAGCAGCTCGAGGTTTGTATTCAATGTCATATTCTCCCAACTCCATTGTCCACTTGATCATTCTCCCAAACACCTCCGAATGAGTCATAATATTTCCAAGAAGACTATTGGTAAGCACAATAATTTGATGCGATAGAAATAAGGTCGCAGTTTTTGGGCAGTCATAACCAGGGCCAGAGCTATCTTTTCCACTTCACTGTACCGGAGCTCGGGTCATTTGAGAGCATGACTACCATAATAAATAGGCTTCTGATCAGAGCCTTCTTTCCTTATAAGCACCGAACTGACAGCAAACTCAGTAGTTGACAAATATACAAACAATTTTTCCTCTGGCTCTGGTTTCACTAGGACAAGAAGCTCCGCCAAGTGACTCTTAAGATCTTTGAAGGCCTGCTCGCACTTCTCATCCCACCCAAATTGTTGTGCCTTCCGAAGGACCTGAAAGAATGGATAAATCCGATGTGCAGATCGGGATATGAACCGGGAAAGTGAAGCGATTCTCTCGGTCAGCTTTTGCACTTCTCGAACAAATCGAGGGGATGACATGTCTAGCACTAACTTGACTTTCTCAGGATTCACCTCGATCCCCCGGTCAGTAAGCATAAAACCCAAAAATTTGCCACTTTTTACGCCAAATATACACTTGGATGGATTGAGTTTTATCCCATAATGCATGAGAGTAGCAAAAGTCTCCTCCAAATCAGAAATAAAACAACGAACTTCTCGAGACGTGCCCAAGATATCATCAACATACACTTCCACATTTATCCCCATTTGCTTCTCAAAAACTCTGTTCATCAGACGCTGATATGTTGCCCTAGCATTCCTTAACCCGAAGGGCATAACCACATAACAAAATGTGCCTCCCGAGGTAATGAAGCTAGTTTTATCTTGATCATTCTTGGCTAGGAGAATTTGATGATACCCCTGGTAAGCATCCATGAAACTGAGTAATTCATATCCAGAGGTGGAATACACCAACTGATCAATCCTGGGCAAAGGATAATGGTATTTGGGGCAAGCCTTGTTGAGATCTCTAAAATCAACACACATCCTCCACTTCCCGGTCAACTTGGGTACCACCACCACATTCGAGAGCCATGTAGGAAATTATATTTCTCGAATGTGGTCGGCCAGCAACAAATCTCGAACATGTACATCAATTACTTTGTCTTTCTCAGGACCAAAGTGTCTATTCTTCTGCTTAATAAGTTGAGATCCCGGAAGGATGTTCAAATGATGCTCAACTATCAGGGGTGAGATCCCGCTCAATTCCAGTTGGGACCAGACAAAAACATTAACATTAGTTTTTAAACGGTTTATTAAGCTGATCCGGGTAGGTAAGTCAAGATCTCGAGCCACCCGGATCTCCATGCCTTGCCCAATCTCCACTACTTCATGCTCCTCCTCCGCTACAAAATGAACCTCACCATTCTTCACTAATCTCTCGTCCCCCTTATCTCCGCTCACTCTCTTCTCTTCTCTCTTCGTTTTCTTTTGATCCACCCTGACCGCTTACACGTAACACTTCCGGGAAGAAGGCTGGTCTCCCCGAACCTCTCCTACTTGGTTTCCCACTGGAAATTTTGTCTTCTGATGATATGTGGATGCTACGGCCTTCAGCTCATTCATGGTCGGCCGCCTCATAATAATATCATATGATGACGGGGCATTTACAACAGTAAAAGTGGTCATGACAATCTTCTTCAATTCCCTGGTGCCCAGAGTCAAGGGCAAGATAATCTCTCCTTCAGGGTAGACGGCATGGCCAACAAAGTCAAAAAGTACAGTTTCCACTGTCTCCAACTGGTACCCTTGCAAATCCATCTGTATGAGGGCTTCCTTGAAAATAACATTTACAGAACTGTCCGAATCGACAAAAACCCTTATGATGTCATAACTTGCTACTCGGGCTTGGATTACTAGAGCGTCATTATGGGAAGACTGACGCCCTTAAGATCCTCCGGGCCAAAGCTAATAACCGCCTCACTCCTCCTCACTCACTCAACCTCCATACAATCTCTCCTACTCCTTGACTTCCAAGCCCGATTAGAATCACCATCGGTAGAACTTCCATAGCTCATTTTTATTACCCCCAAGACATGGGGCAAGGCCCTCTTCCTCTCAGGCTCCTGATTGCTTCATCCCCTATGAGCATCTCTCGAATTTTCCCAGACACTGGGTCCTGGCTGCCAACTTGTCCAAGGTGGCAACCTCGTCCTCTTATTGGGTGGATTATATCTCTGGACAGCAGGCAAGACATAATCTCTTTTTAGCATTCGGCAATCCTCTGTGTTGTGACAACACACTTTATGCAGGGTAAAATATCTCTTCTTCTCGGGCCTAGCAGGCTGTGGAGTGCGATCCAGATCTTTCGATCTTTCTGTGCTGCATTCTTGAACTTCTCGGTCCAGGGCAATCTTTAAAGGCACATGTTGAGAAAAATGCCCGGGAATGCCCCTCCTCTGCCCTCTCTCCTCGGGTCTGGCCACCCGGTCACCCCTCTCTCTTTTCAAAGCATCTCTTTTCTACTTCTGAGCCTCTTCCATATTAATGTATTTTTCTGCCCGGGCCAAAAGATCTTCAAAATCCCCAGGCGTCTTCTTGGTCAACGATCAAAAAAATTCTCCCTCCCTTAGCCCTGAATGAATGCAGTAGTTTTGGTCTCGGGGGCGCAGGAGGGAACATCCAAAGCAACACGATTAAATCTTCAGATGTAAGCCCTTAAAATTTCTTCCGGACTTTGCTTTACTTCAAAAAGACTAAAAACAGTCCTTTTGTACTTTTTGCTGCTGCTGAAGTGATGTAAAAACACATTTTGAAAGTCCTCAAAAGATTGAATGCTCTGAGGGGACAATCTTTCAAACCATCTCTGGGCCGAATCCACCAGAGTAGTTGAAAACACCTTACACTTGATCTGATACCCATAGCAATGCATCATGACCATGTTCTCAAACCGGGCCAAAAGCTCCTCAGGGTCAGCACTGTCATCATAATCCTTGATTTTGGCAGATTTAAAATGCCCGGGCAGAGGTTCCTGGACGATGGTATCAACAAAAGAAAATCCCTTATTGATTACTCGGGCATTATTCCGACACTCCATTTGCCCCTCCAAAATCCTCATTTTCTGCCTCAATCCTTCCAACTCCTCGGCCACAGTGGGGAATTTAGAACCAACACTAACATCTTTATCTTCCATTCTCACTTCCTCCTCTCTCGCCTCTTGCTCTCGCTCATGCTCCCCTTCGGGTTGTGTAGCATGATGAGAAGGGGCCTTTCTTGCTACAGCCTTTTCGACGGCGTCAGAGATAATCCTAGCCAACTCCTCAGGTGACAAAGTAATAATAGGTAGAGGTCCTGTGAATGGAGGACCACCTTGACCAGATATAAGTGTATTATCTCCAGGAGCCCGAGAAGTATCTTGATTTGTCCTTCTTGTAGGAGCCATGTCTTCGTCTTGAGCTCAATTTCCCAGAGACGGCGCCAATGATATGATCCCAGTGAATTAGGTGAGTAGGATCGGGGGAATTCACCGGATGCGGTAAGAGTTGTGTTTAAGGAAAATGAGCAAGGGATAGGGCTTCAAACGTAACCTGCAAACAAAGAAATTAACTCGTGAATAGGCGCCGGAGGGGTGTCCGGTGTGACCACTCCGATGCTTAAGTCAGCAGATGAAGATGATGAAAATGGCTATATATGTAAGGATAAACGTGAGTGACAAGAGAATCTGTGAATAAAAAATAAAGACCCTTCAAATGTAAACATACCTGCTATTTATTAAAGAAAATCTCGTGATTACCTTGTTTTCAGTGCCTACTTGCTACTCAGGGTAAGATGGATGTCCATACCCTATTTCTGACAACTTGTTCTGACACGCCAATCCCCATGATTCTGACAGTAATGATTGCCAAGAATAAAGTAGCACATACTTTTGCGCTTGAGTAAAGTGCTAATTTCGAGGTAGCCCGGATGGAAAGCTTCCTTGGAACTTGTATGAGAGCTCGGGCATCTGGTAGCCCAGGGAGAAGATGTCCCGGTCATTCATCTGCCCGGTTAATGAAGAATTTATCCTGCAGATTGACCCTGATTTGGATTATCCATATAATATCCTGGGTCATCCATGACCCGTGCTCTTATGGAGGTATCATAAGTGATTATGTTGAAGTGTCATAATTCACAATCTTTCAATCCGTGGATTCCAATCCAAGACGAGGACTTGAGAGACGAAAAAAAAGTTTCCCAAATACGAAAAATTTATTCTCCAAACCAATCCATACATCCTATTATATTTCTTTTAAGAGGTTTCCGATTTTGGCGTTCTTATCTAATTATAGCATGAATAAAATTTGATTTTTAATGATATATAGTTCACCTTAAACAACCAAAAAGAAAGAATAATAAAACCTTTCGATAAATGAATATATAAATTAAATTGCTCTCCTCTTTAATGCAGATAAATAATTTTCTTTATTTCCTTTATCATAAATAAATGTAATATTACGTAAAGTATGCCATTACAAAGCGAAAGGAACAAATTCAAAATAACAGCCCTGTTGCCAACTTGCATTTTCAATCGTTTAATAGAATTCAAACACAGATAATATTTTTATTTTTCTAAAAAGAAAAAACAATGTACGAAAAAGAAACGACACTAAATAACAAGTGGGCTTTTGTTCGTACAATATAGAGTTTTGATATGCTACACACCTACCGTGCACATTTATGTGAGTACCGATGAGGTGTCACTCACCTATTGGATGTTATGAAATATAGAAAAATTGCGCATCCAGTAGGTGAGTGACACATCATCGATGCTCATATAAGTGCGCACGGTAGGTGTGCAGCATATCAAAACTCATATAATATAGAGTTTTGATATGTTGCACACCTACCGTGCACACTTATGTGAGCACCGATGATGTGTCACTCACCTATTGGATGTTATGAAATATAGAAAAATTGTGCATCCAATAGGTGAGTGACACATCATCGGTGCTCACATAAGTGCGTACGATAGATGTGCAGCATATCAAAACTCTATATATATATATACTTTTTAAATTGTAGCCCCGGAAGTTAACAATCACTTTTAGTCTTAACAAGTTAGTCCTTATTTTTACTTTTTAGTCCATTTTGCTAATGTGATTGCTGACATTATTAATGTGTTTTGCATCACGTCAATTTTTCGACGAAAAATGATTAAAAGTGCCAAAAAACAACAGTTTGAGAACACGCCCCATTTATGTTGTATGTATACTAATAATTCACTTACTAAAAAATCATAGTTTATATACAAATTAAAGCATACACCCAAGGAAACGACTTGTTACCATTAAACTTCAAACTTAAAACATAATCTCGAACTTGATACTTTGATATCATGTGTGTTATAACTCATCGGTCGTACCATTTATCTTTCCTTGTGCTGTCTCTGTTCTTAAATCTTAAAATAATATAATATGGAAAGCATAGATTCAAATACACATTTATATTAGATAATTAATCAACATTATATATTATATTGATAATGCGGTTTAAAGTTATTAATCTTTACAAAAATCATAGGCACTTGCACTAGAAAATTAAGCAAATTAAAGTTGTACAGAATTAGAATAGAGGGATGCAATTCATCTTTTTCTGCAACGTTTTGTCATAATGGACAGATTATAAAGTTAATGGAATTATCTTTTGTAAAAAAAAAAAAAAAAAAAAAAAAAAAANTAAAAATGTTAAATATATGTCAAATCATTATCAGACATGTTTAATCATAATTAAAATTAAAAAATAAACATGTAAATTATAAACTTAATTTATTATTTTAAAATAAAAGTACATACCTTCAAAATAAAAAAAAATTAAAAAATAAATAAATGCGATTAATTGTGCTTAAACATGCTTAATTAAACATCTTAATTATGCTTAATTCGGTCAAACTACAGTTTGACCGCTTTTTTCCGCTTTCTCCGAAGCGGGACGTTTTTGCCGAGCTTCAAGCTTAAGCGCGCTTAAGCGAGGCTTAAGCGGGCTTTTTAGAACCCTGATTAAAACTTAAATAAATTCGTACTAGGTGTTAGCTTCTATAGAAAAAATAAAATCATATAATAAAAGAAAAATCTTTTCTATTGATAAAAAAAATCAACATCATATTAAAAAAATGGATAATTAATATTTACTTCTCAATATTTATGTTTTTTGTATGCTATAATTTTTATAATTGATAAAAAAAATAATGTCAAATATATAAAATGTACGAGTTAATGTAAGGAGTGGGTCTCATGAATCCTAATCTGTGAGACGAGTCAACCTTACCGATATTCACAATAAAAAATAATACTCTTAACATAAAAAATAATATTTTTTACGTGAATGACCCAAATAAGCGACCATTCACATAAGTTTTTGCCAAATGAAATGACCCCTTGAAAAAAATATTGAGATGATTTAATTTTTGGCCAAATTTTCAGCTAAATGCGCAAGTGATACCAGGTTGCACCTCACAATTGTATCAACGAAAGCACAAGTTTCTTCCTTCGTATTCCCTTGGGGAATATCCACCACGTACGATTCAACCACCACCGTCCCATTCCCTGTGCCGCCACTAGACGGCTGCGATGCATGCAGAGTCGTGACGGACCGGTAGTTATGCAAACGGTGGTCGCCGCCAACCACGCTGAAGCTCATCACGTGCTCCTCATCATCCAGGATTTCGAGTCTCTCGGTGCTGGAAGCCGCCGGGAGGCCGGAGATCACGTGAACCTCCCGCAGCGTGCCCACTTCGCCGCCGCCGAGTATGACGTTACAGCTCTTGAGAAAATGCTTGTAAGCGTGCGGCTTGTCGAAGCGGCGGACTAGAGACCACACAGAGTCTATCGGAGCGTCGATCTCCTGGACCACCGTGGAGCAGCACTGGTTCTTCGCCGCGGAGTGAGTGTGGTGGTGTAGCAAATTATCCGGCAGGGGAATCTGATCGCCTGAGATTTCAGGCATTACCCAGGAGGTCTTCTGAGGCTTACTGTTGAAAGCGGCGGCCCCTCCAGTTACTCCACCGCTTGTAGCGGTATGGTTGATCGGGTTGATTCTTTGAAGCTGAAGAGAGGAAGACATTAGGAGTTAATTTTTGAATAATTCAAGAAAATGTTCAGACGGTGCCGTAACAGCCACATATACAATGTATATATATAGAGAAAAATTAAATAATAATAATATTAAAATATTATTTTTGTACCATGGTTTTGATGTTTCCTTGGAGGAGAAAAATATAAAAGAAAATGAATAATCTCACGGGATGCTGCATGTGGATCCCAACTTGCACGAACATCTTCTTGATAGAAACTGTCATTAACTAAACCCGAAAGTTTTTTTTTCAACTCATTTGTTTAATTTTGGATTTCGGTCAGATTTTGGCTTACTAAATGTTAATTTTTGTCTAATTTCTGACAAGTCACGTTAAAAGTCATCAATTTCAGATGTGATGTTAGTATTTTTCTATATAATGTAAGTATTTATGTTAATATATCTAGACGCGGAGCTAGGATTCCGATTCTATCCGGGCTAGAATTCTAAACTCTAAAATCTTTTACTATTTTAAATTGATCTACCCGGGCTAATATCAAATTTATCCAAAATTATACAAAAATTTACATATAAAATTTTTAAAAAAATTTAGCCCGGGTGAAAAGCAAAGTGACTCCGCCCCTGAATATATCGGTGTCATATACAAAATATAACTAAAAACAAGAAAAAACAAAGTTATTGTATCAAAACTAACTTTTAAGATTTAATGAAAAAGTTATTTTTCCTAATTAAACTACTAAGAACTTATCAATGCTTATTAAACAAAGAAAAATTATCAATGCTGCTCAAAATAAGATGCATGGCACATGTAAATGATGTGAGATACTTTTCAATTAGAGGCTTACAGCTACCTTTGTCTGAATGATTATTTTATATCGATGATTTATAGCTCATGTTCATTGGGCACCAAAAATAAGATTTGGGAAGAGATCATAGCTAGGTTCCTGACCAGATCGTCTAAAGAAAAAATAAATGTTTTTTTGAATAAGGACATTAAATATAGGAACGAACCGGCCATAACATGGTTGGGATTTGTTTTCAGATGAGTTCCGTCGATGCTCAAGTCAGAAATTGAAACGAGCTTGTATTAATCTACCCAAGCTCATATATATAATTATACTTACACTTTTGTCTAGTAATTAGAGTGGTTTGTGTTTTTAACATTCCCAACTATACTATGAGACCAAAAAATTAAAAGTATATAACTTACCATGACTTTTATCTTCGTCTAAGTTAGTTCAATCATGACTCATTATATGCTTTATTACAAATATATACCAACTTTGACACATCATATTACATCGAATTCCAAAATTTAAATGAAATTTTTTATCATTTCAATTTAATTCCAAGTTACAAATAAATAAAGATCATGGTTTAGTAATGGTTGTACATAAAGTTGGAAGACGAACCAGGAAATAGTAAACATAAGGTTCGAAGTTAATTAAGAGGCATAAATTCATGTTGTAGCCCTTCAGCCTGCTTAGCCGAGAGATGGTGTTTAAGGCGTTTATGGGTGATTTTTTATGAATTTATGTTTCTGAAGTTGTCTTCGGGAAATCCTCTGTTTTTTAATTTTTCTGGTATATTTTTTGTAATTCCTTTTATGTTTTGTAAAATTGCCATAGATGAACCTTATATTCATTCTTATTCTGGAAATTAAATACCTCCTTTTATTAGTTCAATAATTTGAAAATGGTATAAAGGCTGGAAACCAATAATCTCCATCTGTGCGAAAGCCACTAAGGAAACATTTGTTATTATTATTATTATTATTATTATTCAACTATCGATTGCAACCCTAGTGCCCTCAATCCCCACCCCATTAATTGGTGCGAAACTTCCGACGATTTTGATATGAATTTTGCATTCTATAATCTTTTTATTTTAATTGTTATTACATAAGTTAGTTTGTTCAAGTTTTATACGTATATTTTGGAATAAATTATTCAATTTTTGCTTTTAATGTATTATTTATTTTAAAATTTATTCAAATTTATTATTTATTGTTTAAGTTATAAAATTATTAGAACACATTTTATATGAGTTCATTTCACCCTTAATGTTAATATATTATGCTATATATATTTTTTCCATGATTATACATATACTTCAAACAAAATTTCTCCCACCCATAAATTTTTTTTTATAACATCAGTAGTAATGGCTTTGATCGTTCATTAGTATTTGGTAAAAAGTACATTTTTTGTGTTGTCACGTTCATATGTTTTGTTATCGATCATGTTATCGGTCAATTTATGATCTTAGTCTATTATGATGAAAAATGACTAAAATTGAAATAAAAAATAGTGCAAATTAGTGGATTAAGACCGTAGATTGATCCTTAACGTGACGAAAAATAAAAAAACGAGCATGTTACAGATCAAAAATATATTTTACCCCTTGTATGAAATGTTTGTGAAGAAATGATTTTGAACATCATGATCATATATTTTAACTATTCATATCAACATATATTGATATTTTTATATTGACTTATTGTAGACTATGATGTAAATCTTTCTAAGAAGTGAAAATAGCAACAGCGACCAAAAAGAGTACTAAATATATTTTTATTTTACAACAGCATATTAATATAGAAAATAAAATACATAATAATGATAAATGGAGACAACTTGTCCTCTAATCAAATGAAAAAAATTGTTGTTACTGTCGATTTTAACTAATTTGTCAAAATTAAGAAACTATCACTCTTTACCAAAAGTCAAATTTAGACAATGTAATCTGTGGGCAGTGGTTTCTAGCTTCCAGTTTTCACAATAATTTAAATTTTCTACTTGCAAAAAACCAAAATTTTATATCCATAAAGAATTACAATTTGGAGATTCCAATGTAAGCTAGCTTCCCTCTATATATAAAATATTATATATGATATTTTGGATGGATTCAGTTAATTTTGTGAAAATATATTATAATATCAAATTTTATATCATGAATATAAGATTTAGAAATATTGATATTGTCACGCCCCGAGCCCGTGTCCGTGTCTGCGTGACTGCACAATGGGTCTCTATAGCAACTACTTCGTATTCGTCCTAGTTTTATGAAAATGATTAACCCAAGTTGCTATAGAAGTCCATTGTAAGCCTATTATAAACTTATTTTAAATATTTAATTTTTAAGATGTGAGACAAGGGTATCACATATATATATAACTATTTGACAAATAATAAATACACAATGTATAAAAAAAATTAATAGTTGTATCATATTATATACTATCGAATAAAATATTTGTTTCGGATGGATTCAGTGTGGCAAAACTTAACTACGCGTACAAAGACCTAAAAAAGGAAGAAGAATAAGCAAATAAAATAAAATAAATTCCGATTCCGTGGAAAGAAAATGTATATATTTTCCTACCAACCAACAAGTGGAAATTGATTTACGTATTTAACAGGTTCTTACAATGTATGCATTTGGAACAAGTAGAAATGCTGAGAGATCAATTCTATTAATAACTAAAACATTTGGAACATAATCTCATTTTATCGCGAAGATTTGGAACTAATTAAAATATAATTATATGGCTAAATTTCTAAGAGGGCTGGAAGTCCATGTAAGAAATTAATTATATGTTTTCAAATTTTAGTTTTAGTCTATTATCTTTGTATTTTTTGCCACTTGTGTTTTTTTTTCTTCTGACAAGCCGTTGATGTGATGCTCACGTGTGTCACGCACGTTAGCATTCTCAATAAAAAGTTCCACAAAATGAAATATACATACTAAAATTCGATTTTGATGACATATATGATAAAAATTGTAAATAGATAACTATATGTGGCGAAATTGCAATTTTCTTTCATGAAGTTGTAAAAATGAGTAGCCGAAAATGTTTTTAGGACAAAGATGAGGGATTGAACTGAAATTATACAACCCACAAATACCATCTACACTCTGACAGGAGTCCTCCAAAACAGTGTACTGTGAACCTTAAGAGTTTGTTTTCTAAAATTTTAAAATTAAATAATATTTTTTTATGTTTAATAATTAAATAATTTTTAGATAATATCAATCTGTCACGATGATGAAAAAGGCAGTTAAGACAACCTTAGTCCAAACACATTCCTCTAGTGCTACTTACTTTAGGTGTCCCATTTGAAAGAAAAAAAACTTCGAGTGGTTTTATATATATTTAATTATAGGCATTAAGGTTCACTGTACTTGGAAACATGCACTAGTTCATGCACAACCCGATTAAAATAAGTTTTATTGGAAACCTAATGTAATATATTTTGAGTAGGTCTCTTGTGAGACGGTCTCACGAATCTTTATCTGTGAGACGGGTCAATCCTACCGATATTAACAATAAAAAATAATACCTTTAGCATAAAAAGTAATACTTTTTCATGGATGACCCAAATAAGAGATCCGTCATATACAAAATACGACCCGTGAGACTGTCTCACACAAATTTTTGTCATATATTTTATAGAGATTCTGAAATGGTTTGGATTGCATTCATGGTGAGTCGTTCAAAAAATTAATATTTCTCATGTCTTAAAAATTCTACCAATTTAGTTATAGTAAACATCTATTTCATGACTGAGTATATGTCTGTTTTGAGACAGTCTTACTTATCTATTTACGCGAGACGTATTAACTTGATTTATATTTAAAATGAAAATTAATAATTTTTAACATAAAAAAATAAATTTTTTTTACTAATTAAGGCGAATTGTAGATCTTTATCACAAAATTGACCCGTGAGACGATCTTTCATGTTCACTTGCATTCTTGGATATTACTTTATTCAAGGTATACTTCAAGCTAAGAAATATGTTGCTGTTGAGATGGTGGGTGAGAATCTATTCTCCTTGGATTTCAAATCTATCAATGACAAACAAAGGGCCTTGCACGACGGACCGTGGAATTTCTTTAAAGATCTGGTCTTGTTTGCAGAACCAAGAGGGCTACAAAATCCTAATGATATAGAGTTTACAGAAGTTCCCCTTTGGCTCCAACTCCATAATCTTCCCCTTGCCTTTATGCAACCATCTATTTTGCGGAATCTAGGTGAAAAGTTAGGGAAGGTCCTTGAAGTGGAAGCTGAAAATCGAGATATATATTCAGGGAAATTTGCTAGGATACGTATTCTAAAAAAGTTGGCTGATCCTTTAGAAAAAGGTATATGGGTGAAGCTAGAAGACTCGCAGGAGGAATCATGTATCCTTATTCTTTACGAGAGATTACCGAATTTCTGTTATGCTTGTGGTCGGGTAGGTCATGTTGTTCGAGCTTGTGAGGATAATATGGTGGAGAAATCTTCCTTGCAGTTTGATGGTTGGTTGAGGGCTCCTGCAGCAGCAATGGGACGTAGACCAGGACATTCGAGAAATCATAATTCGGAGACCAGTGAACCATCTGAGCAGGGGGGAGCTACTGAGTCTCCGGTTCAATCTAATCCTGAAAATGTTTCTAATTCAGTAGAGAATCTTCTATTGAATTCGGAAGAAAGGGACCAAGATATGCATCGAGAGGAAGATGGTGGAGCAGTGTTCGTTCCCAATCAGTCATTATCAACAGCCCTTATCATTAAAGACAATATTGGTTCAATGGAGGCGGGAGTATTGGTCAATGTCGATGATGTAACCTACAAGGGTGAATCAGCGGGTTCCTCAGAAATCAAGTTGATAAATAAAGGAAAAGCTAAGATTATTTCTAATGAGGGCACGAATCTGGGAATGACACAGAAGGGTCACAAAAAATGGAAAAGACTGGCTCGAGGGGATTTTTTGAGATTTCCGGATAATGCAACAGAGATCATTATAAAAGAAGAAGGAAAAAGAATCAGAGAACAAGCTGAACTTGTTCGAGATCCCGCTAAAAAGGCGAAAAACATCTCCGAGGTAATTGATGCAAATGAATTTAATCTGGCGGTGGCTGCTCAGCAGTCCCGCCAATCATTATGAATTGCTTTGTTTGGAATGCACGTGGGCTTGGGAACCCAAGTGCATTCAGAGAGTTACGGCGCCTTGTGGCTAAAAGTAACCCATCTATATTATTTATATGTGAAACTAAGCTATATAAGCATCAATATGAAGAGTGGAGGAGATATTTTAAATTCAAAGGAATTTTTCCAGTTGATTGTGAAAGGAGAAGAGGGGGTTTGGTTTTGTTGTGGAAAGAGCCGTATGAGATTAAAATCACTTCATTTTCAACGGGTCATATTGATTGTCTTGTACTAAATGATCACAAGACTTGGAGGTTTACTGGTTTTTATGGTAGCCCTATCCCAGCATCAAGACATATATCATGGAAACTTCTTAAAAGATTGTATGATCTACATGAATTTCAGAAGCTACCTTGGCTTGTGGGAGGAGATTTTAATGAGATTCTCTTTGAGAGTGAAAAAAGTGGGGGCTCACTTAGATCTTTGGCTCAAATGTCAGATTTCAACGAGGTGATTAATGCATGTGGCTTAAATGATTTGAGTTTCAAAGGCGATCAATTTACTTGGTGTAACCGAAGGTTCAATGCAGAGATTATCTTTGAAAGACTAGACCGATTCTTTTGCAATCTTGAATGGCACAATCTTTTTCCAATTGCTGAAGTGCACCACCTGGACTTCTTTAGGTCGGACCACCGACTTATCTCAATCTCTATGAAATCGGGGTGTGAATCAATCTTCAAGAAAGGACCGAAAAGATTTATGTTTGAGCACAAATGGATGCTAGAAGAGGATTTTAAGGAGATTATGCAGCAATGGTTACCAAGTAACAACCGGGTTGATCTACCGAAGAAATTAACTATGTTCAGCGAGTTTCTTCAAAAATGGGCTGGATCCAGATTCTCTCACTTACCAAGACAGATCGAATCGTTGCGCAAAGAGCTGGCCAGTTTACTGACTCCTGATAATGCTGTTGATAATGCGGGCAGAATAGCTGAATTAGAAGGTAATATCGAGAAGCTGACATGCCAAGAGGAAATGCACTGGAAACAAAGGGCTAGAACAAATTGGTTGGCTCAGGGAGATGGCAACACTAAGTTTTTTCACTCTTATGCATCTGAAAGGAAAAGAATCAATCATATCAATGGGATTTTTGATGAATGTGGGAATTGGTGCTCGAAAACTGAAGACATCGCAGAGATTTTCTTGAAATACTACGATAACATATTCACCTCTTCCAATCCAACGAATCATGATATTGAGGAAGCTATTATTAATATTGGGCCGATTGTGGATGATAATATGAATATTACTCTTTGTGCTCCATACACTGCCATGGAAGTCAAGAAAGCTTTGTTTGACATGCATCCTTCTAAAGCTCCGGGGAATGATGGTTTTACTGCTCTTTTCTTTCAGAAAAATTGGGATATTGTGGGTGATGAAGTTACAGAGGCTATTCTCAACATTTTGAATGAAAACGGTGATTTATCATCTTGGAACTCAACTGTCATTGTTCTCGTCCCTAAAGTGCTGGAGACATCAATACCGAAGGACTTTCGTCCTATTAGTCTGTGCAACATATGCTACAAAATTGTTTCTCGTACAATCACAAACAGATTAACGCCAATCTTATCCATAGCTATTGATCAATTCCAAAGTGCATTTGTTCCGGGTCGTTTAATTACTGATAATGTTATTATTGGATTTGAATGTATGCATTGGATTCGCAATAACAGGAACGCCAAGAAGGGATTTGGAGCTTTGAAGTTAGACATGAGCAAAGCATATGACCGCGTAGAATGGAGATACTTGGAAGCCATCATGCTGAAGTTAGGCTTCGCTGCGAGTTTTGTAAGGCTGATCTTAAAGTGTATATCTACTGTCACTTATTCATTCCGTGTTAATCATAATACTTATGGTAAGCTGGTCCCAAAGCGTGGTATTCGTCAAGGTGATCCTTTATCTCCATATCTATTTGCTTTATGTGCTCAAGGACTTTCGGCCATATTATCTTGTGCGGTGCGAAATAAACTGTTTCAAGGAGTTAAAATTGCCCATAACTGTCAAGAAATATCTCACTTACTGTTTGCAGATGATAGCTTAATTTTCTTTCGTGCTATGGAAACAGAGTGCATACAGCTTCGAAGATGTTTGAGAGTTTATGAAAGAGCTTCTGGCCAAGCAGTAAATTATGATAAATCGGCCCTCAGCTTCAGCCCGAGTGTTTCTTCGGATACTATTAATGCAATCCAGACTATCTTCTCTATACCGGTGGTTCAAGGCCATGAAATTTATTTGGGCATTCCTACGTTCTCTCTTCGTAGTAAGCGCATTCAATTCTCTAATCTTCGTGAAAGACTTATCAAAATGATAAATGGCTGGGCATCACGGTTTTTCTCTGCTGGAGGAAAAGAAACTCTAATTAAATCAATCTTGCAAGCCATACCCTCTTATGCAATGTCCTGCTTTAAGCTACCTATTTCATTATGTCATGAACTGGAGCAGTTGTGCGCTAATTTCTGGTGGAATAAAAAAATTGATGGAGAGGGAATGCATTGGGCTAGCTGGAGGAAATTATGTAGGCCGAAGCAATATGGAGGTATGGGGTTTCGTAATCTCTCTGATTTTAATCGTGCTCTTCTTGCTAAACAGGTATGGAAAATTATTACGGAGCCTTCATCGCTTATGGCACAAACGCTCAAATCTCGATATTTTAAAGATTGTGACATTATGGATGCTACTTTAGGATCGAATCCATCCTACATATGGCCATCGATCCTTTGGAGTCGAGATCTTATTCAAAAAGGATTAATGTGGAGGGTTGGGAATGGATCCCACATCAATGCACTTACTGATTGCTGGATTCCTAGTCTCTTTTCTGGAAAAAGCTCGATGACAGGCTCAAGTGGTCTGAGTAAGGTTCAAGAACTTATTTCAGGTGACAGAACGTGGAATGAAGTTGAGGTACGCTCCAGATTTCCTTCGTTCGAAGCAGAATGTATTCTTGATATACCTCTGAGAAATCAGCACAATGAAGATGATAGATTTTGGAAGTGGGGAAAAAAAGGCAAGTACACAGTTAAATCGGGCTACCTGGCTCAAATTGGATGCTTTGATCCACATGAATCTCTATCGGCATTCTCGTTGGAAAAGTGGTGGAAAAATATTTGGCAGCTAAACATCCCACAAAAAGTTCGAATATTTTTTTGGCGTGCGAGCAATGAATTAATTCCCACTGAACTGAACTTGTTTAGAAGACATTTACATGCCAATGGATGCTGTTTTTATTGTAGCTCTTCCAATGCTTCAACAAGCCATTGTCTAATCTTTTGCCCCCTTGTAAGACATATCTGGAAAGGTACGCTTTTTTGGCCATATCTAAAGAAATGCGATGTGCTGTCGTTTATATCATGTGGGTTGTGCCTAATGGATCAAGTTTCAACTGCTGATTTTGAATTGTTTGCAATGCTTGCTTGGGCAATTTGGAAAGAGATTTGTATTTTAAAACATAATAGCCAAATTCCCAACAAATGTATTAAAGTTGAGTGGGTATTGTCATATCTTGAGCAATTTAGAACTGCTAGATGTGCTTGGAATTTAGCTTCAGGAGAGGTGCAGAGTAGCAGGGATATGAGGTGGGTGCCTCCTCCGTTCGGGCAGTGGCGACTTGATGTCGATGCTGGGTTTAATGATACTATTGGTAAATATAGTGTGGGTGCTGTGATTCGAAATCATTGTGGAATTATTTTTGCTGCCTCAGCCATAGGCATACGTAGACCAGGATCAGTGTTGGAGGCAGAGCTCTCGGCTATCCATTTTGGTTTGATGCTTGCTGTGAGAGGTAACTTTTCTGATGTTTGGGTCTTCTCGGACTCCTGTAATGCTGTTAAAGAGGTAATGTCGAAGTCTGAGGCTCGAAATCATCAAGGACTGTTAGTCTTGAACATATTGGATATTTTAACTTCTGGTAGATTTAAAAAGTTAAATCATGTTAGTAGAAATGCAAACAAGTTAGCGCACTGTTTGGCGCATTTTGCTTTATCTCATCCTTCTCGTTCATGTTGGATGGATGGTTTTTACCCATCGTGGTTGATGGATGTAGCTACTGTTGATTTAATTAATGCATAATATCTGATTTCAACTCAAAAAAAAAAAAAAAGAAATCGAGGATAATTATAATTTTTATTTTGATCATTTATGAACAAAATCATTTCGATCTGTCTTATTTACAACGCATCTAAAAAGTCTTTTAACAAAATTATTTGTTAAAAGAAATAACAGAAAAACAATACATAAGAAAAGAAGATCGAGCAAAACAGTTTCCGTCCTAAAAATTGATGATAAAAGAAATGTAAGTAATTATTGTTTTGGGGGAAATCAGCATGTGTAAATTGCAATTTGTGTTCCCATTTCGATATATCTTTAATGATGAATTATTTTCCAGGACGAAAAGCGTCCAAAATTCATGACCGTGTTAAATTATTTTAATTAAAGTCCATAAAATAATTCAATTTTGATCAATATATTTCATTAAAGTTTTAGAGAAAATAAATCAAAAATATTATCTGAATTAAGAAATAAATATATTAAGATTTGATTTACAATATATCGGGTATATATCATCAAGATAAGTCACAATCAATTCAAACTTACTTGATGATGGTACGAGTTGTCTATAAATTGTATTGTTTGGGGTGTTTAAGCACACAAGCAAAAGTTATACAACACCATCAATAGAGAAAAGACTCTCAAACGTTTAGAATATATTCAATGAGGTGTTTAATGTGTTTTTCTAACTTAATGGTTGGAGGTAACATTAGATCAATATTTCGGATTCATTTATCATGTTAATTAATTTATGTACATGATTATAAATTCTAACAGTTGATATCAGAGCAAGTTTTGCCTCTGTCTTTATACGATTAAGCAAATATTTTTTTTTTTTTGAAAAATCCATTTTTTTTTTTTGTGCAATTTTTCGAAATCCTTTAATTTTATGTCATGTTTTAATATAACCCGACGTCATTTTGTCTAAATACGGACATATAAAGGTCAACATAAAATCCATAAGACGGAAACATAATTCTCAAAGGATAAGCATGCTTCACGAACACAATATACCTTCGGGTCACAACCCGAGAAAAAAACATATTCGATAGTAATTCTAAGCATTCTGCTAATCAATAAAATACCATAATAATTGCAATACAATAAAATCCTAGGATCCAGATATCCCAATCCAAAATCTTTCTTTCTCTATCCTCGAAATGCACTCCAGTAATTCTGATTTGATATTACTTACTGTCGTGCCCACACACAAAACAAGACTATGGCGTTCCTATAATGATTATTCGAGCCCCATACATCCTCTAATTTCAAGCTAATCGAGCAAAAAATCTGAAATAATGAGGTTCAAGATGAAATGTCATGCTCAATGTCTCAAAATAAATCATGGCCGCAACGATATAAATTCTATAATGCCTCAATCATCAATAACATCTCAAATGAACATGTAATATACATTCCAACATAAACATCAAAAGCATATATGTGTGTTTATTAGCTAGAGCAGTCATCGGGACAAACTCGAGATCATCACAAATTTCATACATTTTCGATGAATACCAGATATAAATGGTTATATCAATCCTTGAGGCTAAATCTTAGCTCAATTCTCCAACACAATTTGAAATATTTCCATAATATTCTTTTTTTTTTTTTCAAAATGATATACAAAACTCAACAATATATCTCGTAAAGTGACTTATCCAATTCAATCATTAAAGTCCATGTCATTTCTGTTTGAGCAAAGTTCATTCAAAAGAACATATTTCACAAAATATGCAATACACTGACTTGTTTCCAGTTGGACATGAAAAATAACTCACATTGACTCATTTGATAAGTTGAACATATTCCGAAATTCATCCCTATAAATAGGCTAAGCTAGGGCTCAATATCAGGCATAACATAAACTCGGATATGGATTTCCAAGCATAACAACTTTAATAGAAAATTCATATCTCCTTGAATATCACTTCAAATCAAGTTCCGTAAATTGTATATGCAAGAAAAACTGAAGCCCAAGAATTAATCTTCCCAAAGTTTTTCGAATGAACTCATTTACTAGGTCATTTATAATTTGAAAACTACTGATCATATTTGTGAATTCTGTAACTGCATAGATTTGGACATTTTAGTATTTTTAGCATAACTTCTTCAATACTTAAGGGAATCATGCCATTTTGAAGACAATATCTACATCTTTTATTTGAACACCAAACTTAATTCCAAACATACGATTCTCAGATTTTTTTTTAAAAAAAAAACACATGAACTTGAATATCCAATTATTTGTATATGCCCCAGATCCGACACCTCTAGTATAATGTAATTAAAACGGGTAAATTTAAAATTTTATCCATTCTTGTAAATTTTAGTCGATTTTTTTTAAAAATAAAACCGGCAGCATTTTGTCTAAAATATTGACATAAAAATTTCAACATAAAATCCATAAGATTAATATTTCAAAACAACATAAACATAATTCTCAAAAGATAAACATGCTCCACAAACACAATATACCCTTGGGTCACAACCTGAAAAATAAAATACATGTCCGATGATAATTATAAGTGTAACGCCCCAGATTCGATGACTGTCATCACTGTACCAAGATGAGTCTTTCCAGCGTGCTTATGTCCTCACTCACACGCACCCTAGGAAACTTCCCAGGAGGTCACCTATCCCAGAATTCCCCCAAGTCAAGCACGCTTAACTTTGGAGTTCTTATGGGATGAGCTACCGAAAAGAAGATGCACCTTTGTGGTATGAGTAATACATATCAAATATTTTAAGCCCTCTTCAACTGTACAGTCCATTACATTGAACAGTCTCGGAATCCCTCTCCTTCCAGTGTAAGATTGGTTCATTCATGTTCCCTCCGCCTAGAAGCCTGCCAGGAGCCGCTCATTGTCCGTGCCACCTCATGGCACCGGCGATCACCTCCCGCCCTCTTCGGCCCCAGGCCTCACATGTCCACCAGCTTCCGCTTGGTTCGTCCCCAAACCACACCGTACTAGGAGAGGTAGGCTCTGATACCAACTGAAACGCCTCAAATTCGACGACTATCCTCACTGTACCAATACGAGTCTTTCCAGCGTGCTTATGTCCTCACTCACACGCACCCTAGGAAACTTCCCAGGAGGGCACCCATCCCAGAATTGTCTCAAGTCAAGCACGCTTAACTTTGGAGTTTTTATGTGATGAGCTACCGAAAAGAAGATGCATCTTATTGGTATGAGTAGTACATATCATCATAATATATGTGGGGATCGCTGCTGTGGCCCGAACACACATTATAGGCGCATCATAGTTTCTAGCACAGGTCATCACTTGATCCAACCTTTCGGGGTGATCCCGTGTGACTCCAAAACTATGATACGCCTATAATGAATGTTCGGGCCACATCAGCGATCCCCACATACATTATGCCAACTAAACTATAACTCCATATGTCCTCTAATCTCATGCTAATCAGCCAAAACATGTGAGACAACGAGGCTGAAGATGCAATGCTATGCTCAATGTCTCAAAATAAATCATGACAACAATATAAATTTCATAATGCTTCAATAACATCTCAAAGGAACATGTAATATATATTCCAACAAAAACTCTAAAAGCACATGTGTGTGTTTATCAGCTCGATCAGTCATCGGGACAAACTCGAGACAACCACAAATTTACCTCATGTTGTCGTTTCATACATTGTCGATGAACATCATATATAAATGGTAATATCAATGTTTTAGGCTAAAGCTTATATGGGGTCCGTGCTCCTGATTTACCTTTAATGACCAAACAAACATGATTCGTTAATGTGAACAGCGAAAGAAATTAAAAACCTTCTTTTTTGGGTAAATAGAAATTTCGGCATGACCTCTCAATAAGTTGGACATCCCAAAAATATTCCAAACAACACAAAAAACATTTATATACTCGAGATAAAGTCATAACATCAATTCACAAACCTACAGCCGCACTGGCCAGGACTAACACATGCAGAGCCGACAAGATTCGATCACACAACTATCAATCCAAAACATCGTAAAAATAACTGTATAGCTACACAGGACATTCCATAGCAAAAGTATGACTCGATGATATAATACACACATATATGTACTCTATATATATATATATATGTGGGAACTCTCAATCGACAATCCAACTACTGGGCACCGCTACCTGACGCTTCACCCGACGCGTCAAAGCCTCCTGGAAAACCTGTTATGGCATCAAAAACATCCACAGCATAAAAAGAAAATAGGGTCAGATCTCAGTCTGATGAACCAGTAAAATTATGAAAAATACAACTGAAATGAAATAAAATCAAATAAAATGCAATGAAATGCAATGCGTGTCGGTAACAACGAAATAACGGATACCAAAAAGGAGTCCAAATGAAACGCATCAGCAACAGGAACAGTGGCCACCCGTGCCAAGAATGCAACCACGAAACATTAAGCCGCCGGTCATCTATGCACGTAGCATCGAGGGTTCGGTAGCGACCCGATCAGTCCTCATGCAGTCATCAGGAGTGTGCTAATCCTATCACTCGCTCCATCGATGAGATGTCAGGAGTGATCTATATCTACCACTCGCTCCATAGATGACTCAACAGCTCAACAAATCAACAATGATAGCAATAAACGGAGTCAAGGCTCGAAATGCTATGCACTAATAGTATCATCTCAAATAAATGCATGAATACAATTACGTTATTCACAGAAGCAAATAAAGCACGCCACAAATCATTACCAAACTACGTAATGTCATTCCACGTCATAATGAAAAAGTTCATGTGTACCTCAACTGATACTTAATTTATCACCGAAATTTCCTAAGGATTTTTCCCAAAGAGTCCGATTCTGTGGCAAATAATTTATTTCACATCAACTTCTATTTATTTTTCCAATGTTCACCCATTTAGCCTAAAATTCCAATAATCCATAATTTATGTTTTAAAATTTCTAAAGATCATTGCAAAGTCAAATATATTGATTTATTTAACTTAATAAACCTAAATTCCTCAATAATATACAAATTGAAATTTTGAAAATTCAATCGTACTGAATCTGAAATTTTTGATATTTACTAGGAATTTCCAAAATTTTTATTTTCTATTTTTAATATTATAAACACATCCCAATAACGATTTAATATTTAAAAAAATCATAAATCCCAAATTAATAGGCTAAATTCGAAATATCATCTAACTAAATTTCGAAAATTAGCTTAATACCTCCAATTGGCTCAATGATTCGCCTACAATCAATAATACAACCTATATTAATTGTTGTTGTTGTTGTTGTTGTTATTATTATTATTCAACAAATTGGGCTGGGCATTTGAACATGGGTTGGGCCGGCTCTCACAGCTTAGCTCAATTCTCCAACTCAATCTGAAATATTCCATAATGCTCAATTTTATTCCAAATGATATACAAAACTCAAAAATTGACTCATCCAATTCAATCATTAAAATCCACAACATTTTTTTAATAAGGTTCAGTTAAAAAGAACACATCTCACAAAATAATCAATAAATTGTCTTGTTTCAGGTTGGACATGAAATATAACTCAAATGGACTAATTTCATACGTTGAACACAATCCCAAATTCATCCCTATACATAGGCTAAGATATGGCTAAATCTCAAGCACAAACATAAAATCGGATACAGATTTCCAAACAAAGCAGCCTTTATAGAAAATTCATCTATCTTTGAATATTACTTCAAATCAAGTTGTGTTAGTTTGATATGAAAGAAAATTAAATCCCAACAATTAATTTTCACAAATTTTTTCCAAACAAACTCATGAACTAGGTCGTTTATAATCTGAAATTTACCGATCATTTTCGTGAATTCTGTAACAACACAAATTTGGCACAGTTTGGTATTTTTACTATAAAATTTTCAATATTAAAGGGAATCAAGCCATTTCGCTCAACTTTGAAGAGAAGACAAGGTTCTACATTTTTTATTTGAAACCAAACTGATATTTCAAACATACAATTGTTGCGTTATCGGTTTTCTTGTGTCCAAATCACAGCGGAAGTTTTAAAATTTTATTTTGACATTCAAAATTTTCTTTGGATACTCGTATGATTTAAATTGAATAAACATTCATAGGGAGTTTGTAATATACTTTTAGTAAATAATTTCACTTGGAACCAACTACTCCGGTATTAGCGGATGTAGCTTTTGTTGTATGTCTCTACGAAATTTTTTCGAATCTCCTTCTTCGATCTCCGAATCAGGTCCACGACCGAATTACTTGTTCTTCTTCTGACTTGCATTATAAAGTATAGAAGATATTTTGCGTAGAGATAGAACACGAAGAAGAAATCGACTCGATACTATTAATTAGCACAAGTCGAATGTTCTTGCATAAGAAAGGGATTTCGAGAGCGGCACTTTTGTTGTGTCTTCCAAAAACTTTCGGATGCCTTTATTTTAAATAAGAATAAAAATCCTTATTATTATTTATGTGAGAACCCAAATTTTCGGGCATGTAATTAATTAAATATAGACATGTATAAGAATTTATTTTCGAGTTATAATAAATTCAAAAATATTAAATAATACATGATATTTGAGATTCAAAGCCAAAAGATACATGAAATTCGAAATCCAGTGCAAGATACACGATAAATTAAAGCTGGATATCAATCAAATTTGGAAGGAAATATTACATACAAGAAAGCTTTTCTCAACAAGGAAGCATATCAATATTTATAGATGGAGTATCTCGAAATTTATGGAAGAGCATCTCCTGCCTCAAATTTTTGAGTTTTCTCTCTAAAATTTCGAAATTCTTCTTCTTCAAAAAAAAAAATTTTCTGCACGAGTCATCAAAATTCTGTCCAAAGTTCAGAAATTCGTTTCTCTCGCTCGGCAACTCGGAATCTGATCATCACTGTTCAACATATTCTTTCATATGTTTTGAACAACATATCCAAATTTCAACCAAATCCAACGATTAGTATTTTGTCTATAGCCTTCGTAAGAAAACTGCTCAGATTCTAGCGAGAACAGCATACCTACGGTTTTTTGTCCATTGATAGGTTAAAACACCTTTCAAACCCGATCTTCACCGTTCATAATTTATTTTACGTACTTATGAACGTATTGTAAAAGTTTAAGCCCGATCCAACGGTTTTTTAAGGCGCAAGAAATTTTACAAGGCGACTGGTTTTTCGGTAGATGTACTACTGCATTTTCGAGGTGTCGGTTGCATGATTCCTCTATAGTTTCCGAATTCTTCACGTTTTCTTCTAATATAAGATAAGTGGGCTTGTTTTAAAGTTAAACTTTTGTTATGCATATTTATTTCGTTTTTTTGAAATGGTGTCGAGTACACGTTCTTCTTCTACTCCATTCTTGTGTTGGTCGTCAAATGGTTTTTGGCACTATGAGGATTCAACTTGATATGGGAGGGAATCTCAACCATGACATGACCCTTACGCGGTGGGGATGTAACCGCTATATGCCTTCACCCCCTTAGAGAATAAAAAATTAGAGACTGATATCAGTAAACCATTGAAAGTAGAGGAATCTCAGTGTATGGTAAATCTTATGCATGTGATATGAATGATGTTATGCAAGTCATGTGATTTTTGAAATTATGCATGTTGTTATATTGTGCTCGAACGACCCCCACTTACCGAGTTTTCACAAAATACTCACCCCCTTTACTCTATCCTCCCAGATAAATCAGAAGAAGAAATAGAAAAAGAAGAATCGAACACCAGTTTTTTGACTGATAGTGGACGTCTGAAGAATTTTAATTAAGAATATGTTCTTGTGAGTTTTTAATTCAAGTTATAAATGCTTCCGTATATTTTTTTTTCGTTTTCAGAGTTACTGTTGTAAATATGATTCCATTTTTATGGTATTTATGATATAAACTGATTTTGGTTTGTACTGTACTACGAGGCTTGTTGTTTAGCAATTATGTGATTGTTGAATAACGCTAGTGTCGACTAACCCCAATCTCGGTGTGTGACATTTAAGTGGTATCAGAGCCGCCAGGTTCATAATCCAGTTGGGAAGAAAAAAATCGGTCACATTTTGGCAAAGAGACAATGCAATCCCCTTCGGAATGACCAAAGAGTAATATAACAACTTTGTTGTGAGTCGTGGTCCGAAAACGCGAAATTCCTTCATTTAGGCCTCCGAAACCTCGTTTTTGCCGTTTTAGGAAATATTCGTAGACCCTATAACTTTTCGTAAGAAATTCTGAATTCGATTCCGTCAATTGTTCTGGAATCCTTTCGACGTATTCTTTCTATCCATGGGTTGATGTCCAAACTTTCTATTTTTGGAAAATTTCAGAGAAAATCCCGTTCAACGCGTTTCTTGGACTATTTTTCGAATTTTTTATGGAATTATATTATGGGGACAATTAGTATTTGTGTATATTTTTTGGAATATACCTATCAGAGATAAGTTGACATAAGCTTCTGATTTAAGATAAAAAAAAAAATTTTGACGCGAGGATGATGAGTTTTTTATGAAAACTAATATGAGAAAAGTTGATATAAGAATTATATCATAAGTTTTGGGTATTTCACTATAGAAGTTGATTTTGTGTCAATAGTTAACTATGTGGGCATTAAGTTTGGGTTATTAAGAATCCTAAGCGCTAACTTTAAATATACAACATCTTGGAATATCTTGTATAAAATGAATGCAAGAGATAATATCTCTAGGTTAAGAAATTTATATTATTTTGGGATAACTAGTAGGCTATGACCTTATGTAAATAAAATAAGTTATAAGATAGTGATGGATATCAAAGAATGTATAGTACAATAAGTTTTGACTTTTTATGATACTAAGAATGATTCAAAGAGAATGACATTCAATGAAATCCTTTGTGTTAGAGGGTGATAGGCTCATGGTCTTGATGAAAGTAAGATTTAATAAAAGAATAATCATTTAAGGTAACGACTAGATTATAAATTTTGAGATTTAAGTCAATAAGATGTGGATAGATATTGAGTTAAGTTTCAATATTCTACTTGAGTTTTAAGTTTTGAGATAGTAATCGGGATAATTTCAAGATAAGATAAAATTAGTATCAATTCGCATATGTTCAGTGCCGACTTGATTCAACTCATTTCAGTAGATTTCGATGACATCCTAGGGAAGAATTGGTTATCTAAGAGCCGTGCAATATTAGATTGCCAGAGTAAGATTGTCAAACTCTGAACCCCGAACTAAGAAGAAATCAGGTACCATGTCAATGCCAAGGAACATAAATACATTTTTTCTGTTTCCCAAACTTGGAAAGCCATTGTGAACAAAAGTGCAAGAATAAAATGAAATGAAGTTGGATATTCCAGTAATACGAAAATTTTCGGACGTTTTTTCAGAAAGGCTTCTTAGAATGTTCTCGGATTCGAGATAAATTTTGTACTGGTGATGAAACGACCTCTAAATTTTTTTATACTAATCATAAATCATAAACTCGAAACTACTATCTAAATAAAATGACTTAACATAATCAACAATCATAATAATTTAGCATATGAAATCTCGAGTGCATAAAATAAATCTTAAAGCATCGACTAACCAAAATTCCTAAATCGACTTTTAAAAAGATCGACTAACAATAAAGCAAAGTATAAAAATATCTCAAATAAAAATTCTTAACATAAATCTTTAAATCATTTATCTATCTAGCTAGTTCGGAAACATAAAGACCCTCGGGATGTACTGCTGCACTTGATCCACTCAAGCGTCAGCGCCTCCTCTCAATCATTTAAATCCTGCATCATACAAACCTAGTGAGTCTAAAGACTCAGCACGTTCTAAACATGGATAGCAAATAATACATATATATTCACATGCATTAAAATCATATTTTTGTTTAAAATAGCTTTTGAACATAAATAATCCATTCAAAACCATTTTAGCACAATTAAATCAAAAATCGTAAAATTATTTTAAAATAACTTTAAGCATCAATAAATCTTTTAAAAATAATTTAAAATAAGCTTTAAGCATAAATAAATCATTTTAAAAATAGCTTTAATCCTCATCATAAATCATATATCATAAAATCATTTTTATCATAAGCTTTCAATCATATATCATTTTGGGTGAAGTTCGATCCTTGAAAGTGACTAGCTTTCATCCTTTGGTCGACCGATCAGTCTTCAGCTACACATGGCCCATGGGGTGTGCACTAGGCTCCACCATAGAAATACGATCGTTGGGGCTCTCTCGGGGACTTTCTCCCATAGATGGGCTCCTTCTGGGGTCTTTCCCCATAAATGAGCTCTCTCTGGGGCCTTCTCCCGTAAATGAGCTCTCTCTGGGGCCTTTTTCCCTCACGACATCCCAACAAAATTGTAAGTTCACCGTTCCTTCTTATAACGGATCCCCACATATCATATATCATTTGTCACAGTCAATTCACATCCCTCAAAATATTTTTTCTTTTCTTTTAAAATCGTAAAATAACATAGCTTTCTAAAAATAGCATTTTAAATAGTATAAATTGCACCGCTTAACCATAAATCATAAAAATACATATTATCATCAAAATAATCATTTTAAATAATATAATATCATTTAACATGCATTATGATCCTTCGG
The DNA here is from genome assembly GCF_012295235.1 of Primulina huaijiensis. NCBI lineage: Eukaryota > Viridiplantae > Streptophyta > Magnoliopsida > Lamiales > Gesneriaceae > Primulina > Primulina huaijiensis. The sequence goes on along the minus strand of NC_133310.1, from coordinate 7,411,933 downwards.
GACGCTGCCAAGCGTTTACGTATTTTTCTAAGTGTAAAATTACCGTTTTGCCCATGGATGTAAAAATTCTCGAATTTATCTTTTTCTAACATTTAATGACATGGGCTTATTCTAAATAATTATATAAGCTTAAATGTAATTTTCCATAATTTTAAAAAGCTTAAAACTAGACATTTCAATTAATTCTTTAATTAATGTTTCGTGAGGCGATAAAATCCCGGATAAATCCAAAACTCATTATTTTGATCTCAAATTTTAAACACAGCCTTTTTAACATTTATTCTACCCTTCCAAATCATGAACCACCCCCCGTGGACGAATGGTTTGAAATTTCTTCCTTATATTTTTGAAATTGACCCTTATAAGAACACACCGAGCCATCTCCCAAAATAATCGAGCCACGCCCGAGCCACCTCGAGCCAAACCTGAGCCAACCTACCTAGGAACCCTCCTGACTAGCCTTGACCCATAGAACCTAGTCCTAGATCGCTCAAACCCTGCTGGAACCGAAACCCAAAATTCTGCAAACCTCTAACCCTTCGCCCAAGACTCCTAGCTAGCAAGGGCTCTTCCAGCCGAGCCACCACTGAGCCCACCTGACCCTAACCATCCCTGGACAATGCCCATAGACCAGCCCAAGCCCCTGAACCCGCGCGCGAGGCTCCTGCCTGAAGACCCAGCTGCGCGTTCCCTTGCTACCCTATGATTCCCACGTCTTGCTCGAGCCAGCAGCGAGCCCACCACTCCAACCCCTGGCCCGACCCTTGCCCATTATCCTAGGACCCTGATGGACCAGCGAGCCCACCACTCCAAATTACGCACGCATGGGAGAGTCCTAGTTAACTAGGACTCTTCCTTAGCCTCCTCCCTTGACCCTAGCCGCCCTAGGACCCTACCAAGCCTTCGAACCTGACCCTATCCAAGCCACCAACCAGCCCTGGCCAGCCCCGTGACCCCATGCAAAACCACCGAGCCCTCCCCTTAATGCAATGCATGAGAATTGCACTCAAAACTCTTCGGTTCTTTCCTATTTGCTTCCTACTGTTTCTAGCTTTTTTTTCTTTTAAGTTTATCATGTTTTGATCATAATCAATCATATTTTATCATGTTTTGGTGGCATGTCCGTTGGGTTCATAACGATTCTTTTTAAAACAAGCGTAAAATCGTAAAACGTTGAAAATACGTATCATACCGTAAAATAATCGAATTCTCATATTTTTCATGCATAAATAATTAAATCAAGCATATTATGATTTGTTTGATGTTTAAAAAGGTTTAAAAAACGTACTTTTGCGTTTATAACGCTCGAATATACGATCTTCGGCAAGGGTGCGACGTTGGACGACGAAGAACACAAGCTCTTTCTTCCTCCAATTTTTTTCAAAAATTATGTGTGTGCTTTGAGGTGTGTTTCACAACTTATAGAGGCTGAATTGTGGGGTGAAAAGCCCTAGGTAACTTATTTATAATTTAATTTGCAAGTTAAATGGGCTTTGGTTTTGGGCTTGCAAGCTTAAGGGTAATTAGGCCTAATTAAATTAATTAAATTGGGTCCAATAACACTTAATTAATCACATAATAAAAGTTTATAAAATAAGTTTTCATAAAATAATATTTTTGATATTTTAAAACTCCTTATTTGCCCAAAACCGGCTTCTCGGGAAAAATCGAGCTTGACTCGTAAAATAATTCGAACTCCGACATTTTTAGGAAAATTAAATCATTTTTAAATCATATTAGGAAGCCTTGCCATCATTTAAATAAAAATACATATTCTTCTCTTGGTCGTCCACGATCTCATTTTCCATGCCTATTATCGAATATTCGGGTAAAATCCTTAATTTTCATGTAATAATGTCATATTATCATTTAATCATATAATAAATATCATGCTAGCATTTAAAATCAATTAAATAAAACAATTAAGAAATTAAAATAATTTTGCCTGCATGTGGTTTACGTAAACTGATTTTTCGGACGTTACAGGTGATGCACTAATCTCCAATACACTGCACCGAATGACTCTAGATGAACTTAGGGAGCTAAAAGAATAACTCTGAAACCTCTGCTATTCGTTTCCTTAAAACGTGCTAGAAATTTTTTTTATCTCTCCTTAATCTCCATAATTCAAAATATACATATATATACTTTAAAAATATTTTGTACCATTTTAAAAATAAACAATCAACTAACATTTGAAAATTCAAAAGAAAATATTTTAAAGATAAAACATCCAACATTTTACCAAACCTAAAACATTATTTGAAAAGTATAGTCCATACTATAACCCCTAAAAAACAACTCATAAACATAAATAAATAGTCGTAAAAATATCTTTTAACATAAATCATAATCATAAACTAGGCGTCGGTCCTCGGGTTATGTGCACCTTCAGTCCAGCAAAGTCAACCATCAAGACCTCCCTTAACATTAGTAACATAATCACCTTCATCAATCACACCTAGTGAGTCTAAAGACTCAACACACCATAATCTTGATAACAAATAATACATATACAGATCACATACAACAGAGAAAAATACTTGTACTTAAAATATCTTTTTCATTAAGATGCATAAACTTTAATCATAAACATTTTCATGATGCATAAACTTTAAATAAAAACATTTTCGTAAACCTTTTAATATCATCATCAACATATTCATATGAACGTGCATAACTTAAACCTCAACATTTTTCCTTTTCTTCATTTCATAACATATATCCTTTCATCATGAGCATATGCATATTTCCTTTTGATTGAATTGAGATCGTTAATTGTAACTTTCCTCATCCTCAAAAGTCGATGGATCCATCTACATGTAACCACAGTACTGGGTAGAAGGGACATCGGCGACAATCTCTCGTCAACTGAGCCTTGGCCTATCCTCAATGAATGGAAATACGATCATCGGGGCTCCATCGGGAGCCTTCTCCTATAGACAGACTCTCTCTGGGGCCTTTTCCCACGCATGGGTTCCCTCTGGGGCCTTTTCCCGATAATGGGCTCCCTCTGGGCCTTTTCCCCTCACGGAATCCCCATTCTTATCCTCATATCCTCAATAGTCACAATCACTTCACCTCCTCCAATGTTTCATATTTTCATCACTTTATAAAATCATGCATTTAATATCATTTTCTTTTTAAAAACAAGCATGCAACATATCTTTTAACGTTATCGTTTCCTCATAAAAATCCATAAACATTTTAAAAGAAACCTTTTAACATATAAAAATCCATAAATCTTTTAAATAAATATTTCAACATCATAAACATTTAAAATATGCATTTAAACCATAAACATTTAAAATAAACATTTTAACATATTAAATCATAACCTTTTAATATAACATTTTTGACATAATAAATCGTAAACATTTAAAATAACAATTTGACATAATAAATCATAAACATTTAAAATCAATGTCATAAAAATTCATAAATATTTAAAATAATCATATTAGCATGTAAGGAAACATTCAGGACACTGTCATGACGGTTACTAATTTCTAGGTGTAAAATGATCGTTTTACCCCTAGACGTAAAATTCCACGTTTTTGGCTTTTTCTTAATTCTATTGACTCTAATATGTCCCAAATAATTATTTAAGCTTACATGAATTTCCCCATATTTTTATTTAGCTTAAATCGAGGACTTTTAAATTAATCTTTAAATGTGAAGTATTAATGCGTTCTAAATCCCGAATTAAACCAAACCTTAATATAAAATTCCCAAATTAAAAACTTAGACTTTTAATAATTATTTTATATTAAATATAATTTTTCATAATTTTATTCCGCTTAAAACTAGGCGTTTCAATTAATTCTTTAATTAATGTTTCGTGCGACGATTAAATCCCGGATAAATCCAAAACTCAATATTTTGATCCCAAATTTTAAACATAACATTTTTAGTATTTATTCTACCATTCGAAGTCATGAGACACACCCGTGGACCCATGGATTCAATTTTAATTCTTAAAATCTCGTTTTTGACCCTTCGAGGAACACGCCGAGCCATCTCCCAAAATACTGGAGCCATGCCCAAGCCACCTTGAGTCAAACCCGAGACAACCCATCTAGGCACCCTACTGACCCGGCCCAAGCCCTTGACCAGCCCCTTAACTCGCTCAAACCCTCCAAAAACCGAGCCACAAATTCTGCATGAGTGTGTGTGAGGTGTTCTAGTTGCATTAGGACTCCTAGCTAGCCTAGGGCTCTTTTAGCCGAGCCACCATAGAACCACCATGACCCTAACTGACCCTAGACCACTCCCAGACCATACCCAGACCAACCCAAGCCCTGGACGCGAGCAGCAATATTCCTAAACGAGACAGCAGCCTCGCGCGCACTTTGCTGCCTTGTGCTTCCTCACGTTTTGCTTGAGCCAGCAGCCACCCAAGCTGCACTAGTCCCTATCCAAGCCCTTGTGCACCCTCCTAGGACCCTAAGAACCTAGCCTAGCCCAGCCCAAAGCCCCCAGGCCGAGCCCCTTCTTCCCTGCACCAGCTGCAACCTGCGCTACCCCTTGCTGAAATTCTCGGATGGAATCCTTGTTTGCTAGGACTCCTCCCAAGCCTCTTGCCTCGAGTCCTAGCGTGGCTAGGACTCTTCCCCTGACCCAAACCAAGACCCAGATGTGACCCAAGCTAGGCCATGCAACACCTAAACCATAAACCGATCCTTGACACCCCAAACCGTGAGAAGTGGTTCCAGCTTGTTTCTATTTCTTGTGCAGCCTTTTGGGGTGTTCTAGGACCCCTTAAACTTGTGTAAAACATGACCCTAACACATCCTAATCATGGCAGCCCCTTAGTGTATGGAAACAACAATTTTTGGAATCAAAACCATGCCTTAAAAACTGATGCTTGAACAAAAACGAAAATAATTAAAAAGAATTAAAAAGTGTCAATTGATCTTCATGCAATTCATAGTTAAATACTTAATATGGTGTGATGATGAGTAAAGGAAAGAATATGGCGTGCCTTTGCGTATTTTACGCACGAAAACAAAGCGACGATACGAAGAACGGCGACGTTCACCTTGGCCGATTTTTCCCTTGAACTATCAAAGCTTTTCTCTTGATTTTTCTTTTGTGTGTGCCATGTATTTGCTGGTGGAAGGTGTTTGATTTGAAAAGGAGAGTGGGCGTGTGTTAATGATGGTTTGGGGTGGGGTTTTTGTACTTTATATAGTTAATTAAAAACACTAATCAAGCTTAGGCCTATTAGGAAGTTAATTAGGTCCAATTAAGCTCATTAGTGCTTAATTAAAATATTAAAAATAATTTTGCTTAAATAAGTTTGTGAATTTATTAGACGGGTTGCCAAAACGTTCGTATTTTTGTTGAAAAACCAACACCGATAAAATTTACGCCCCGCCGTATAAAATCACCTCAAAACTCCTTATTTTCAAAAATATGAAAAAGCAACATCCATATTTTAAATAATTAAAATCAATTACTTAATAAAACTATTTTCTATTTTTCAGCTATCGGTCTCCGTTCCTCTTTCGCAACTCGAATAGCCTTTAAAAATACATTTTAATGCAACCATGTAGAAAAATTTATTTTAAACATGTCAAAATACACAACATAATTAATTTATGCAGTGAAAACATTTAATTAAAATACACAAAGAATTTAATAACTCTTAGGCGTGCGGACCTTCAAATTTTCGGGGCGTTACAAACTTTAAGAGTTTTTAGACAAAAAAAAAAACGGATTAGGCCAAGTGCATCTCTTTGGGGAGCCACGGTCCTATTTGTAAAGAAGAAATATGAAAGTATGAGATTAGATATAGATTATAGAGAATTCTATAATATCACAATCAAGAATAAATATCTTCTTCGAATAATAGACGGTCTTTTCGATCAACTTAAATGAGCTACAATCTTCTCCAAGTTTGACCTGAGGACATGCTATCATCAGCTAAAAGTCAGAGCAGAAGACACCCCAATATTAGCATTCAGAATAAGGTCATGTAAGATCGAAAACAGGAGTATGGAACTTAGAAAGTACATGCAATTCTAGATTTGCCAAAACATAAGAATGCATCCGAAATTAGAAGCTTCTTTGGATTACCAGGCTATTAGCTGAAATTCGTCGAGGGATTCTCTTCACTAGTCGTATCACTGACGAGACTTGTACAAAAGAACTATGAATTCAACTGAAGAGAAAGATGTGAAAGAGTTTTCAAGCATTAAAGGAGAAGCTAGCATCTACACCAATTTTGGTATTATCTACTGAGGACAAGGATTTTACCATCTACAGCGAAGCATCAAAGGAAGATCTCAGAGACGTACTCATGGAAGACAGGCTAGTCAACTAAAGCCACATGAGAAAAACTACCGTACTCACGATCTCGAGTTGGCAGCAGTGATCTTTGCTTTGAAAATTCGGAGACACTATCTCTACGATGCCAAGTGTTAAATATTCACAAACCACCCAGCCTCAAATATTTGTTCATGCAAAAAGAATTAAAAATGAGGTAAATAAGGTGGATAGAGTTACTCAAGGACTACTCAATGACTATGACTTGACAATAAGTTACCACCCCAGCAAGGCAAATAAAGTAGTCGATGCTTTGAGTAAGATAACATGACATCACTCTCCGCGTAACCATGTCCTCGAGAAGCAGTCAAATTAAATCAGATTCGAGACATGACACTAGAGAAGTTCAAAGAACAATCCAAGGAAATAAAGTCGTCAGATTTTCAAGTGGACCCAGATGGAATCCTAGGAATGAGAGGACGATTATGCGTGCCAAACATCAACAATCTTCGATAAGAAGTAATGTTAGAGGCGCATAAGTCAACATTCCCAATCCATCCCGTTAGTACAAGGATGTATAGGGACTCGAAAGAAATTTTTTGACGAAGCAGAATGAAAATAGATGTCGCCGAGTTTATATTTAAGTGACAAGTATGCCAACAAGTGAAAGTCGAGCATCAACGACTGGAAGGACTACTGCAACCGTTAGAATCCTAGAATGGAAATGGGAACATATTTTCATGGATTTCGTTGCAGAATTGCCAAAGTCAATACAGAGTCACGACGTGGTACGGATAATCGTAGATAGACTCATAAAATCTGCGTACTTTCTACCCGTCCGAAGGAATTATAATATTGACAAGTTGGCTACTCTATACATGGATAACATTATACGGCTACATAAAGTGCCTACAATCATAATATCGGATTGAGATCCAAGATTTGTGTCACGTTTGTGGTAGAGCTTTCAAGAGGCCACAAGAACGAAAGCTACTCTTAGTACGACTTATCTCCCTTAAAATTATGGTCAAACATAGAGAATGATTAAAACCCTAGAGGATTTGATAAGGGCACGTGCCATAGACTTTTGTAGTAATTGAAATAAACATCTACCACTGATAGAGTTCGCTTACATTGATATTTATCACAACAATATTGGAATGATTCTAAATGAAGCCTTTTACGGACAGAAATGTCGATCACCAATGTACTGGGACGAAATAGAGGAAACAACCATAACAAGGCCAGAACTATTCCAAGCGACAATGGAAAAAGTGGCCAATATCAAAGACAAGCTCAGGGCTGTACAAGACCCGCAAAAGAATTAGTCTGATCTTAAAAGAAGACTAGTGAAATTCACATTGGGTGAAAAAGCTTATATAAGGGCCTCACTAATGAAAGAATAATTAGATTCAGTAAAGTTGAAAAAGTGAAACATCGGTGCGTAGGACTATTCGAAATTCTGAATGATTGGTACATTGGCCTACAGAATAGCATTGCCACCAGATATGTCTAGAATCCATAATATATTTCACAAGTCCAAACTAAGGAAATTCATCCCAAACCCAAGCCATGTTATGGAAATTGAACTGCTCATAATCAAAGGTAACTTGAGAGAAGAGCTGAAATATGAAAATGTCTCTACTCATATTGTGGATACCAAGGACCAAGTACTGAGACGACGTATCATTCCCTACGTCAAGATGCAATGTTCAAAACACAGAATGAGAAAACTACTTGGAAGTTTGAAGAGAAAATGCGCAAGAAATATGGTAGGTGCACTCTCTTTGACTGTCTTTAGCAATCATGCTCTCAAAATTTCTATAAGCTTTTATAAACTTTATTTATAAGCTTATCGATTGATCATATCGATCTTATTTCTTATAAATTCAACTAATTGAATTTATTACCTAAACGGGAATAAGTAAACCAGTGCTTGTGTGACCCTCAATGGTTCAGGCATACAGCTAGCCGTTGGTTCACAACTCATTGTGATTCAGGATACTATCCTTTATCCAGGCTTACCCTAATTTTCCCCATTCCATGCACCAACATTTGATCATGAGAATTTCATAAATCATTTTCTGATTAAACCCATCAAATCATGGTAAGAGCGTCTAGTAGCATCGCCCCATGATTCCCTAGGTTATCACTGATAGTGCCTGCAAGAACCAGTCATTTATGATTAACGTACAATACGGTCTCTTCATCTCATATATCACGATCGAATCTGAAACAATTGGTTCATCGAGGGTTGCATATTAGATTCAATATCTATGTGATACAATCATGAAATATTCATAGTGTCATTGCATGCACAACTAGAGAACTCTTTCCATGTTGTACATTTTACACTCTGGCCAAAGATTTAATGTACTACTATTTCGTTAGATCACATAAGATATCCACACCCGTAGGTGAACGGTGAATCCTCGACTACAATGCACTGGCTCATACACATTTCGCAATTGCACCCAATCTTGCTACCTTGTGACCCTCGCGGAGTCGGTAAACGAGTCAAAGCACAATCATAGTATGTAGAGCCTCAGTGTTGTCCCGGGTCGTAAGGACCTAGTATATACAATCACAACCACAGAATTTTCCTCTCGATGAATGATAACCACTTGGAAAGTCCGATGGAGGGTTGTTAGGTACAATCATCATATGATTACCCATATGCATGATTGGACATCTCTATGTCCTTACCATGAAACACGGTACACAACATCACAGATGCTAGTATCAAGCTCAAGCGGTCTTTATCCTTATTTGGGTGGCTGAATCGACTAGGAAAGAATTTAGAATATACAGTGTTTACGAATGAGTTTCAAGATCGAATTACGATTCATTTGTGTTAAAGAATAATCAAAAACTTTATCTATGCTGATTGTATAGGTATACAGATAAAGTAAAATGAAGCCATAAAAAGTTAAATTACATTAAAATAAAGATTGTTTATTACACTTGAGTCAATAAATTCTCTAGCCAACCGTTGACTTGCAGAAGATCTACTCTAACAACAATTATCAGAATTTCAATAAATAGAAGCCATGAACATGAATCTCCACTTACTCGTATATGTTGTACCAGTTTCAGCAAAAACCATTTACCTCATTTATTTCTTAATAGAATAAAGTGATTTCAAAACAAAATCTAAGCCAACACAATGTAAGTTTACTGAGGACCATATTTGCGAACACTAAAATATCAGTAAATCAAATATCAGATCTCTTAAAAACTGGTGTAATTTGTTGCCAACTTTGTTTACTTAAATTCGAGATATAAGCAAGGTTACTCGGAACTACACTTTAAATACAACTACAAAAACACAATACAATTCTCTAACATTTGATTTTCAAGGCTTTCCAAGTAACTTAAACGCCAAACTCAGAATACCAACTTATTATTTTCATCCAAACATAGCCTATGACGAGGAGATTCCAAAACCGAAGTCGGATAGTCGAAAGATCGAGTCTCCAAGTCGCTAGTTCATAGACAAAGAGGAACAAAACCCTAGAGCGAGTCTGAAAAATGACTAAAAATTAGTGTTATTTAGGTCTAATTTAAATATCATGGTAAAAAAATGCCAAATGTGAATACTAACCCTTGAAAAAAATAACAAATATTCTCGCATCCTAAACGTACAGCCTGCGTGCATCCCCTTTTCTAAACAACCCGTAAGGAATTTGAGAAATCTTAAAACATAAAATTGTAGCCAGTCAAAATATATTTCCAACTGTATATGATTTACTCTATTTGAACTTGAAATGAGAAAGTTATGAATCTTCTAAAAAAACCTGTCACTCTCGAATTTTGTTAGTTTTCCATTTTATGTCATTGGTCTAATATCTCAAAATAAACTTTAATAGTTATATATATGTCATTAGAAATCAAGTTATTACAATTCTCTCCCTCTAAAATAGATTGCTTCCTCGAAATCTGTTTAAGAATCACAATCGTCATATCACAATACTAATAAAAAACTGAGGATGAACTACACATGTCTTAACTGAATAACACTGGATTCTTCAGTCGCATGCGATCCTCTAGTTCTCATGTCGCTTCTTATATACCATGTCTACTCCATTGTACCTTAACAATTGAAATCCTTTTGTTACTGAGTTCATTATCTTTCTGTCTAATATCCGAGTCGGTTGCTTAATATAGCTCAAAAACTGATCCAACGTCTCAACTTCATCCAAAGGAAGTACATGTGATCTTGTCCGCTTCCACTAGGAACTCTAGGTTATGAAAAATACCACCTGCTCACTTTCTCTTTGTAATTTCATGCTTAAAATTTGAACAATATGACATAAACTCTGCTACTTCTAATTTTTATTCCACCTCGAAATTTTAAGCTCCTGAACCTAAATATAGGAGACAACTAGTTTCGACAAAGTCACGAGTCTTCTCACATTGACTACTCCAGGGAAACTGATATGGACCAGCATGAAGGACCAACAACATCCCAAGCCCAACGAAAAGGACCAGCCCAATTCAAAGCCCCAATATCAAGTCCACATGTAAGCAAACGTGTGAGAGGACCACCAAAGCATCTAGGAGAATTTGTGCGCCGTGGCTAACAGATTTGCCAGGAATATATGAAAGAGAGAAGAGTAGAGAAGATTGTTCTTTATTTTGTTTTTTTTTTTTCATTGTAGTTTGATTTGAGCTCTGAAATTCGGGATATTATTTCCTCTTTAATCAATATATTGCAATTACGTTTTTCTAAATCTTGCTTGAGAATTGCCACTGTCAATTGAGTACATATCATTTGGTGCTCTCGTTGCTGTCGTCGACCATGGCTGACGGCACCCGACTCAAAACTCTCGACGATTCCATGAAGTCTATGCAAGGAAGTTTGGATGATTACCAACAGAACCCCAATGAAAGGCATGAGCAGACTACTAAACATTTGGAGGCTTTGGATATTAAACTAGAGAAAAATTTGTTACTCTTGGCTGATACGTTGTCTCACAAACCACCACAGCTAACCCTCCACTAGAAACATCCCCACCTTTGATTTTTTCCGACGCCTCTGCCAGGTTTTACTTCAGCACCACCCAATCCTCATGCGGTGATACCGTCTTCTCCATATATCGACCCTTTCACCGCTCGTTCGACCCTCATAGATTTTCCCCGATTTGATGGTACATAGCCCTTGGATTGGATTTATAAAGCTGAATGCTATTTTGAGTTCTACCAGGTTCCACCATACCAACGTCTTCTATTGGCATCGATTCACATAGATGGTCCGGCCTTGCCTTGGTTTCAATGGCAGCACAAAACTCACCAATTTGAATCGTGGGAAGGTTTTATCTGGATTCTAGAGACTACTTTTAGCCCATCAGAATACGAAGATCATCAAGAAACTTTGGCCAAACTGACTCAGACTTCAACGGTAGCAGAATATCGCCAACGTTTTGACGCCTTGGCTAATCGTATTTCAGGTGTGTCTGCTTCGTTCCTCACTAGCTGTTTCATTTCCAGTCTTCGTTCCATCTTCGACATGAGGTCAAAGCATTTCGACCCACATCTTTAACTCAAGCTATCTGGCTTGCTCGTCTTCAAGAGGCGAAGCTTCTCGATCGCCGCTCTAACAACCGGGTGAATCAATCTTAACCTTCGCCTACTTCCGTTACACCCTGCAAAACGTCTTCCACAGGTTCCATCTCTAATACTCATTCGGTGATTTCTGCAATGGCACTAAATTCTCCTTACCCTGTTCGTCGTTTATCCCCTTCGGAAGTCCAACTTAAACGCCAACAGGGTCTTTGTTTCGGTTGTGATGAAAAGTGGTTCTCATCTCACAAATGCAAGGCTAAACCCCACCTATTCTTCTTTGACGTGGAGGATGACCGCCCGTCCCCACCATCTGAGGACACCACTTCCCCACCTGAACTATTAACTCAAGATACACCCATTCACTCGGCTATTTCATTACATGTTCTTGCTGGCCAGCCTACGTCTACCACCCATTACAAGAAAAAAGGCCTACGATAACGGTTTTTTCCCGTTGTCGTAGGCCTTTTAAAACCGTTGTTAGAAGCCTTGTGGGTAAAGGGTGTGCTCAAAGACAACGGTGAAAAACAGTTGTCGTAGACGTCTAAAGATGAGGGTGAAAAACCGTTGTCGTAGGTATATAAAACCGGTGTTAAAGGTCCTGTGGTTAAAGAATTCGTTAAAAGACACCGGTGGGGGAGAGTTGTGGTAGTTACAATTTGCGACGGTTTTTAAAAAACCGTCGCATATTAAATAGCGACGGACATCATCGTTAACCGTCGCTAAAATTAACGACGGTCGTAATTTAAACTGTCGCTAAATAGCGACGGTTTCATACACCGTCACTACATTTAGCGACAGTGTTTTATAAACTTCGTCGCTAATTTTAGCGACGGTTTTGCATGATTTTCGTCGCTAATTTATGCAGTAAAATAAAAAAAATTTCACTTTTAATATTTTAATAGATATAAAAAAAACTTACAATCTAATATGCAAACTATATTTTTGATTTATCGTCGAAAATACTATATTTTTTATTTTAAAAATTTATTAAATTTTAAAGAGAAAATCGAAACTAAAATTGTGTAAGGGAGAAAAATTTTAAGTGTTGTGAAGTGGTATGGTAGAAAATGGACCGAGGGTTGGGATATTTATAGACAGTTTGCGACAGTTTTGACTTTAACCGTCGCAAATTGCGACGGTTAATTTTCTAACTGTCGTCGATTTAAATTTGCGACGCTTTTACAAGAACTGTCGCTATATTTAGCGACGGATATTAAAAAACCGTCGCTAAATATAGCGACTGTTAGGTATAAACCGTCGCTGATCGGTATTACCAAAACTGTCGCTAAAAGTAGCGACGGTTAAAAACAACCGTCGCTAAATTTAGCGACCGTTATTGTAAAACCGTCGCTATATTTACATCGGCGACGGTTTTACTTTAAACCGTCGCTAAATTTTGCAACGGTTATACATTAACCGTCGCAAAATTTAAATTAAGGACGGTATAGGATAACCGTCGCTAATTTAGCGACAGATTTAACTTAAACGGTCGCAAAACCAGTTGAAACACAACGGTTTTTTTATAAACTGTTGTCGAAGCTAAAAAAAAAAAAGCTAATAGACAACAGTTTTAAAACCGTTGTCGTAGCTCAAAAAAAAAAAAACGCTCATAGACAACGGTTTTTAAAAACCGTTGTCGAAGATATATCAAAGACAACGGTTTTAAAGAAACTGTTGTCTTTGAGCGGATTTTTTTAGGCTACGACAACGGTTATTATTAAAACCGATGTTAAAGGTAAAAAGACAACGGTTTTAATAAAAACCGTTGTCGTAGATGTGTTGTTATAGTTAATTTTTCTTGTAGTGACCTTTCGATTTTCCGGGATATTGGCGGGGTCTCCAGTACAAGTATTGATTGATGGGGGAAGTACTCATTCTTTTGTTCAAACCCGAGTAGCTAAACATATGAAACTACCTATTATATCTGCAACTCCTTTTGTGTTAGCAGTAAGCAATGGGGATCGTTTGATCACAAATGGAACAGTACAACAATCACCTTTGATAATCTAGGAACACACCTTTCAACATGAATTATTTGTTCTCGATTTGCATGGTGCTGATGTTATTTTGGTTTCTTCATGGCTTGAAACACTTGGGTGGGTTCGTCAACATTATGACAAACTGTTGTTTGAATTTGAGTATGATGACAAACCCATACAATTAGTTGGCAATCCTCCGGCTCTCCCCACCCCGATCCAACTTCATAATTTCTCTCGAATGACCTACACCGATGCCATGGCTCTATGTTTCCGTCTGGATTTATTTCATGTATAGGCCACAGAAGATGACTCAGCTCCACCTGAATTAGAAGCTTTATTGAGTCAATTTCTACTGTGTTTGAGACTACACATGAGTTTCCTCCTTCTTGGATTTATGATCATGCTATTCCTTTGTTTCCAGGATCCCACCCTGTGAACGTGCGACCATACCGTTATCCGCATTTTCAGAAGGCTATTATCAAGAAACTAGTCAGTGAAATGCTGGCAGACGGCATCATCCAGTCTAGCTTATGCCAGTTTTCCTCTCCAGTGGTATTGATTCAAAAGAAAGATGGCACATAGCGATTTTGCACTCATTATAGAGCTCTGAATGCTATCACAGTGAAGGATTGATTTCCTATTCCTACCATTGATGAATTGTTTGATGAACTCAATGGCGCTATTTTTTATTCCAAGATCGATTTGAGATCTGGGTATCATCAAATTCGGGTCAAATCTGAATATGATCATAAGACAGCTTTTCGAACTCACGAGGGACATTATGAGTATCTTGTTATGCCTTTTGGCCTCACTAATGCACCAGCCACATTTCATGCAGCCATGAATCATATTTTTCGGCCTTTTTTGCGGCGCTTTGTGATTGTTTTTTAGACAACATATTGATTTATAGCAGATCTTGGCCAGAACATTTAGAGAATTTGCGGTTGGTTTTTCAGAATATATTGGATCATAAATATTTTGCTAAGCGGTCTAAATGTCAATTTGGAGCAAAAGCATTTAGTACCTCGGGCATTTCATTTCATTTCAAGGGATTGAGGTGGATAAGACAAAAATACAAGCAATAGTTGATTGGCCCACTCCGCAATCTTTAAAAGCACTTCGGGGTTTTCTCGGTCTTTCGGGATTTTATAGGCGTTTTGTCAAGGGATATGCATCTATAGCAGGACCTTTAACGGATCTACTAAAAAAAGATGCATTCATATGGAATGGTACTACCGAAGCAGCTTTTAAACACCTCAAAGAAGCCATGACATCTGCCCTTATGTTGTCCCTCCCTGATTTTTCTCTTCCATTCTTTGTGGAATCTGATGCATCTGGCATTGACGTGGGAGCGGTTCTCTGTCAATAAGGGCACCCCATTGCTTTTTTTAGTCAAAAGTTATCTTCACGCATGAAAGGAGCCTCGACATATCGCCAGGAAATGTTCGCCATTACACAAGCTGTAAAAAAATGGCGACACTATTTATTGGGACACAAGTTTTTTATCATTACCGATCAGAAAAGTATTCATGATCTAACATCTCAAACTATCCAAACACCAGAACAACAATATTGGCTTTCTAAACTCATTGGGTTTCATTTTGAGATTAAGTACAGACCGGGCCGAGATAATAAGGTTGCTGATGCTCTTTCTCATGTTCACTACTATGCCATATCTCTCCCTCGATTCGATTTCATGGATGAAGTCCGTTTTGCCAATTAACATGATTCGGAATTGATGGACTTACGCATTCAGGTGCAAGGACAGAATGCTACATTTAGCAAGTTCTCTATCAAGGTGATTTCTTATATTTCAATGATCGCTTAGTAATTCCTTCCACTAGCTCCTTGAAACATAAGTTACTTGCCGAGTTCCATGCATCTGTTCAAGGGGGCATGCTGGATTCCACCGAACTTTCCATCGTCTAGCTTCAAATTTTTATTGGAAAAATATGAGGGCTGATATTTGCTCATTTGTGGCTCAATGTATTGTTTGTCAACAGGTTAAAACTAGCAATCTTGCACCAGCAGGCCTTCTCCAGCCTTTGCCAATTCCAACTAGTATTTGGGAGGATATATCATTAGATTTTATCACGGGTCTTCCGAATTCGGGAGGCGAAATCGTCGTTCTTGTTGTAATGGATAGATTATCAAAGTATGCCCACTTTCTTCCCTCGGTGACTCACTTCTCCAGTACTATGGTTGCTGCTTTATTTGTAAATGAAATCATCCGTCTCCATGGGCTGCCACGTTCGATAGTCAGTGATAAAGAAATAACTTTTTTCAGTTCTTTTTGGCGAGAGATATTTCGTCTCCAAGGCACAACATTAATAATGGGTACAGCTTACCATCCGGAAAGTGATGGCCAAACTGAAGTCGTGAATCGAACTCTCGAAATGTATTTACGTTGTTTTACTATGGATCGACCTTCTTCTTGGACTCGTTTTTTAGCATGGGCAGAATTTTGGCACAATTCGGTGTATCACACATCAGCAGGTATGACTCCCTTCGAGGCTGTATATGGGCGTCTTCCACCAACCATTTCCAGATACTTAGTGGATTCAAGTCCAAATGCCGCAGTTGATCAAGAGCTTCGTCAAAGAGATATCATTTTGCAACAGCTACGTGTTAACTTGGAGAGAACTCAAAACAGAATGAAGAATTTGGCAGATAAACATAGAACATACATCAATTTTGATGTAGGAGATTTGGTTTGGGTGCGTTTACAGCCATACAAACAGTTCTCGATTCGTGGCCATTCTTCTTATAAACTGAGTCCTCGTTTCTTTGGTCCTTTTCCTGTGATTTAGAAGATTGGTCTTGTTTCTTATAGGTTGCAACTTCCTAATCATGTCAAGATTCATCCGATGTTCCATGTTTCGAAGCTTAAAAAGTTTGTGGGAAATCCTCAACCTTTGCCTAATTTCTCCGATAATTCGCATCCAATTCTAAACCCTCAACAAGTTTTAGCAACAAGAGAGATTTTAAAGAAAGGTAAGCCAACATCTCAATTCTTGATTCGTTGGGAAGGGCTACCCACTGAAAAAGCTACCTGGGAAGACTAAAATCTATGTCTTCTGTTACTCAGAACCTTGAGGACAAGGTTCTAGTTGGAGATGGGAGTCATGATATGGACCAGTATGAAGGACCAACCACATCCCAAGCCCAACGAAAAGGACCAGCCCAATTCAAAGCCCAAATCAAGTCCACGTGTGAGCAAACGTGTGAGAGGACCACCAAAGTATCTGGAAGAATTTGTGCGCTGTGGCTAACAGATTTGCAGGGAATATATGAAGGAGAGAAGAAGTTGAGAAGAGTAGAGAATATTGTTCTTTATTTTGTTATTTTCCTTTTCATTGTAATTTGATCTGAGTTCTGAAATTCGGGATATTATTTCCTCTTTAATCAATATATTGCAATTACATTTTTCTAAATCTTGCTTGAGAATTGCCATTGTCAATTGAGTACGTATCAGAAACATTACACCTTAACCAGGCTAAACGCATTACCAAGCAAACATTAGTTTTTCCAAAGGCGTCTCAACAAGGTTGCTTATAAACACAGTAATAATTCTCGCTATAATATTAAAATGTAACTTTCTTGAATCCATTCTTACACTCATCATAGAATACTTGCTGTTTTTTCTTAATAGTATGATAGTCATTTAAAATTCATCGTGGCCCCAATGCTCTATAAAATCTTAGAATTTATCTAGTGTTAAAACTAACACTGAATCCTCCAATCATCTAATCATATCTCCGTTGATACGAGTAAAATTCAATAGATATAAAAGAATTTCTAATATCTCAGTTCGAAATCTCAATCATAATGGACTATAACATAGAATTAATCAATGAAATAATGTATTTCAATACAAATACAACCACGTAGACATTATGAAATCTCAGGAGCCCAAAATACAATATCAGTGAGTGAAAACAACTCAATTCACTAATCAATACAAGAGGTATGTATTATTTCATCAAGAATCGAAGAATATCACTGTGAGTCCATAGAAATCTCAACAATTAGTAAACACCCACTCATGGGAACATTGACATGATGCCAAAGGCACTCAACATTAACTCATATCTTGAGTATAATCCGCAAGCCAAACACTACCAGGGAATCTATCCTTCGGCATACTAAATTTCAATAAAATCATCATATATTAGTCACTAGTGCATGAATACAACAAAACTAACCAAATAAATATATGGCTCAAATATAAAAATGCATAGTCCAATGAATCACGATGTACAAATGATCTCATATCTCAATGTACTATACAATGCGCACTATCTGTGTACAATGGTTCTAAAGGTTCAACAATGGCTCAATTGGATTTTAAATACTCCAATGATATGCCATAGTTGCTACGAGAATCCGAAAGAATAGGAATATCAAAATCTAACTTTAAAAAAATACTCATGGCTCAAAAGTGTATCCATTCACTATAGTTCAAGCATTCTCAATTCTCGAAATATTTCTTTAACTCGATTGATATTTGTTAGGATTGGTGGAGTATTTAGAAGGAGGGTTGAATTAAAACTCCCAACTTTTTATTTCTTCTGCTTCTGAAAAATGTGCTTCAGTCTTTTTGAGGATTGAGAAGGTAGTCTCGATCTTTTGAAAATGCACCAGACTACTTAACAGTATAGAAATAGTCCACAACATTTGATGAAACTAGCTTAAAGAGAGTATAAGGTAAAGTAACACAAGGTTTGTGTCTGGAAGTTTTAAGGACAAAACCTTTCTACGTCTCCTTTTCTCCGATTTCCAGAAGGTATCACTAAAAGACTTTGATCAATACACACTTGAACAACCCATTTTAGTAGTATTTATCGTTGTCTAATGAAATTCTTAGTATTACAACTCAACACTTTATGAAATTTGATTCTAGGAAAGACTCTTTCCACGTATCGCAAACACTTCACACTTTGCAGTATGTAAATACGATGAAAGAGTAAGAACAATGATAGCACCAATGATTCTCTGAATCTGATAAAATTTTATAATGTGTGTTGATTTTTGTAAGCTTTCAATATGATAAGCTAAAAGGTGTGAAATATTTCGCTATTTTTGTAAAGTGTGTTAGTGAACACATGACGAAGCCTTTTTATAAACCATATGTTCGAATAAAAGTGACTCTTTTTCCGTTAAGAGTACCTGAATCAAAGAATATTTCTGTTATTAATTTGTTTTTGTATCTAAAATGGTAATGATCAATTAATTATATGTACGGTTTATTTAATGGCTTTAAATGAAGTGTACTTTTCTACAAAACAGATACAATAAATCGAAACATTATGTGGTAGATAATACAAACAAAACGGATTTCACTGTGCCTCTTTTAAAAATTATGTGATTCAATGTAATCTGATAGATTATCTTTAAAGTTTAACTTAATGACTTCTACTTCTGGTTTTGTAATACTCCATTCTCAGTTCACTAGATGTCTACTAGTATTTCTTCGTAAGGTGTGTTCTGATTTTTCTTAAGATAAATACTACTTCTGATTTTTCTTAAGCAGAACATCATTGCAATTAAAAATATCCTTATAAATTTTCCATTTGTGGTGATTCCAAAATCCTGAAGACTACAAAAACAGTCAAGAAGATAAGAAAAGAAATAAACCATGTGAGAATATCAAAGAATATGATCGATAAATGGAGTAATTGTAGCCAATATCAACGAAAAGTTAAAAGACAAGAGATAAACATGTTAGAAAAATTACTAACTACAATAGCGTAGAAACGAATTTGTAGAGATAAAGCAATAACCGAAACAAGTGTGGTGGTTACAGTATGACTATCGAGTAAAAGAAAGCAAAACCAAACCGAGGCCTGTAGCATGTACAGTTTCCTTAAAACAGATTCGTCCCCTCCTGTATATGCTTCGAGGATCGTCTTGGACGTCTATTTGCCAGGATACAACGGAACAACCAGAAGTGACTTAGCACGAGATACTACTACGACGAACTGAAAACGTACCTTTACTTTATCACCGAGATTTAACGGAGTCCAAATGAAAAGCTAACAATATGAAATGCAAGAGGATGCTTGAAAGAGAAAATATTTTCATGTACTTGAAAAGAGGAAATGAACCCCACTATTTATAAACTCCAAAATGCACACCAAGAGTTATGCAAGATTAATTAACTCAATTAATCTTCCCATTAACTCAAGAATATGAAGAGCCACAACTCTTCAACTAACTCAAGAATGTGGAAAGTCAAAATACACTCCACAATAATGAGCCATAACCAACTCAAGAATGTGGAGAGCCAAAAGGCACTCCCACATTCATGAGATATAATTTTTATTCAAATTTCCAACAATCCCCCACATGAATGAAAATGATACAAATCTTAGTGACAAAGTTCTACCGTTGAATCCTGCATAGGATAGGTAGGTATTACCCTTTGAACCTTCCCTTATGAAATATATTTGCTTTACTAGCTGACCAGTAGACATGTTGTCCTTGAACTGTTATGCCGTTTATGTAAATTAAGATATACTTCACACAAGACTCTCCCTGATACTATTCAGTTCTCATGATCGTGTTCGTTTTGGCCATGAACACACGCCTGGTTCTGCAAGAGGGTCTAGAATTGAGCCCTGCAATTCCTTCAAAGCGGCCCCACTTCTCTCTCACATAGGTGATTCTATATTACTTCTCATCATAATCATTAAAAGCCGTAAGCTTATCCTCAACATTCACTGTTTTATAATGGGAATGGACTAGGGATAACCCCCACAGTGATTCTCCAAATTAGTGCGATTAGGTTGTCCCATTGAACCTAGTTCTTGGGATCTCCAGTCAGTATAGGTTGGGTTTTCCTTCGCACCAATATATTCTATAGGCTTGAGCCTCATTCCCTTTGATGATTTCGCAACTAATTCTCTGTTTAACCCCTTGGTCAGCGGATCCGCTATATTATCCTTTGACTTTACATAGTCAACAGAGATAAATCCAGTTGAGAGTAGTTGTCTAATGGTATTATTTCTACGACGTATATGCCTAGACTTACCATTATACATTTTATTTTGTGCCCTTCCAAGTGCAGATTGGCTATCACAATGTATACATATCGCCAGCCATTCAGCCTCTTCAGCACACTTGTCAAGAGCTATAAACTCAGATTCCATCGTGGATCTGGCTATTACAGTTTGTTTAGAATATTTCCACGCAATTGTTGCACCTCCTAAAGTGAATACAAATCCACTTGTAGATTTTGAGTCTTTCATATCAGATATCCAATTTGCATCACTGTATCATTCAATAACAGTAGGATATCTGGTATAGTGCAGCTCATGATCTCGAGTGTACCTTAAGTATCTTAGCAATCTGGTAATTTCTTTCAAGGGTATTACTCGTGAATCTACTTAATTTTGCTATTGCATAGGCTATGTCTGGTCTTGTACAACTCATTAAGTACATCAGACTTCCAATGACTCGAGAGTATTCTAATTGAGATATACTATCACCTCGATTCTTCGATAGATGCTGACTGGTATCTATCGGGGTTCTAGCCAATGCAGAGTCATCATTATTGAATTTCTCAAGTATTTTGTCAACATAATGTGACTGGCTTAGGACTAGTCCTTCTGATATTTTATGGATTTTAATTCCAAGGATTAAATTGGCTAAGCCCAAATCTTTCATGTCAAATCTTGAGTTCAATAACTTCTTGGTGGATTTGATCATCTTATCATTACTATCAATGATAAGTATGTCATCTACGTAAAGACATAAAATGACATATCCAATTTCAGCGCTCTTTATGTATACACATTTGTCACATTCACTGAATTTAAATCCACTTTCTATCATGGCTTTATCAAATTTTTCGTGCCATTGCTTTGGTGCTTGTTTTTAGCCATATAGAGACTTCACCAGTTTACAAACCTTATTTTCTTGCCCAGTCGCATAAAATCCTTCAGGTTGTTCCATATAAATTTCCTCTTCTAAATCTCCATTTAGAAAGCTGTCTTTACGTCCATTTGGTGTACTTCAAGATTCCGCAAGGTGGCAATCGCAAGTATCACACGAATAGAGGATATTCTCGATACGCGAGAATATGTGTCAAAGTAATCAAGCCCTTCACTTTGATGATAACCTTTAATTACCAATCTAGCTTTATACTTATCTATGGTTCCATCTGATTTTATTTTCCTTTCGAAAACCCATTTACAGCCTAGTGGTTTGCTTCCCGGAGGAAGATTTACTAACTCCCATGTATGGTTTTGTAAAATGGATTCTATTTCAGAATTGATAGCCTCTTTCCATAGAGGTCCCTCAGATGAACTCATTGCTTCCTTGAAGCTTTGAGGTTCACTTTCCATCATGAAAGTTATGAAATCTCGACCAAAGGATTTCTCAGTCCTAGCTCTCTTGCTACGTCTAGGTTCAATGTCTTGATCAAGCTTTTGTTCTTCATCAATTGTCTCATATAATCTTTTGGATTAACCTGGCTCTTCCTTAGATTTGTATGGAAACATGTGTTCAAAGAACGAAGCATTTCTTGATTCCATTATCGTATTCTTATGAATATCCGGTATTTGAGATTCATGTAAAAGAAAACGATATGCGCTACTGTTTTGAGCATATCCAATGAAAATGCAATCAACAGTTTTTGGTCCTATCTTTACTTTTTTGGAGTAGGTACTGCTACTTTGGCAAGACACCCCCACACTCGCAAGTATTGGTAGGAATGACTTCTACCTTTCCATAACTCATATGCACTTTTATCTTGCTTCTTTCGGGGCACCTTATTGAAAAGATAATTTGCTGTTAGAACAGCTTCCCCCCACATGTTCTGTGGTAAACCAGAACTTAATAACAACACATTCATCATTTCTTTTAAGGTACGATTCTTTCTCTCTGCAATACCATTTTGCTGAGGAGAATAAGGTGCAGTTCTTTCGTGTTTGATACCGTGTTGAGCACAAAACTCAGCAAATGGTGATTCATATTCACCTCCACGATAACTTCTTCGCACCTTAATTTTCTTGCTAAGTTGATTTTCAACTTCACTCTTATATTGGACAAATTTGTCTATAGCTTCATCCTTACTTTTGAGGAGATACACATAACAAAATTTTGTGCTATCGTCAACAAAAGTAATGAAGTATTTATTTCCACCACGAGTTTGTACACCTTTGAAATCACATATATCACTGTGAATTATATCAAGTGGTTCACTATTTCTTTCAATAGTTCGAAAAGATGATCTTGTTAGTTTTGCCTCAACACAAGTTTCATATTTGTGTTGTTTATCAATTTGGAATGCATGAATGCTTTTCATGTTAATTAGTCTACGAATTGTACCGTAATTAACGTGTCCAAGTCTACCATGCCATAAACAAGAAGACTCAAGCAAGTAAGCAAAAGTTTTATCTTTATTCAACACGGGCTTAACAGCCATAACATTGAGTTTAAATAACCCATTACAAACATAACCTTTGCCAACAAACATTCGACTTTTCGACAAAACCACCTTATCTGACTCGAAGACAATGCGGAAACCATGTTTGTTAAGAAGCGACCCAAACACCAAGTTCTTGCGGATGTCAGGTACATACAACACATTGTTCAACGTCAGTTCTTTTCCAGATGTCATCTTTAGGACAACTTTTCCTTCACCTTTGATTTCAGAAGTGACGGAATTTCCCATGAATAGCTTTTCCCCAGTCATAGATTCCTCAAGAGTAGCAAACATCTCCTTGTCGGAGCAAACATGGCGAGTGGCACCAGTGTCGATCCACCACTCCCTTGGGTTAGAACCCACCAGATTAACTTCTGATATTACAGCACAGTGATTCATGTTCGAAACCTCCTGAGAAATGTTATCTACCACATTTGCCTCTCGGTTTCTCTTCGGCTTCTTACACTCAGAGGCCTTGTGATCCATTCCATCACAGTTGTAGCATTTCCCAGAAAAATTTTTCTTGGAAATGCCTCCTTTGGGTCCCAGGTTCAACCTTTTGGAGGAGGAAAAGGTTCTCTTTTTCGAGCTTTGACCATGCTCGACAACATTTGCTTTACCAGCAATAGGAGAAAACAATCGTCTTTCCGAACTCTTGTTGTCTTCCTCGATGCGAAGTCGAACAATGAGCTCTCCAACATTCATCTCCTTGTGCTTGTGCTTCAAATAATTTTTGAAGTCCTTCCAAGCTGGTGGTAGCTTCTCAACAATAGCAGCCACTTGGAATGATTCGCTCGAAGTCATCCCCTCATCGTGAATCTCGTGAAGAATCACTTGGAGTTCTTGAACTTGGCTGATAACCGGCTTTGAATCCACCATTTTAAAGTCCAGAAAGCGGCCAACAAGAAACTTTTTGGCACCGGCATCCTCGGTTTTGTACTTTCTGTCAAGGGATTCCCACAGCTCTTTAGCCGTTTTTTTTTCGCAAAACACGTTGTAGAGCGAATCGACCAATCCGTTTAGTACATAGTTTCGACATAAGAAATCAAAATGATTCCATGCCTCCACTGCACTAACAGATTCAACATCTCCCTCACCCTCTGTGAGTTTAGGAGCATCCTCAGACAAGAATCTGGTCAGGTTCAGCATCGTCAAGTAGAACAGCATCTTCTGCTGCCACCTTTTGAAGTCCAAACCAATGAACTTTTCAGGCTTTTCACCGTGACTGGCTGGGACAGCAACCGCAGCAGCACGTGGGGTAACATGAGGGATAACTTGAGCCACAATAGGGACAACATAACCAGTTTCCCTTTGCATGCTAGTTTCAGTAGCCATATCTGAAACAAACCACGTAATGAGTAATCTGTTTTAAGTTTGTTAGAAAAATTGCTAACTACAATAGCGTAGAAACGAATTTGTAGAGATAAAGCAATAACTGAAACAAGTGTGGTGTTTACAGTATGACTATCGAGTAAAAAAAAAGCAAAACCAAACCGAGGCCTGTAGCATGTACAGTTTCCTTAAACCAGATTCGTCCTCTCCTGTATGTGCTTCGAGGATCGTCTTGGACGTCTGTTTACCAGGATACAACGGAACAACCAGCAGTGACTTAGCACGAGACAGTACTACGGCGAACTGAAAACGTACCTTTACTTTATCACCGAGATTTAACGGAGTCCAAATGAAAAGCTAACAATATGAAATGCAAGAGAATGCTTGAAAGAGAAAATATTTTCATGTACTTGAAATGAGGAAATGAACCCCACTATTTATAAGCTCCAAAATGCACACCAAGAGTCATGCAAGATTAATTAACTCAAATAATCTTCCCATTAACTCAATAATATGAAGAGCCAAAACTCTTCAACTAACTCAAGTATGTGGAAAATCAAAAGACACTCCACCATAACAAACTCAAGAATGTTGAGAGCCAAAAGGCACTCCCACATTCATGAGATATAATTTTTATTCAAATTTCCAACAAAACAAAGAATGATGATTTTTGTAGTCTACTCATCATCATCGATTTCTTTTGAAACGTCTGCTCCTCGTTTTCTTAAATCGTGCTAGAAATTTTTTTTCTCCTTAATCTCCATAATTAAAAATATACATATATATAAATACTTTAAAATATCTTGTCACTATTTTAAAAATAAACATCCAACTAACATTTAAAAATACGAAGGAAAATAGTTTAAATCGTCAAACGTTTACCAAACTTAAAAACATTATTTGAAAAGTATAGCTCATACTATAACCTCTCAAAAACTACTCCTAATTAAAGCGTCGTAAAAATATCTTTAGCATCACTTAAAATCATAAATCATAATTAGTGTATAAAACTAGCGTTGGTCCTCGGGTTATGTGCACCTTCAGTACAACAAACTCAACCATCAAGACTTCCATTAACATATTATCATAATCACCTGCATCAATCACACCTAGTGAGTCTAAAGACTCAATACACCATAATCTTGATAACAACATAATACGTATACAGATCACATACAACAGTTAAAAATACTTATACTTAAAATATCATTTTCATGAAGATGCATAAACTATAAATAAAAACATTTTCATAATGATGCATAAACTTTAAACATAAACATTTTCATAAACATGTAGAATCATAAACCTTTTCATATTATCATAAACATATCCATATCATCATCAACATATACATATTCATATTCATGTTCATATACGTGTTTTGTTGAATTCAGATCGTTCATTGTGACTTTCGTGTACATATACGTGTTGGGCGATAGATTCATATACATGTAACCACAGTACTGGGCGGCGGGGACACCAGCAACACTCTCACCGATCAACTAGGCCTTGGCCTATCCTCATAATATGGGGGCTTCTTCGGGGGCCTTCTCCCATAGACGGGCTCCCTCTGGGCCTTTTCCCACGCATGGGCTCCCTCTGGGGCCTTCTCCCGAAAATAGGCTCCCCCTGGGCCTTTTCTCCTCACGTTATCCCAAAGCATATCATCATATACATATACATATCCGTATCCAAGAAAATACGATCATCAGGCTCCCACTGGGACCATAACCCTCACGATATCTCCAACATATCATCGTATTAGTCACAATCCATTCACATCCTTCAACATGTTATCATCACTTAATAAAAATCATGCATATACGTATCATTTTGATTTTTCAAAACCAATCATGCAACATGTCTTTAATTTTTATATTAAATCATAAAAATCTATAACCATTTAAACATCATAATTTACATATAACAATTCATAAACATTTAAAACCAACACTTTTACATATAAAAATCCATAAATATTTTAAAATAAACATTTTAACATACCCAAAATCCATAAACATTTTAACATATAAAAATCCTTAACAAGCCATAAACGTTTTAAAATAAACATTTTAACATCATAAACCTTTAAAGTAAACATTAAAATCATACACATTTAAAATAAACGTTTTGGCATATTAAATCATGAAAACATCCATAAAAATTTAAAATAATCATATTAGCATATAAAACAACATTCAGTACACTGCCATGACGTTTACTAATTTTTAGGCGTGAAAAGACCGTTTTACCCCTAGATGTAAAATTTCACGTTTTTGACTTTTTCTTAAATACATTGACTCTAACATGTCCCAAATAATTATTTAAGCCTACATGAATTTTTCTATATTTTTATTTTGCCTTAATCGATGACTTTTAAATTAATCTTTAAATAAGACGTATTACTGCGTTTTAATCCCGAATTAAACCAAACCTTAATATAAAATTCCCAAATTAAAAAAATTAGTCTTTTAATAATTATTTAAGCTTAAACCTAATTTTCCATAATTTTATAAAGCTTTAAACTAGGCTTTTCGTTAAATTCATCGATTCGTTTTTAAACTTAGACGTACACCCTGGTTTTGACTCGTATGGACTCGAAACTTAACCAAAACTTACCAAACTTGGACCAAAGCTTAATAACACCTAACTAACTCATATACAACAAAATTTCAGCCCATTAAGTCCCTTGAACATGCCTAGGAAGCTAGTGAATTTTTCTGAACAAGAGTCCTAGTCCTAATATGATTCGAACCTAGGCTAGCTTCGCCTCCAGCCCTTAACCACCATGTCCAGCCTCTACCCATCACTCCTATGCAGCACAATTAAGTCTAGTGGACCCTCCCTAACCGCAGCTAGCAGCCGTGGCCCTCAAAGACTCCTAGTTGAAGAGTCCTTTCTCTTAAGGAGACGAAAATATAAAAGTTGCATCATGTTTTTCATGCAATCATGTATCAAACACATAATATAGTGTGAAATATGAGAAAAAGGAGATTAAGGCGTGCCTTTGCGTTTTTAACGCACGAATTCTCGTTCACGATCGCGAAGAACGGAGCAAGAACCTTGGCTTGAACTTTTCCTTGAGCTTTTCTCGATTTTTCTTCAATTTATTGTGTGTGTTGCGTGCCGTGTACTTTGAGTGATTTGGGATAGAAAAATTCAGAAAGTTGGCGTGTGATTGTGTGAAGGGTTTGGGGTGATTAACCTATTTAAATACTAATTAATTCCCTAAATAAGGCTTAGGCCTATTAAGCTAACAATTTAGGCCCATTAGTACTAGATTAGGATTTAATTAAAATATTAAAATGGTTTTGTTAAAATAAGTTTGTGAATTTATTAGCCGAGTTGCCAAAAAGTTCGTATTTTTGTTGAAAAACCAACACCGATAAAATTAACGTCCCGGCGTATAAAATCACCTCAAAAACCCCTTATTTTCCAAAAATGTGAAAATCATCACCCTTAAGTTAAATAATTAAAAACAATTATTTAATAAAAACATTTTCTATTTTTCAGCCCTCGTTCTCCGTTCTTCGATCGCAACTCGAATAACCCTTTAAAAATACATTTTAATGCAATAATGTAGAAAAATATATTTTAAACATGTCTAAATACACCACATAATTAATTAATGCAATTAAAATATTTAATTAAAATACAAGAGAATTTAATAATTTCATGCATGTGATTTGCGTGGGCCTTTAAATTTTTCGGGGCGTTACATCTTTCGTCTTCACTGGCAACTACATTCTGTTTTGGTTCTGATTTTTTGGCAGCACAAGCTTTAACCCAGTGAATGAGTTCAAAGAGGTTTTTAGAGATGCCATCAAATTTGTTATCCAATTCTGAAGAGATTGAGATTGATCGTTCAATTTGGCATCTAAAGCTTCAACCTTGGAGTCCATTATTTTATGGGAATCAGTTTGAGCAGATGCAGAAGATGTGAGTCCAGTTTGAGCTAAGATGACATATGCATGGGTTTTGAAAAAGTTTAATTTGGATTAGAAAGCTAAATGGACATTCTGGCCACATTTTTGTTGATAGACGAGACTTCTTTAGTCAAACATTCCATGAATAAATTAAAACCAGTTTGAGCACCAGACTGCTCGAACGAGATGTTCTTGATCACGTCAATAATCTTGTTGCATTTGCGTTTAAATTCTTCCATTTCAATTTCTAAAGCAGTTTGATGATTAGGTGAAGGAGAAAATGCTTGCATACGCTCTCTAAGTTCAATAAGACGAGCATCACATTCAGATTGTTCACTTTATATGCTAGCTTGATTTTCAGTGGTGAGTAACAAAGCAGTTGACGGAGCAATAATGTGTTCTGGTACCGTGGGTACTGGAACAATAGTAGCACACAATATTTCCCTCATTTCTTGTTGATGTTCAAAGTGGAACATTTTAAGATCAGGAAGTGTAGATACTTGAACTGTGGAGAGAGGATCAACATCATCAACATTGAGATTTAAAATTGTGGTGGTGAGTGAGATAGTAGGCGGAGCAAACACTAGCTATTAGATCATTAGCAGCAGAATAAGGAGCAACAAGAGTAATTTTTGTAGCAACTTCTTGGACGATAAAATTAATCACTTCTTCTATTGCAGGTAATCTCTTAGAGAAATTAGTGAAGAAGAGTGTTGAACTGTAGCAATTTGGTCTGGAGCTAGAGAGTGTGCAGGAGTACTGGAGACTTCATCCCTAGGATGAATGCTGGTTGAAACGTCTATGAATTTAAAATGCGGAATTTTTTTTTATTAAGCTCACATTTTCGAAATATGCACTTAAACATTTTGCATGCATGCAACCCTACTGAAAAACATACCATTTAAAAATAATCGTAAATGTTTATCAACTTAAAATAGTGCAGTTAAAATGGCCAAACTCGACCAACAGAAAAAGCGTAACATAGCGAGTAAAAGCAATAAATTTGAAAATTATAGCACATACTAAACCTTTAAAAATCTCTCAAAAGCATAATTAAATAGTCGTAAAAAGCTTTAACATAATCATAAACGTAAATGCGGAAAATAGAAGCGCTGGTCTTCAGGTCATGTGCACCTTCAGTCCTGTCAATCAGGCATCCAAGCCTCCCTCAACATTGTTATCATACTCACCTGCATCAATCACACCTAGTGAGTCTAAAGACTCAACACATCATATTCTTGATACCAAATAATACTTATAAAATCACAAGCAACAGTAAAAATACTTTTTACGTAAAAATAACATTTTTATGACATGCATAACATAACCTTCAACCTTTTTCCTTTTCCTCATTCATAACATGTATCCTTTCATCATGATCGTAACCCATTTTTCCTTTTTATTGAATTCAGATCGTTAATTGTGACTTTTCTCATCCTCAAAAAGTCGATTGATCCATCTACATGTACCACAGTACTGGGCGACGGAGACATCAGCGACAAGCTCTCGTCAACTGAGCCTTGGCCAATCCTCATCAAATGAAAATATGATCGTCGGGCTCTCTCTGGGCCTTTTCCCTCACGATATCCCCCATCTTGTCCTCATATCCTCATAGTCACAATTACTTCACTTCCTTCAACGTTTTTCATTTTTATCACTTTATAAAAATCATGCATTAATTGTCATTTTTTTAAAACTAAGCATGCAACATAACTTATAATTTAATTTTTTCCTTATAAATTCCATAATCATAACATTCCATAAATAAATCATAAAATTGCATAAACCTTTAAAATAAACATTTTAACATATACAAATCCTTAAACATTTAAAATAATCATAATAGCACATAAAACACCATTCAGAACACTGCCATGACGTTTACTAATTTTCGGGTGTAAAATTATTGTTTTATCCCTAGACGTAAAATTTCACGTTTTTTCACTTTTTCTTAATTTCCTTGACTCTAACATGTCCCAAATAATTATTTAAGCATAAATTAATATTACCATGATATTATTTAGCTTAAATAATAGACTTTTTAATTAATGTTTAATTATTCGTTTTTAAGGCGTTTTAATCACGAATAATTTCAAACTTTAATATAAAATTCCTAAATTTAAAACTTAGATTTTTTATATTATTTTAGCCCTCGTGAACCACGACTCCACCCCGTGAGCCATGTTTCAATTTATTTTGCAAAGAACAAAACCCTAGCCCCTCGCCTAAACCATGCTCGAACCCTCTTGATTTTTCCCTCGAGCCATGCTCGGACAACACCAAGCCAGCCCCTTCCTAGACCTTCTATGGACCCTCCTGGTCCGACATGACCCCATGAACCAGCCCCCTAGCTTGAAACCGAAGCCCAACCCCAGCAACAAGCAAGGCCGAGACTCCTATAGCGCATGGACTCTACGTTTTGGTGCTTAGGACCTGACCAACGTGCCCAGTGTAGAACCCGTAAATCAGACTACGTATAAGCCATGCATAATTTTAGTATTTAAATTAAAATGATTTTATTGCATGAGTATTTAAATTCTTTTCTTTAAATTTAATTATTTTATTGCAGTAATTTAATTACTACCTTTTCAGTTAATTAAGTGAGGCCGGACTGGAATTGTAGTATTGAGATAAAATTTAATATTAAGAAAACATTCTTAGAATTTATTTTAGTTAAATAAAAAGTTAATTTAATGTAAAAGAATGTTTAAAGAATTAATTAAGTAATTCAAATATTTAGCCATGCATGCAAGATAATATTACTCCATAATTAATTTCTTAAGTCACTAAAATATTTAATGGGTAGATAAAACACTAAAGATTTAAAATACAATATTTAAGAAATATTTCCCCTCCCATTATCTTAAATTTTCGGCCACTTCACTTATGAGATTTAATTAATTTGTCAACTCTCTATTTTAAAATCTTTTCTTAATCCTTTCATGGCCTAGATAATTCCTTCAATTTTAAATCCTCAATAATCTTTAATTAAGCAAATTTTTACCTCATTTTGAGAGATAAAAATCGGCTCCCTCCTTAATTAATTTAAAGATATTTGACAACCTATTTCTTTATCATCTCTCCTTAGCTTTTTATGTTAGATAATTCCCTAAATTTTATTCTCCACTAATTAATATTTAAGCAATATTCTCCCTTATTTTACAAGCTTAAAATCGGCCCCTCTCTTATTTTAAAAGATTTAGATTAGTTTATCAACTCACTCCTTATTATCTTTCCATAATTTTTCTTGGTAGATAATATTCTCCTCACTTTTAAATCACCAACAAATAATTTATTTAAGCAATTTCTCTCTTGTTCCTAGACACATAATCGACAAAGTGCACCCTAGAATTATCCCTCAAAATCTCTTGATATCAAATAATATCACAATCATTCCCTATCTCACAAATTAGAAAGATAGAAAGATTCATTCTCCCCCTTTATCTTGCAAATTTCCATTAGTCTTCTAGCCATTCCTTCTCTCCATTATTTCGAAACTTTCAGAGCAAATATTGAGAGATAATCGTGAGGTAGCCTTAGAAAAATAAGAGAGAAAATCGAGTAGAAACAAGGAAGTGAAGAGCACTCCGTCTCCTCTGCGCCGCGTCGTCGTTTTTCTTTTGTTTTCTTCAAAACAAAATCCAGGCATGCCTATATTCTTCTTTCACTCTTCAATCAAGCCATATTAATATTTTGAAACATCGTACTCATGATTTTATTAATCAAAAACCGAAATACGTCAAGAAATTTTAGAAAAAAGATTATGCAGAATTCGGCCTCCCTCTTGTGCTTCACGGTTTCCTGGTTTTGTGTGGTTTCAGGTGTATGGCTCGCGTCTAGGCTCCCAAGGCTGCATCTAGACATGTACTAGGATGTATTAGGACCAAGTTGGTCCATTTGTTCAAGCCCCATACGCACAACAAAAGGAAAATAACAGCAACTCCCCCCTTAGTGTCATTATGAGTTTCGATTTTTTAGTTTTGCTGTCAAGGGTGGTGTTTCTGATCTCAGCTGCCCTAGAGGCTGTAGCCATGGTTAGAACATCTCCTTGTTATGTCTAAGACGTGACCAAGTTGGCCTTTCAAGTCTTGGTCCATGGTTGCAACGGTTTTTAAATAAAACAAGAACAGCCCCCCCTTCGGCCCTTGTTCATTTACTGCATGAGTACTTTCGATTTTGGTGGTTGGGGTGGATCTCGGTTGGCCTCTGGCCCTTAGCCCTTGTTCACTCAATACCCCTGGATGTCTAGATCGAGCCATGGTCAATCAAATGGCCATTGGAGAGATGAAAGATAGCAAGCAAACCGATGCATCACAGTACAGATTTTTGGTGCTCTTGGATGCAAGTGTCGGGTAGTCCAGGGTGTTGTTTGGATTGTGGATGGCCTAGGGCCCTTAGCCATGGTTCAAACCATACCTTAGGATGTTGGTAAGAGGCTCTGGTCGGTGGTTCAAGCCCCAGTGGCCATTAGCCTTGCAAACGACGCAAGGAAACGCTAACACAGCTGCTGTATTTTCTGGACAGCAAGTGTGCTTCGGTTGAGAGGTGTATTCCTAGTTCTTGGTTGGCTTTTAGCCTATGGCCTTGGACTGGACAGTACCTCATCATGTCAAAAAGGTCATGTTTTTGGCGGTTTGTGATTTGGTTAAGTTTAGAGGTCGTACGAGAATTTACGGTGCAAGGTGCCAAAGTGACTCTCGAAAGAGCGTTTCATGTTTTGGCCTCCATTCACCAAGATTTCGACTTGTACCATTTTAGGAGCATTATTTCATCATTTTAGACGTATTTTAATCATGACTAAATGATGTGGAGTCACGATTAAATACTAAGTTAGTTGGGCGTAAATGTCTCATTTTTGGAGTCAATTACAAAGCTTGGTCACGATAAATCATTTGCATATTTTTCATGTTAGATTTTAGTCGCAGCGAGCCTGGGATCGATCCAACCCAATCAATAAAATTTTTACTTGATATATAATGCCGTTCTTTAATTATATTACGTGCAAAATGTTCATTTTGAGATTTATGCGATATTGCTTGTGGTCACTTTACTATCATGGGATTATTACTTCACCCGGTCGTTAGTTACCGGTCAGTTATGTTTTGTACCACCCAGTATACTGTGGCATTAGTCTGATCAGATGATTAGTACCGGTCCCGATCGTCAGTTACCAGTCCCGGTCGTCAGTTACCGGTCAGTTCAGTTCAGTTCAGGGGCCACTTGCGTAGACTATAATCTCACCAGAAAATTATTACTAGCTATTTCATTACAGGGCTCTACGGGGCAAACATTTCACTTACTACTTTCAGTTCAGTTCAGTTCAGTTATACAGTAATATTAATTATTCATGATACGATTTCAGTTCAGTGATGCACGCATTAAAATTAGTCATGACATGATATTTTCCTTCGCATGCGATTTTATTATTATTTTTTGTTATTTACGATATATGCATGCTGAGTCTTTAGACTCACTAGACTTGATTGTTGTAGGTACTGATGAGTTCGGGACCAGTAAGCCATCG
The DNA here is from genome assembly GCF_012295235.1 of Primulina huaijiensis. NCBI lineage: Eukaryota > Viridiplantae > Streptophyta > Magnoliopsida > Lamiales > Gesneriaceae > Primulina > Primulina huaijiensis. The sequence goes on along the minus strand of NC_133310.1, from coordinate 7,377,907 downwards.
AGGGTCGGCAGTAGTGGAACCCGAACCACATTTTCAGCATTTACCATTTTTAGGCTCAAACATTTTTATCTTTGTTGGATTATTTTAAATTGTTACTTTGCAAACCATAATTACTTCCGCTGCTATTTCGAACAATAAACATTATTTATCAGTTTATTTATGAATGAGGCATTTTAATAAGTTAAAGAGAAAATTTTAAATTTTCCGCAAATTTTCAAGCGAGAATCCAGAGGCTATGTTAGGTGGTATCAGAGCATATGTTCTTGTAAAGGGTTGCACTACTACTAACCTCGAGAAGCTCACGAAGTCACGTCTTCGGTCTGTAAGTTTTACATTCATGCATTTTATTTAAAGCCGGAATTATTTTAACTGCATGTTCTCATGATGTATTTTTACGTTAAGATTTTAATTGTTCATTATTTATTTACATTTAAATAAATTATGGAATTATGCATGTTGGTTACGTATGGGTTATATATGGAACAGTATGCCTCCTAGACGCCAGGTTGAAAACCCGAGAGGTGATGATGAGCGCCGTCATGAAGACGGTGAGGATCAAGGACAGAGGGGATTCGGACCTCCACCCCCTCCACCTGACATGAATGCCCAGATGCTAGCTGGGATGAACCGGTTCTTCGCACAGTTTGCGGGGAACAATGCCGCAGTAGCAGCTAGACCGACAGGAGCCGAAGCTATTTATGAGAGATTCATGAAGATGCGTCCTAAGGAGTTTTTAGGGACGACGGACCCCATGATTTCCGAGGGTCCCTAGAGGTTATCTTCGAGTTTATGGAGCTTGGAGATGCAGACAGAGTTCGATGTGCCACCTATTTATTCGGAGGAGATGCCCGCTTATGGTGGGAAGGAGCATCAGTAGCCCCGAACTTGGCTACACTAAGTTGGGCGCGTTTCACGGAGGTATTCTACTCCAAATATTTTACTGAAGAAGTGCACACCAGGTTGGCCACGGAATTCATGAGTCTGAGGCAAGGAGATTTGACTGTTACGGAGTTCATCCGTAAGTTTGAGAGGGGTTGTAATTTTGTACCCCTGATCGCGAATGATGCTCAAGCCAAGTTGATGCATTTCTTGGTGGGTCTACGACCGATCTTGTGCCGTGATGTTAGGGTATCTGACCCTACTACTTATGAGGTCGCTGTCTCCAGAGCTCTAGCCGCAGAGCAGGAACAGTGGGATATCGAGAGAGACAGTCAGGGCAAGCGCCCAGTCCAGGTACCGCACCGCCCTCCTCCTCAGCAGCATCAGCAGAAGAATAAGAGGCCTTTCCACGGCCCACCCAAAAACAGGGGCCAGCAGCAGCAGCAGCAGTGGGGACGCGCAGTCCCTAAGCCTATGGAGCATCCGATATGTCCTAAATGCTCCCGCCGCCATCCTGGAGTATGTATGTATGGCTCAGGGAAGTGTTACAAGTGCGGTAGCCCAGACCACGTGCTACCGCAGTGCCCTCAGAGGAACCTGCCTACCTAAGGCAGGGTATTTGCTCTCCATGCAGCGGAGACGAACCCCAATACAATGCTTATGACAGGTACCTTTAAGCTTTAAATTTATAATTGGGATTTAATGTTTTGGGTTGAGATTTTGAACCTAGAATTGCGATGGGGTTGCATGCTCTACTCAGTATTATTTTTTTTTTTGGAATTTAAGTTAGAAGAACTTTGGCCTATGCATGTCTATAAGCTTAGCTCTTGTGATTATTGGGTTCAGCATAGTGTTCTAACCTTCCAGGGAGAATTTTCATAGCTGGCTCAGATACAAAAGCCTTGATAGATTCAGGGGCTACCCACTCGTTTATTTCAGAGGTCTTCGCTAATTTTCTCAAAGTTAAGACCATTAGGCTAGATATAGCCTATTCAGTAGTACTTACTGCCTTCGGGAGAGGAGATGACAGCTACCAATGTGATCCGAGACATAGATCTTGAGCTTCATGGCAACCTCGTTTATGCGGATCTGATCGTATGGCCGATGCCAGAGTTTGACATCATATTAGGCATGGATTGGCTATTGCGCAACAGAGTGTTGATAGACTTCCAGCGGAGATCTGTTCTATTCCGACCGCCTGGGATGACACAGTTCTTATTTGAGCCGGACAGGTACTTTCCCTGACAGCGCATTATTCCTTATGTCCAGGCTAGGAAGCTCATGCATAGAGGGTGTCGAGCGTTTTTAGCAACTTTTATATCTGTCCCCGAGGCACCCAGTCAGTCAGCCTCATATGTCCCAGTTGTCAGAGATTTTCTAGACGTTTTTCTGGATGACGTCTCTGGTATGCCACCCGAGAGAGAGGTGGAGTTTTCTATTGAACTTATTCCAGGTACGGTTCCGATCTCAAAAGCACCGTACCAACTAGCACCGACAGAGATGGCAGAGCTTAAGAAGCAGATTCAGGAACTTCTTGACAAGGAGTTCATTCGCCCAAGTTTTTCACCATGGGGCGAGCCAGTCTTGTTTGTGAAGAAGAAGGATGGCTCTATGAGACTTTGCATCGATTACCGGGAGTTGAACAAGGTTACAGTGAAGAGTAAATACCCACTTCCGAGGATTGAAGATCTATTTGACCAGTTGCAGGAAGCTTCGGTGTTCTCCAAGATTGATCTGCGTTCCGGTTATCACCAGTTGAGGGTGAAAGATACTGATGTTTCGAAGACTGCTTTTAGGACTCGTTATGGCCACTACGAGTTCCTTGTGATGCCGTTCGGTTTGACGAATGCGCCAGCGATCTTCATGGATCTCATGAATCGCGTATTTCAACCGTATCTTGATCAGTTTGTGATAGTGTTCATAGACGACATTCTCGTCTACTCAAAGAATCAGGAGGATCACGGCAGACANCGTTTTCTTGGCTTAGCAGGATATTATCGGAAGTTCATTCAGGGATTTTCTTCCATTGCAATTCCACTCATAGCATTGACCAAGAAGAATGTGAAATTTGTGTGGAGCGATGAGTGCCAGAAGAGCTTCGATACTTTGAAGCAAGCTCTTATCTCAGCACCAGTTTTGGCCATGCCATCAGGGCCTGGAGATTTTGTCTTGTATACCGATGCTTCGAAGCTCGGTCTTGGCGTAGTATTGATGCAGCATGGGAAGGTGATAGCATATGCTTCTCGTCAGTTGAAGACTCATGAGAAGAATTACCCTACCCATGATCTAGAGTTGGCAGCCGTTGTTATTGCTTTGAAGATCTGGAGGCATTATTTGTAAGGGGAGAAGTGCCAGATCTTTACCGACCATAAGAGCCTCAAGTACTTCTTTACGCAGGAAGAGCTGAATCTGCGTCAGAGGCGATGGTTGGAGCTTGTGAAAGATTATGATTGTGACATTAGCTACCACACGGGTAAAGCTAATGTAGTTGCAGACGCATTGAGCAGGAAAGTTGCAGTGATGGCCCATCTGACGGTTCAGAGACCTCTTCAGTCTGAGATGCAGAGGTTTGATCTAGAGGCATATCCTCAAGGTAGAGTTCCCCGTCTATCCACCTTGACGATCCAATCTTCTCTCATTGACCGTATTCGCAGTGGTCAGCCAATAGATAAGCAGTTGGCAAAGTGGAAGCAGAGAGATGAGGCCAAGGGCAGTGTCTTGTATTCAGTTAGTGACGGTATTGTGATATACCGAGACAGAATATGAGTTCCTAGCAGTGATTCTATCCGAGCAGATATTCTATCAGAGGCCCATATGTCGCCGTACTCTATTCATCCAGGGGGTACGAAGATGTACAAAGACCTGCAGTTATTGTACTGTGGCCAGGAATGAAGAAGGATATCAGACGCTTTGTATCCGAGTGTCTGACTTGTCAGTTATTGAAGGCAGAGCATCAGAGGCCAGCAATTTTGCTCAAGCCTCTTCCTATTCCCGAGTGGAAGTGGGAGAATATTACCATGGACTTTGTTACCGGTTTGCCGAAGTCAGTCAGAGGATCAAATGCTATCTGGGTGATTGTTGATCGTCTTACCAAATCAGCGCACTTCTTGCCTATTAAGACGACTTTCACCATGATTCAGTATGCAGAGTTGTATATCCGGGAGATAGTCCGACTTCATGGTATTCCAGTTTCTATCGTGTCTGACAGAGACCCCAAATTCACTTCCTCATTTTGGAAGAGTTTGCATTCGACTATGGGTACAAAGTTGTTGTTCAGCACAGCTTTCCACCCTCAGACAAATGGGCAGTCCGAGCGAGTTATTCAGATTTTGGAGGACCTCCTCCGTGCTTGTGTTATTGATTTCTCAGGGATTTGGGAGTCGAACTTGCCATTAGTGGAGTTCACCTATAACAACAGTTTTCAGTTGTCTATAGGTATAACTCCGTACGAAGCACTGTATGGCCGCAAGTGCAGATCGCCTATTCACTGGGATGAAGTAGGGGAGAGAGCAGAGTTGAGTCCAGAGATTATTCAGCAGACTGCCGATGTAGTAGTCAAGAACCGTGATAGGATGAGGACTGCTCAGAGTCGACAGAAGAGTTATGCGGATCAGAGGAGGAGAGACCTGGAGTTCGCAATCGGCAACCATGTTTTTGTGAAGGTAGCACCTATGAGAGGTGTCATGTGATTTGGGAAGAAAGGGAAGCTCAGTCCGAGATTCATTGGACCATTTGAAATCCTCGACAGGGTTGGGACGTTAGCTTATCGTGTTGCCCTTCCGCCGAATTTGGCAGGAGTACACAATGTTTTCCACGTCTCTATGCTGATGAAGTATATGACAAATCCTTCGCATGTCTTGAACTTTGAGCCGTTGCAGCTCGCTCCGAACCTGTCTTACGAAGAGAGACCAGTGCAGATCCAAGACAGACAGGAAAAGAAGCTTCGGAATAAGCTGGTTAAGCGAGTTAAAGTCAAATGACTTAACCATTCAGATGAGGAAGCTACGTGGGAGTCTGAGCTAGAAATGAGGATACGGTACCCCGAGTTATTTGGTGAGTTTTAATTTCGAGGATGAAATTTCTTTTAGGGGGGGAAGGGTTGTAGAACCTGTAAATTAGACTACGTATAAGCCATGCATAATTGTAGTATTTAAATTAAAATGATTTTATTGCATGAGTATTTAAATTCTTTTCTTTAAATTTAATTATTTTAGTGCAGTAGTTTAATTACTACATTTTCAGTTAATTAAGTGAGGCCGGCCTTGAGTTGGAGTATTGAGATAAAATTTAATATTAAGAAAACATTCTTAGAATTTATTTTAGTTAAATAAAAAGTTAATTTAATGTAAAAGAATGTTTAAGGAATTGATTAAGTAATTCAAATATTTAGCCATGCATGCAAGATAATATTACTTCATAATTAATTTCTTAAGTCACTAAAATATTTAATGGGTAGATAAAACACTAAATATTTAAAATACAATATTTAAGAAATATTTCCCCTCCCATTATCTTAAATTTTCGGCCACTTAACTTATGAGATTTAATTAATTTGTCAACTCTCTATTTTAAATAATTCCTTCAATTTTAAATCCTCAATAATCTTTAATAAAGCAAATTTTTACCTCATGAGAGATAAAAATCGGCCCCCTCCTTAATTAATTTAAAGATATTTGACAACTCATTTCTTTATCATCTCTCCTTACCTTTTCTTGTTAGATAATTCCTTAAATTTTATTCTCCACTAATTAATATTTAAGCAATATTCTCCCTTATTTTACAAGCTTAAAATCGGCCCCTCCCTTATTCTAAAATATTTATATTAGTTTATCAACTCACTCCTTATTATCTTTCCATAATCTTTCTTGGTAGATAATATTCTCCCCACTTTTAAATCACCAACAAATAATTTATTTAAGCAATTTCTCCCTTGTTTCTAGACACATAATCGACCAAGTGCACCATAGAATTATCCCTCAAAATCTCTTGATATCAAATAATATCACAATCATTCCTTATTTCACAAATTAGAAATATAGAAAGATTCATTCTCCCCCTTTATCTTGCAAATTTCCATTAGTCTTCTAGCCATTCCTTCTCTCCATTATTTCGAAACTTTCAGAGCAAATATTGAGAGAAAATTGTGAGGTAGCCATAGAAAAATAAGAGAGAAAATCGAGTAGAAACAAGGAAGTGAAGAGCACTCCGTCTCTTCCGCGCCGCGTCGTCATTTTTCTTTTGTTTTCTTCAAAACAAAATCCAGGCATGTCTATATTCTTCTTTCACTCTTTAATCAAGCCGTATTAATATTTTGAAACATCATACTCATGATTTTATTAAGCAAAAACCGAAATACATCAAAAAATTTAAGAAAAAAGAACATGCAGAATTCGGCCTCCCTCTTGTGCTTCATGGTTTGCTGGTTTTGTGTGGTTTCAGGTGGATGGCTTGCGTCCAGGCTCCCAAGGCTGCATCTAGACATGTACTAGGATGCATTAGGACCATGTTTGTCCATTTGTTCAAGCCTCATACGCACAACAAAAGGGAAATAACAGCAACTCCCCCCTCAGTGTCATTATGAGTTTCGATTTTTCAGTTTTGCTGTCAAGGGTGGTGTTTCTAATTTCGGCTGCCCTAAAGGCTATAGCCATGGTTAGAACATCTCCTTGTTATGTCTAAGACGTGACCAAGTTTGCCTTTCAAGGCTTGGTCTATGGTTGCAACGGTTTTTAAATAAAACAAGAACAGCCCTCCCTCTTTCGGCCCCTTTTCATTTGCTGCATGAGTACTTTCGGTTTTGGTGGTTGGGGTGGATCTTGGTTGGCCTCTGGCCCTTAGCCCTGGTTCACTCAATACCCCTGGATGTCTAGATTGAGCCATGGTCAATCAAATGGCCATTCAAGAGATGAAATACCGCAAGCAAACCGATGCATCACAATACAGATTTTTGGTGCTCTCGGATGCAAATGTCGGGTAGTTGAGGGTGTTGTTTGGATTGTGGCTGGCCTAGGGCCCTTAGCCATGGTTCAAACCATACCTTAGGATGTTGGTAAGAGGCTCTGGTTGGTGGTTCAAGCCCCAACGGTCATTAGCCTTGCAAACGACGCAAGGAAACGCTAACACAGCTGCTGTATTTTCTGGACAGCAAGTGTGCTTTGGTTCAGAGGTGTATTCCGAGTTCTTGGTTGGCTTTTAGCCTATGGCCTTGGACTGGACAGTACCTCATTATGTCAAAAAGGTCATGTTTTTGGCGGTTTGTGATTTGGTTAAGTTTAGAGGTCGTACGAGAATTTACGGTGCAAGGTGCCAAAGTGACTCTCGAAAGAGCGTTTCATGTTTTGGCCTCCATTCACCAAGATTTCGACTTGTACCATTTTAGGAGCATTATTTCATCATTTTAGACGTATTTTAATCATGACTAAATGATGGTTCGGTGATGGTTCGGGTTGGCACGGAGTCATGATTAAATACTAAGTTAGTTGGGCGTAAATGTCTCATTTTTGGAGTCAATTACAAAGCTTGGTCACGATAAATCATTTGCATATTTTTCATGTTAGATTTTAGTCGCAGCGAGCCTGGGAACGATCTAACCCAATCAGTAAAATTTTTACAGGATATTTAATGATGTTCTTTAATTATATTACGTGCAAAAAGTTCATTTTGAGATTTATGCGATATTGCTTGTGGTCACTTTACTATCATGGGATTATTACTTCACCCGATCGTCAGTTACCGGTCAGTTCAGTTTCGTACCACCCAGTATACTGTTGCATTAGTCTGATCAGACGACTAGTATTTCACCTGGTCGTCAGTTACCGGTCCCGGTCGTCAGTTACCGGTCAGTTCAGTTCAGGGGCCACTTGCGTAGACCATAATCTCACCAGAAAATTATTACTAGCTATTTCATTACAGGGCTCTACGGGGCAAACATTTCACTTACTACTTTCAGTTCAGTTATGCACGTAATATTAATTATTCATGATACGATTTCAGGTCAGTGATGCACGCATTACAATTAGTCATGACATGATATTTTCCTTCGCATGCGATTTTATTATTATTACTTGTTATTTACGATATATGCATACTGAGTCTTTAGACTCACTAGAATTGATTGTTGTAGGTACTGATGAGTTCGGAACCGAGGGCGGGGACCAGTAAGCCATCGAGGGTTGGCAGTAGTGGAACCCGAGGACCTCATTTTAAGCATTTACCATTTTTAGGCTCAAACATTTGTATCTTTGTTGGATTATTTTAAATTGTTACTTTGCAAACAATAATTACTTCGGCTGCTATTTCGAACATTAAACATTATTTATCAGTTTATTTATGAATGAGGCATTTTAATAAGTTAAAGAGAAAATTTTAAATTTTCCGCAAATTTTCAAGCACGAATCAAGAGGCTATGACACCTAGCCCCTGAACCAGTCTCCCAAGCACCTTCCTAGGATCCTAAGGACTCACCCTAGCCCAGCCTCTGAACCACAGACTGAGCCAACTTCCCTGCACAAGCCGTGCAGCCCTGCGCGATTGCACTTGGCTCTCGGGTAGGAGTCCTAGCTTGCTAGGACTCCTCCCAGCCCTCACCTTGAGCCTTAGCGTGGCTAGGACCCCTTCTCTGACCTCTCGCAAGCCTCTAGCCCCGTCCTGGTCCAACCGAACCAAGCCAAGCCTCAAAAATCATGAAGCTCGATCACCCATGGCAAATACGTTCGAATTCGGTTCTAGCATGATCGGTTCGTGTTGCAGCTTGAGTGTGTGTTCCTAGAACTCTTAAAATCGTGTAAATACAATCATGGATCCTCCTCTAATCATGGCAGCCCGTTTTTGCATGAAAACAACATCTTTTGGATCACAAATCATGCCTTAAAAATTCATGTTTATGCAAAAAAGAAAATAAATAAAAACGTCACTTGTTTTTCATACAAAACATGTTTAAATTCATATTATGATGTGATAGATGGTTGAAGGAAAGAAATATGCGTGCCTTTGCGTTTTAAACGCATGATTTTACGTTGACGACAAAGAACGACGACGAGGAGGGCCTAGGCTTGTGTTCCCTTTGAAAGCTTTCGTTTTTTCTATCAAACCTTGAGGTGTGTGTGTCATGTATTGTTAGAGAGATTTTTGGTGAGAAATTCTGAATGTGGGCGTGTGAATTATGGGTTTAGGGTAGGGTTTTTGTACTTTAAATACTCACTTAATCAACTAGCAAGGCTTAGGCCTGTTAAGGATTTAATTAGGCTCATTAGTCTTTATTTAAATTATAAAAATACTTTTGTTTAATAAAGTTTGTGAATTCATTAGCCGTCCGTAATTTTTTTGAAAAATCAACACCGATAAAATTTGCGTCCCGACGTATAAAATCACCTCAAAACTTCTTATTTTCAAAAATATGAAAAAACATCAATCATATTTTAAATAATTAAAATTAATTATTTAATAAAAACATTTTACGTTTTCCAGCCCTCGATCTCCGTTCCTCTCGCAACTCGAATAACCCTTAAAAATTCATTTTAATGCATGTATGTATAAAAACTACTAAAACATCATGTAAACATGTCACAAAATCAATTTAGCAATTAAAATCATTTAATTACTCATTTTTCATATTTCCTAGATTGGATGCAGTTGAATTACATCGTCTTAATTTTGGACTTTACATGTCCTCTCAAAACGCATAGAAACATCATGTGCGGAAGAAATGTGGTCCTCGGGTCATGCACGCACATCCAGTCCTGCCGACTCAGAGTTCGGCACCTCCAATCCCCTCATAAACATGCTCACCTGCATCACACACGCCTATTGAGTCTAAAGACTCAACACACCTGTACCAGAAGTAACAAGTACATATACATAGCACACAGTAATGAAAATATTCTGTAATCAACATACCTTTCATGAACTTTAAAAGCGTAAAGTAATAGTATCATATGAAATCGTAACATATCAAAACAGCTCATCGTTATCATCATACTCTTATATATCATTTCCTTCCGTGAATTCAGTTCATTATTTGTTACTTTCGTACATCATTCATCATTAATATGGATCCATCTACATAGAACCATGGTACCCAGCGGCTGTCGGACATCTGTGACAGTATTACCCATCCACTGTGCCTGGGCCTCATCATCAGCATTTACATATACATCGATAGCCACATCTAATTCTCATCCGTCAAAACATCTTCATTTTCATCACTTATCAAAATCATGCACATGCGTAAATATTCATAAAACCAAGCATGCAACGTTTTTTCCATAATTTCATAAAAAACATAATCATGATGCATAAACATTTAAAAGCATGATAAATTTGTGCTCGGGGCGCACAAATTTATAATGTGTGCTGATTTTTTGTAAGCTTTCAATATGATAAGCTAGAAGGTGTGAAATATTTCACTATTTCTGTAAAGTGTGTTTGTGAACACATGATGAAGCGTTTTTATAAAACATATGTTCGAATAAAAATGACTTTTTTTCCTTTAAGAGTACCTGAATCAAAGAATATATCTGTTATTTGTTTTTGTATCTAAAATGGTAAGGATCAATTAATTATTTGTACGGTTTATTAAATGACTTTAAATGAAGTGTAATTTTCTACAAAACAGATTCAATAAATAGAAACATTCTGTGGTATATAATACAAACAAAATGGATTTCACTGTGCCTCTTTTAAAAATTATGTGATTCAATGTAGTCTGATAGATTATCTTAAAATTCTAACTTAATGACTACTACTTCTAGTTTTGTAATACTCCATTCTCAGTTCACTAGATGTCTACTGGTATTTCTTCTTAAGGTGTGTTATGATTTTTCTTAAGATAAATACTACTTCTGATTTTTCTTAAGTAGCACATCACCGCAATTAAAAATATCCTTATAAATTTTCCATTTGTGGTGATTCCAAAATCTAGAAGACTATAAAAACAGTCAAGAAGATAAGAAAAGAAATAAACAATGTGAGAATATCAAAGAATATGATCGATAAATGGAGTAATTGCAGCCAATATCAACGAAAAGTTAAAAGATAAGAGATAAACAGAGAATGATGATTTTTGTAGTCTACTCATCATCATTGATTTCTTTCATCTTCACTGGCAACTACATTCTATTTTGGTTCTGATTTTTTGGCGGCACATTCGTTAACCCAGTGAATGAGTTCAAAGAAGTTTTTGGAGATGCCATCAAATTTGTTATCCAAGTCTGAAGAGATTGAGATTGAGATTGATCGTTCAATTTGGCATCTAAAGCTTCAACCTTGGAGTCCATTATTTTATGGGAATCAGTTTGAGCAGGTGCAGAAGATGTGAGTCCAGTTTGAGCTAAAATGACATATGCCTGGGTTTTGAAAACGTTTAATTTGGATTAGAAAGCTAAATGGACATTCTGGCCACATTTTTGTTGAGCACCAGACTGTTCGAACGAGATGTTCCTGACCACATCAATAATCTTGTTGCAGCTGCGTTTAAATTCTTCCATTTCAATTTCTAAAGTAGTTTGATGATTAGATGAAGGAGAATATGCTTGCATACGCTCTCTAAGTTCGATTAAAAGAGCATCACATTCAGATTGTTCACTTTATATGCTAGCTTGATTTTCAGTGGTGAGTAACAAAGCAGTTGACGGAGCAATAATGTGTTCTGGTACCGTGGGTACTGGAACAATAGCAGCAGACAATATTTCCCTCATTTCTTGTTGATGTTCAAAGGGGAACATTTTAAGATCAAGAAGTGTAGATACTTGGACTGTGGAGAGGGGTTCAGCAGCATCAACATTGGTATTGAAATTGCGGTGGTGAGTGAGATAGTAGGCGGAGCAACACTAGCTATCTGATCATTAGCAGCAGAATAAGGAGCAGCAAGAGTAATTTTTGTAGAAACTTCTTGGACGATAAAATTAATCACTTCTTCTAATGCAGGTAATATCTTAGAGAAACTAGTGAAGAAGAGTGCTGAACTATAACAATTTGGTCTGGAGCTAGAGAGTGTGCAAGAGTACTGGAGACTTCATCCCTAAAATGGATGCTAGTTGAAACGTCTATGAATTTAAAATGCGGAAAATTTTTTTTTTATTAAGCTCACATTTTCGAAATATGCACTTAAACATTTTGCATGCATGCAACCCTACTGAAAAACATACCATTTAAAAATAATCGTAAATGTTTATCAACTTAAAATAATGCAGTTAAAATGGCCAAACTCGACCAATTGAAAAAGCGTAACATAACGAGTAAAAATCCTAAAACCAGCAACATAACAAAACCAATGTATAAAATGCTCATGTCCTCTCAAAACTCATAAAAACATCATGTGCGGAAGAAATGTGGTCCTCGGGTCAAGCACGCACATCCAGTCCTACCGACTCAGAGTTCGGCACCTCCAGTCCCCTCATAAACATGCTCACCTGCATCACACACGCCTAGTGAGTCTAAAGACTCAACACACCTGTACCAGAAGTAACAAGTACATATACATAGCACACATCAAAGAAAATATTCTGTAATCAACATACATTTCATGAACTTTAAAAGCGTAAAGTAACTGTATCATATGAAATCGTGACATGTCAAAACAGCTCATCATTATCATAATACCCTTATACATCATTTATTTTAGTGAATTCAGTTCATTATTTGTTATTTTTGTACATCATTCATCATTACTATGGATCCATCTACATAGAACCGTGGTACCCAGTGGCTGTCGGACATCAGTGACAGTATTACTCATCCACTGTGTCTTGGCCTTATCATCAGAATTTACATATACATTGATAGCCATAACTAATTCTCATCCTTCAAAACATCATCATTTTCATCACTTATCAAAATCATGCACATGCGTAAATTTTCTTAAAACCAAGCATGCAACGTATTTTCCATAATTTCATAAAAATCATAATCATGATGCATAAACATTTAAAAGCATGATAAATTTGTGATCGGGGCGCTGCCAGGGCTAAAATCTCACCCCGGGTGCAAAATGACCATTTTGCCTCTGTAAACCCAAAATGACCGTTTTATCCCAGGACTCCTAAATTTTGACCCAAATCTTACCAAACTCCTTAAAACTTGCCAAAACATAATGAAAAGTGTTCCTTAGACGTAAACTCAAGCCAGTTTCAAAACTTAACCGATTCATTTTAAAACTTGGACTGGGGTCCCGGTTTTAACCCGAATCGAACTGAGACTTAACGAAATTATTCCAAACTTAAACCACGCCTAAAATACATCATACCAGCCCATAAAAATCACATTCCGGCATAATATGACCCACGAAAACGAGGCCACACGCTGCTGTAATTTCCAGCAAGTGCCATGACTGAACCCTATTGCAACTAAGCTCCATAATTTCTCACCTATCTCACGACCAAGCGGACCAGCCACTAACCAACCTCACTTAGACCACCCTAGGCTCCCTCTGGACCTGCTGAACCCATGGCTACACTGTCATGAAAGCTGTCACTCGCCTGCACTCGCTAGTCCCCAAGAAAACCCAACCTGCGGCCAACCCCTCTAGTCCACGATCGATCGGCTTCAAGTGTGGCTCCAACAGTGTTTGAACCATCCTCAGCCATGTCTCAGACTCACCAGGGTCTTGTTCAAGCCTTGTATCGGCCCTTGCACTGCCAGCTCCACTCCTTTCACGCGATCTCCCCACAAACCAAACCATGCACAACACTACATCTCATGTCCTCTAGCGTACAACACCATACCTCGACTCCAGACTATTGAAAACATTAAACCATTGTTCCTAGCCTATTAACAGCAAGAACTCGGCAACCCCTTTCCAACAATTCAAGAAAAACGTGAGTTGATAAAAAGAATGCATGAACTTGCAACAAAAACAAAAAAAACTTAAAAATCCAAGCTAGATCGAAGGTTTTACGTGCATTAACATAAATTTTTGCATAATATCAGCGTGTATGATGCACAAAGGAAGAAACAAGCGTGGCTTGATGAATTATGTTCGAAAACTTGAAGAAGAACGCGTCGAGAAAGCGCCGGAGGGGGAATGAACTCTTCTTCAAAGAAAATGGAGGACCAAAATTCCTCAGCAAACTACTGCTGAAAATCACGTGAATGTAGCTGCTGGAGAGTGGGGTGGACAGCTGATAGGAGTAGGGTTAGGTTTAGGGTAGATTAATGTAGTAATTAAATAGATAATCAAATGTCAATGGGCCCTAAATAGGATCTAAAAAGGATTAAGAGGGTTTTGAGCCCATTAAGCTTAAAAGTAGGTCCATCAAGCCCAAACACACCCCCAAAAAATATTTTGTTTTCGTAAACTTTTGAAAATATCATGCGAGCCCTCAAAAAGTCCTCCGAATCCTTAAAATTTGTGTACCAATTAAAAATATGCTCTGGCGGGTAAAAATATCTAACAAATCCCATTTCTTGAAAATACACTTAAAACACCTTATATTAATAAATAAAAATTAAACATGTAATAAAAATAATTTTCCTGATAATTCCCCGGTCTCCTTTCCTCGATCGAGCACGAAATGCACCTAGAAACCATAATGCGTGAACTTTTAAAATAATCGTGAAATGAATCCTATCATGCAATAATTATACATTAAATGCATAAAAAAAAATAAACACATCATTTAAATAAAACTCTAGATTGCATGTATTCAGATTATGTAAATTAAATTCTTGGAACTTGCACTGGTCCTTCCATCTATTGGCTTAACCTTGAAGGGTTCTGGAATTCCAACAACATCATCACTTAAATTATTCTCAATTATTAATATTGTCATTTCTAAAGCCCTGAGATCATAAGAAAGCTGATTAATCACTGCTTCATCATGAAATGCAGTGGAATCTTGATAGCCATAATTGGATCTTAGAGCTGTCAGTATCTCGCTGTTTCTGAATTTTGACTTGTAGAAAGACATAATTTCTTTTGTTCATTGTTTCAATGAAAAAGTTTGTTTTTGAGGCAGCAAATACCATAATTTCATATTTGGGGGCTTTGGCATAGGAGCCATTGATTTGAAAGCTGATAGATGCTGAACTATGCGGATGAAGACCTAGTCACTAAAGTATGTAATATCCTCTTCAACTGTTCTTCCAATTTCCTCCATGTGAAGGTCAATGGCTTTTTGAGTAGAGAATTTGGGCTTGTAGCAACTGGTTCTTTAGGAACCATAAGAATTTGTCCTTTACCTTTGTCTGTTGAAACCGGTTTCTTAATTCCAGAGTGAGTAGACTCTGGTACCAGATCTCAAATGACCACGACGTCAATTGGTCTTGGAGAGATAAGAACAGGTCTAAAGCTTCTAGCTATTGGTTGTTTTTGTGCTAGAGCAGTAGTTTGGGTGGATTTGGGTAAAGGTGCTTTGGGAGCTGGAGGTGCAGTATCGACAGGAGCAGCAGGTATGTAGGCCTGGAGTATAGGTAGCTTATCGTTTTTGGGTTGGGTTGGGTTGGGCTAGGGTGGAGGCTAAATCAGACAAGGCTGTAGTTTTTGTGATGCAGATAGATAGTTTAGATCTATTCTTCTTTTTTTTTTTTGGCTTTGGTGGAGGTTGGGTAGGTGCAGATGATTACTTGGAGACAGTTTGTTCAGAATCACTAACCACAGTGATTAGTTTCCTCTTGGTCCTTGTTTGTTTTTGATCAGCCTCTAGCTTAGTCCTTATTTTATTTTTATCTTCAATAAATTTAAGGACACATGGTTTGGATCGAAGGGAAACCACATTATCTGCAACAATCATGGTAGTTGATGTACCATCTTTATCAGAAGTGAAACCAAAACTAGCATGCTTGAGGAGTTTGCTAATCTTAACAGCATAGCAAATACTCTTCTTCAGGACCATGTCAGATAATGTTTTAAAGAGTACAATTGCCCAATTTAATTTAATTCCAAGAGTAATAGCAGACATGACCTAGATCTTTTCTTTGGTCAGTCTGCCAAAGGTCCATGATTTGACCAAGATGTCTTTGGCGACTATGTCAGCCAGTACTTGAAATTCCATCTTCAGCAGTTTTCGATCAGGATGTGGGCACGCTTTGAAAGAAAACATATTCTGAAATTGAAACAAGGCCCACGCAGCAACCAGCGACTACCAGCACAATCCACAGCACAGCCCCCGAGCGCATCTCAACAATCCTGCAGTGATACTGTCTACACACCACCGTCAATCATCCTCACTCGTCAACATTGCAGCAGTAGATGACATTTTTTTCTAAGATGCTCAACATTTTCAGGAGAGTTATATAATTTCCTTGCATTTTTATTTCTTTAGTTGAACATTTGCCTTTTAAAGTCATTGAGGACAATGTCACATATAGGTGTGGGAGAGGGTATATAGCTTGAATTCTAGGATTCAATTTTTTGTGGTATTTTATGTGCATCTAATGTTTATTTTTTACCTCTCTCTTTTGAATCCGGAATACTTCCAATGCAAGTCTATAAAAAAAATTGATGTTTTATTTGTGTACAACTTATTTTGCATTCTCACTATTGCATTATGAACAGTTACTCTATGTTGAAACAGTTCATGTTCGCAATCTTGATTTTGATGTTAACAAAACTTGTTATTTTATTTCTAATGAATTTACCTAACTGTGCAGAAGCTGAAACTGATCAGGATTCAAACTGATCGGTTATCGAACCAAAACTTAAGCTATCGAGACCAAACTAGAAGCGCCAACTGATTGCCCAAACTGAACCAGTTTAACTGATATATCAAAAGACCAGTTCAACTGATTTTCCAGCTGATAGGTGGTTCAGCAGAAGACTTTAGAAGCTCGGTCAGCTGATGAAGAGCTCAACTAATGAAGAGTCCAACTGAACAGTTCAACTGAAGCAGAGAAATCAGTTCAGCTGACGAGCCGACTGATTTCACCAAACCAGTTTAAGATCAGTTCAACTGACCTGTTCAGAGCATCAGTTAGGAATCAATCAGTTTGCAGAACATGAAAAGCTTATTCAAATGGAATCCAGCTGTGCGCTTTGAAGAAAAACTTTTGTCCAGTCAAAGGACAATAATGGACGGTGCAGCAGAGCTTAAAGCCAAAACGTTCCAGAATGGCTGTCGGAAAGTACAGACATATTTTGAGGAACGGATTCAAATTGCAACGAACATATTTGATGAGTCTTGATGTACGGTCTCATTGCCTCTATAAATACCAGACCAAGATCATCAATATACAAGCAAGTGTATGGAAAACAAAAGAGAGAAGAAGAAGGGCACGACACACAATCACTCGATTACAATAAGCAATCAGCCCAGATTTGAGATAACACTTCAAAGTGTTATCAGCTTAGATTAGAACGACAGTTCACTCAGTGTGTGAGAACACCTTCGTGTTGTATTCATAAATCAATTCTCACACACACACACACAATCACTCGCATACATACAGAGAATCGAGCGTATTGAGTAGCTGAGTGAGTCTTGCATTAAGATATTAAACTTGTTTATGTAGTCTTTAACACATAGACTTTAAACAAGTGTTGGCTGGAAGGTTTTGCCTTCGGTCTAGGCTAGGTGTTTAGTTAGGCAGTAGGGTAAGTCATAAGCTAAGTAGGTTTGTACATGACATTGTATAAATTAAAGTTTTCTAGTGAATCCTACCCGAAGTGGTAGAAGAGGTGGCGTAGGGGCAGTTGAAGTCTCCTAACATCAATAAATATATCTTGTGTACTTAACTGTTTAACTCTTGTTTTAAAACCGATTTGATCAGTTCAGCTGATATCAGTTCAGTTCTTTCCATAACTGAAATGATACAAGCTCGAACTGATCCCTCTTATTTCAGTTATTCAGTTTACACAAGCTAAAATGCTTTTAACTGATCACCTTTCTTAACGAAGGATTACTTCGAGTATTTTTAGTTTGGTTTAACACCAAACTTGATTTAATTCATCGGTGTTTACATTCTTAGAACACGAGCTGTTGCAGCTCATTGAGAATATTGTGTTTGAAGCACATTCAAAGGTGCCCGAACCAATCCATCACTCTTGATAATGAGTCGAAAGGACAAGTGTATGAGGTCTAGCACACATATCATTTTTATTTGGTAAGCTTCGAGCCTATGAGCAATCATTATGTCATGCTCTGTTTTCTTTGATTGTATGTTGGTCATTCATTGTTGATTTTTCTAGAACTTGCATTGTTATACATATCTTTGTTAACATCTTGTGGTGGATTATGTGCGTAAACAAAATGATAAGGGCATTAAGTTCAAACCATTTTCTTTCGTATCATCATTGTCGTTCTTTTGAGCCTACCCTGATTCATATACCCCTATGATCCAAGTTTGAGCATGAGCCTTTTTCTTGGAAAATAACCACATTACAAGCCATGATAATTCCCTTTTGTTAGTTATTCCTCTCTTTGAACCTTGAACTGGCGAATCATATAAACTTTTCACATGTAACATCACTTTGATCCAAGAAAGTGCAATTTGCTGAGATTTTTTCATTCAAGCTCTAAGTCTTGTAATCCTCTTCTCGACCTTTGGAACAAAAAAAAACAAAAAACAAAAAATTAAAAAAAAATTAAAAAATTGAAAAAAAAAATAGAGAGAATAAAAGAAAAAAAGGGAAGCAAGAAAGAAAAGAAGAGTAAAAAAGAAGAAAAGTGCTCTTATATATTATAATGAGATTGAAGAGTCTTTTTCTGTTACCTAGACACATTTTTTTTTATGTGGAAAGTTTTATGTGATTTCTTCAATTTCATAGGCCATTTGTTACGGTTTATCCTACCTTACCTCTAGCCATACTACAACCCTGTAAAACCCTTTTTGATTGTATAATTTAATCCAGTCGTTTGGGGGAAATATGTGACATATTTGCAAGCTTATAGAAAAATCTTCACTGTTTGACATGAGAGCTTTTTGATACATATCCTAGACACTTTTGAGTGTAATGAGCGAATCACGTAAGGAGTTGTTAGACTCCATACATTTTAATTTCTATACATTTTGATGGAAGTGATTTTTCATGATGTTGGTATGTGAGATGCTCAACATTCAACTTTTTTTCATGCATGAAAATTTTACAGATAAGTGGAGGAAGCGGAAGGAGAATAAAAAGTTGAAATAATGAGTTGAATTCTTTTTTGCTTGAGGACAAGTTTCAAATTTCTCATTGTTATAGCTTCCGACATGTTTAATTGATTTATTTTTGTGTTATTTTGTTGTAGAAGGAAGTTTTATGGTCTTTGAAAAAATTTGATCTAGAAATGTGATTCTAATCACATTTGAAGTTGTCAAGATGAAGCTATGAAAAAAGGAAAAAAACAGAAGAAGTCCTGGAACATGACGTGAGCATTCCTTATGACTGTTTCGCTGCTGCCTTGTGACTGCATATAGAGCTCGAAATTTATGATGAAAATGCTATATTTTAGGAGTCCGAATTGTGGTATTTAATTCGTTCAAGACTTTTGAGGAGATAAATATTAAATATATTATTGAGATAATGGAAGATTTGATAGAGTTTTATTCCATAGAAACTCTAGTTTCCTTTTTGATAGATCTAATCTCTTCCTAGTATTACTAGATTTTATTCTAATTCCCGATTTATCTTTATACTTCTCTCTTCTTCTTCTTCTCTTTCCAACGTGAAACACAAGGAATTTCTCATCTTCTCTCCACAACTCTAGACTAAGTTCTATTTCTGATTCAAATGATAATTCTTCTTCTCGCTTTAATTTAATATTCTTGTTTTGTTCAAGTAATTGTTGATTTATGATTTATTTTTCTGAAAGTTATTTTTATATTAATATGACAATTTAATTTGATATATAATTTTCTACTGTTATCCATGAATTCAGTGATCCGTAATTGTCACAAACGATTAGTACTTGAGTAGCACTAAATTATATATGTTGTGCTATCATAGAATATTTAATCTAAATAAATCAACGAAACTGTATCTATAAATTGTACCTATATTGGTTGTTAGATTTTAGAACTGACTGTTTTCACAAAACGAAAATGTTATTTTTAATCAATATGGAACGCTATCGTGCTCATTTTATTATTTATCAGTTTTGATTGGATGTTGGGTTTGGTCAATTAAATTAGAAAACACAAGGATTTTAGCGGTTATCCCTATAATTCTAAGGTTAATTGCTTGTATCTGCATGAATAAATAATATGTTAACCGATGATAAGTGATACAATTGAATAGTGAAAACCCTTGAATCAGATCTAAATAAATTAATGAAACTAGATTTATAACACAAGATATGTTTATGGATGTTCGGAGACTGAATTGCTACGTCACCCCTTCTAACACCTCAGGTAGGATCCACTAGAAGATTTTGATTTATACAACACCTTGTACAAACCCACCCAGCTTAGGAATTACCCACTGCCTAACTGGACTCCTAGTCTAGACTGAAGGCATCACCTTTCAACCAACACTTGTTTAACGTCTGTGTGTCAAAGACTACATACACAAGTTTAATGTCTATGTGCAAGACTGTATTTGAATGGTGGTGTATGTGCGTGTGTAAGAATTGATCTCTGAAAACAACCTGAAAGTGTTCTCACACACTGAGAGAAATACGTTTTTAAACTAAGCTGATAACACGTTGAAGTGTTCTCTCTAATAGATACCTGGAACAATTGGCTTTAAGCGATGTTGCAATGTCTGTTATTGTACATTGATCGTACAATAACTTTTGTACCTTTGTGCACAGCTGGATTAAGCTTGTCGTATCTGCAAACTGGTTCGCTCCTAACTGATGTTCTGAACTGGTCTTGAACTGATGAGGTGAAATCAGTTGACTCGTCAGCTGAATTGATTTCACAGATTCAATTGAACTGGTCAGTTAGGCTCTTCATCAGTTAAACACTTCATCAGTTGGTCGGGCTTC
Source organism: Primulina huaijiensis (assembly GCF_012295235.1). NCBI lineage: Eukaryota > Viridiplantae > Streptophyta > Magnoliopsida > Lamiales > Gesneriaceae > Primulina > Primulina huaijiensis. The sequence goes on along the minus strand of NC_133310.1, from coordinate 7,357,187 downwards.
TGAAGGTCTTCTGTTGAACCACATATCAACTGGACAATCAGTTGAACTACTCTTAATTGATACTTCAGTTGTACTGGTTCAGTTCGATCAATCAATTGACATTTTCAGTTTGTTTCTCGATAGCTTCAGTTTAAGCTTGGTAAATGATCAGTTTTGAAGCCTGATAAGTTTCAGTTTCTGAGCACTTAGATAAACTCATTAGAAACAAATAAACAAGTTTTTTTAATATCAAAATCAAGATTACGAACATTAAATGTTCCAACAATGGAACGCTATTGTACTCATTTGATTATTTATAAGTTTTGACTGGATGCTGGGTTTGGTCAATTAAATTAAGAAACACGAGGATTTTGGCATATATCCCTATAGTTCTAAGGTTAATTAATGCTTGTATCTGCATGAATAAATAATATATTTGCCGATGACAAGTGATATAATTGAATAGTGAAACCCTTTGAATAAGAGTTTAGTAATATTAAAATTTAAATTTTATAGTTATTTCTCTTGATTGTTATTTCTTATTATATTTTAAATTAGTTGTAGTATTTTATTTATTTATAATCAAATAAATCCTCTTTTTTATTGTATTTCCTTAAAAAAATAAATCTCTCATTCCCTGTGGATTCAACCCTACTCACAATTACACTTATTTTATTTAGAGAGTAGGAAAATAAGCTTGGTGGATTAACGACAGCACATCAAACATTGTATTTACGTATGCGAAATGCAAATAACGCGGTGGTTGTTCTTACAAAGAAAATTGCGAAATGTGGAAGCTAATAAACTTTAAATTAGTGACTTGGTATTCATAACTTTGGAATTCTTCACCAGCCCCAAAATTGATCTTGTTCCATCTCTTCCACCTGTTATTCATTATTAACTGGAGAGTGATGTAAGGCAGTGAGTGTGTTGGGAAACACTCAGTAAGTGGGGGTTGATCAAATACAAGAATAACAAGTTATTCATATACATATATTTAAAGTTCATTTTTCAGAGCAGAAGTTCAAAATGAACCAAATCAAGTTCAGCATTTATATGGATAAGATAATATCAAATAGAAAAAAATCTTAACAAAACAAAGTTTTATCAAATCAGAATCACATACTAAACACAGATCTTATAATAATGACCATGGGCTATCCTTGATCTTGGGCTTCTTCTAGGGTCTTCTTCTGTAAATGGAGTCCCTCTAGTATCTTTTCTCGCATCCAGACTTTCTCTGAGACATTTTCCCATAGACAAGCTTCCTTATAGGTGAAAAGAGGTTGTAGGTCTCCCCCCAAATCAGCCGAATGTGGTAAAAGGAGATGATCCAATTAGCCTCCATGTGGTCAAAGCTTATTCACAACCAAAAGCCACTTTGGTGCACTCAACGGTCATTTCTTACACAATAAATTTTTTCGATCATTTATCTCTTCCATTGGATGCATTTTTGGTTTATTTAGAACATGAAATGGGAGCTTCTCTGACCTAAAGTTTCGAGTTCATGAGCTAGATGTTTTCTTCTCCAATCGGCAATACTTCGGTTCTTGCGATTTTGCGTCGCATCGATTTCTTTTGAGTTAACTCCCCGAGCTTTTTGAGATGAAAGTTTGAGTTTTTAATTGGTAAGTTTGACTTACAAAGTTTTATTGCTTACATGATTTGCTTCGAAAATCCAATTCCTCACATCCCACCCTCCTTATTGGAAATTTCGTCCTCAAAACTTGAGTTTGCTTTATCTTCAAAAAGTTAGGGATACTGGGTGCGCATCTTTTCTTCTAATCCCATGTTGATTCTCGCTCTGTAGACCATTGTATTTTGACGTATGAAATGGTTCGGCATCTTAGTACTTTGTCTATGATGTCCACTATATGGATATGGACCTCTTCATATTTTAGTTCCTCATTCAGGTTCTCGTCTATTAGCAATGGTGCGACTTCAAGAATATGATTCGAGTCAGGGATGTATCTTCTTAGCTGTGAAATATGGAAAACGTTGTGGACTCTTGACATGCCTGGTAGCAAGGCTAGTCGATAAGTTAAGGTTCCGACTTTTTCGAAAATTTCGAAGGGTCCGACATATCTTGTGTTTAATTTTCTGGATTGCTAAACTGAACTACTTCCTTCATAGATGAAACTTTGACATAAGCTTTTTCACCGACTTCGAACTCTAACGGTCTTATTTTTAAGTCATCCCAACTTTTGTCGATCTTGTGCTACTTTGAGTTTTTTCCCGATGATAGCTAATTTATCCAAAGCTGAACCAGTTCAGGTCCTGTGATGGCTCTCTCTCTAACTTTATCCCAATATAGTGGTGACCTACACTTTTGTCCATAAAGTGCTTCATAAGGAGCCATTTCGATACTACTGTGGTAGCTGTTATTATAAACTAACTCTATTAGTGGTAGATGTTCACTCCAATTCTCACTGAAATCTAAAGCACACATCCTTAACATGTCCTCAAGGGTTTGAATTGTTCTTTCAGTCGACTATATGTTTGAGGGTGATAGTTCATGCTGAAAATGACCTTGGTTCCCTTTGCTTCTTGAAAAAATTTCCAGAACCGAGACACAAATCTTGAGTCTTTGTCGGATAATATTCTTATCGGAACATCGTGTAATCTTATTATGTTGTCCATGTACAGGATGGCTAGTTTATCTAGATTGTAGTTCATTCGAACAGGTGGAAAATGTGCAGATTTTGGTTAATCTATCAATAATTACCCAGATATCATCATGATTTTGGTAGTCCTACTACGAAGTCCATGGAGAGGAATTCTCATTTCCACTTCGGTATTTCTAATGGTAGCAAGAGTCTTCCAGGTCGTTGATGTTCTGTTTGACTTGTTGACATATTTGGCATCTAGAAACAAATTCAGCCACATCTTTCTTCATAAAATTCAACGAGTAATTTTTCTTAAAATCTCGGTACATCACTACAAGAAAATACACATTCAACAACACATCAAAGACAACGGTTTTTACTAAAACTGTTGTGTTTTTCATTTAAGAACGGTTTTAACAAAAACCGTTGTCGTATCCTATAAAAACACGCTTAAAGACAACGGTTTTTAAAAAACCGTTGTCTTTGATGTGTCTACGACAACGGTTTTTAAAAACCGTTGTCTACGAGCCTGTTTTTTTTGCTACAACAACGGTTTTAAAACACCGTTGTCTATTAACGTGTTTTTTTGGTGTGGGGACCCGGGCTCTAACTTAATTATCTTTGTGATTAAGTGGATCTTTGCTAGAAAATGTGGGTAAAAATTTTGCTTTTAATATAAAAAAACAATTTGTATATAAATCATACACAAATGATATATCTATTTTATTTCAACTCAAGTAAATACATTTCTTGATTCATTACAGTCATACAACTAGCGTTTTAAAAAAAAACAACTACAGATCAACATGTAGAACCACTAGTTCATCGTCTATGCTCGTAATCACCACGCTATCTCGATCTCTCATCTGTGTCTTGACCCTGATCCTGTCTCACTTGTTGTTATGCACACATACAGACACAACAACAGCCGGATATTTCGGTTAGAACAAATCCCAGTATAAAACATGTATACATGCATGTCATGCAATTAAATACAAAATCATAACACATGAATCAGTAATTATGACACATTGGTGAATACAGATAAAACTCTTCGACTCTTATTCTTTGTCTCGACTCATATCTAAGTCTAGGGAACCCGGTGTGAATAAGACGTAACAAGTCTCCCACCTACTCTCCCGATCGTGGTGGCAGTACGTCTTATTCCTAGACTTCGGTCATGTCTGTATCGAATCTCTACAATCGGAATCGGTCTTCTCCTATGCTTCGATACCACCGAACATCTAGTACTTGGCAATTCTACCAAGGCTTACATATCTCATGTACATTGCTATAATTCAATAGACAAAGCATAACAGTATCAAATTAAAAACAATCTAGTATGTGATTTTGGGGAACTCAAATCGGATCTAATTCGAGTTGTGCAATCCCGAATCAACATTGCTTTATACCTTTCTTTCTGTCAATCTGACTCTGTCGAAGTCTCGAACTCAAGGCCTGTCAATATTCAATCTGGGAATGACAATATCGAGGAGTACAATATCAATACACCAATCAATTCAATACTGGATATAATCAGAACTAAATCAAATTCTGTTCCGACAGCATAAATGCACAATCTCAATATACCCAACAATACAAATATCAACAGATAGCAATCTCAACTCATAATCTGTAACAATACAAATCTGATATCAATTCTCACTCAATTCCTCCCGAAAATCATAACAATTTCAGAAACAATCTGTTCTTCAATCCGGTTTCAATTATACGATGTCTAACATGTCAAGAACCTCATATATGAATCATATCCGATTCAGACAATACCATAATTTCAGATCATATCAAAACTTCAGAAAACTTACGTCCGTATGAAGCCTACGTCAATAGAAACACAGTACTGAAGTCGGATTCAAAATCGGACGGACGGATCTTGCGTGAATTAAGTTCTAAACTCAAGACTTGAAGTTTTCCCGGAAGCTCCTCTCATTTCTTGTCTGAATTCTGAGGAAGGAATGAAGGCTACTTAGATATATATTGCATGGTAAATCACAAGTAGCTTCATATTCTTGCTGCACGTCTTGCGCATATGCGCGATCCTCCTCGGCGCATATGCGCGAGACCTACTGGTCTCGGCCTTGGCTTCTCATCTTCTCGCGCATATGCGTGCCCATTTCTCGCGCATATGCGTGAGACCTACGGTCTCTGCAGAATTCAAGTCCACCAGCGTGCGCATATGCGCGCCTCATGTCGCGCATATGCGCGAGGGGTTCTGTCCTCGCACATATCTCATGTCTTCTCTTGTGTTCTCCGGTCTGTTCCATTCCGTCTATAAGCACATTGATTTATAATCAATAATCTCAGTTTAACATAATCAAAATCTCGGGCATTACATTTGGGCTACAACAACGGTTTTTAAAAACCGTTGTCTATGAGCGTTTTTTTGGGCTACAACAACGGTTTTTAAAAACCGTTGTCTAAAAGGTTTTTTTTGGGCTACAACAACGGTTTTAACAACCGTTGTCAATGAGAGTTTTTTTTAGGCTACGACAACGGTTTTTAAAAACTGTTGTCTATGAATGTGTTTTTTTGACCTAGAACGACGGTTTTTAAAAACCTTTGTTTATATGTGTTTCTGTCAAGGGTCAAAGACAACGGTTTGTGTAAACTGTCGTCTTTCATGCGATTTTTGTAGAACTACGACAATGGTTTTGTAAAACGTAGTCGTTTTTTAATGTTTTTTTTTAAAAAAAAAAACCGTTGTGATTGTTCTAAATTTTTTTAAAAATCTTTATTTAGCGACGGTACAATAAAATCGTCGCTAATTCAAATTAGCGACTGTTTTATCAAACTGTCGCTATCGTTTCAATAAGCACCTTCGCAAATTAAAATTCGCCACGGTATAAACCGTCGCTAACTTAAAAACAGCGACGGTTGTTTCGGTTCTAAACAACCGTCGCAATTATCGACTGTTTGATAGAACCGTCGCAAATAGCAACCGTTTAACAAAAGCTGTCGCTACTAGCGACAGTTTATGCTAACACTGTCGCAAATGACGACGGTGTAAAAACAAACCGTCGCAATTTGTTTATAAATATCGGTGCACTTGTTCATTTTTACCTCACACGGAATTTTTATCTCTTCCCTCCACACGAAATTTCTCTACATCCACGGAATTTTTCTCTCTTCCCTCCATCGAAATTTTATCTCTTCCACAAAATTTTTCCCTCTTCCACAAATTAATTTCGGAGTTAAGATTATAAATATTATTATTATATGACAAAGATTTAAATTTTATATTATTATAATTATTAAATTATAAATTTTTTTTTATTTTCCGTAAAACATTAGCGACGGAATTTATATGCCAAAACCGTCACTAAGTAGCGACGGAAATTATATCACAACCGTCGCTAATTAGCGACGGTTATGATATAAAAATCGTCGCAACATTTAGTTTAACAGCGATTTTTAATGTTACGACAACGGTTTTTCATCGTTGTCTTTGAGCGCACCCTTTAACCACAGGGCCTTTAACAGCGGTTTTACAAGACCTACGACAACGGTTTTTCACCGTCTTCTTTAGACGTCTACGACAACGGTTAAAAACCGTTGTCTTTGAGCACACCTTTTAACCACAGGGCCTTTAGCAACAGTTTTATTTGACCTACGACAACGGTTAAAAACCGTTGTCTTTTGCCTTTTTTTTTGTATTGCATCTTTTTACTACTAGGGTGAACTGAAAATTTGGACTTGTGCACCTCGTAGATTACTTCTTGACGAATTCCATCGATAGCCGTTACACAAAAACGTCCTTTCATCTATAGAATTCAATTCTCATTAGTTTGGAATTCTTGGTTTTTTCCTACTTACAGTTGTTCCTTAATTTTTGCTATGGAGGATCTTTGTTTAGCTTCAGCTTGATGGATACTTGAACGAATGGTTGCGCTGAAAGAGATGCTAAGTTTACTTTTCCCATGTCACTTCGGCTTAAGGCATCAACTACCTTATTTTTCTTACTTGAATGATAGTGGATTTTTAATTATAATCCTTCAATTGCTCGATCCACCGTCTCTACCTCATGTTCAGTTATTTTTGTGTGAATAAGTTGAATCTTTGGTGATTGATGAATATCTCGCATTTAGCACCGTATAGATAGTGTCACCAGATTTTTAGCACTAATTCACGTGCAGCCAATTCAAGATCATGTTTTGGGTAATTTTGCTCATAAAATTTTAATTATCTTGACGCGTAAGAAATTACTTGACCATCTTGTATGAGTACACATCTCAATCTTCTTTTGGATGCATCACTATATATTGTGAAATTTTTGCCATCTTCGGGGAGTAATAGCATCGATGTAGATGCAAGTTTTTTTTTCAGAACCTAAAATTTTTTCACGCATTCTTTGCTTCAATTAAATTTAAAGTTTTTTGTGTGAGTTTAGTGAGAGGGATGACAATTGAGGAAAATCCTTCGACTAATTTTCCATAATAACCAGCTAAACCCAAAAAGCTTCGAATTTTGATTTTTGTCGAGGCTAGTCCATAACTTTCTCTACTTTCTTGGGATCTACTAAAATTCATCGATTAGAGATTATGTGACCCAAGAAGGCGACACTCGTTAGCCAAAATTCACATTTATTGAATTTGACATATAGTTCTTTTTCTCCGAGTGTCTATAGAATGAGAACAAGATGTTTTTTGTGATCTTCTTCACTTTGCGAGTACACAAAGATATCATCTATAAATAATAACACAAATTTGTCGAGGTATGGATTGAAAACTATATTCATTAGATCCATGAATGTTTCTAGAGAATTGATCAAAGCAAAAGGCATTACCGTGAACACATAATATCTATATCTCGTTCTGAAGGCTGTTTTAAGAATATCCTCTGCCTTGATGATAAACATAAAAATTATACATTAAATAAATGTTTTATAATATAAATTTATAGTTTTTGTTTTATTAAATGTTTAAATATTACATGTTTTATAATAAATTGTATAAAAAATAAGTTGCTGTGTAATTTAAGTTTTTACTATTTTTACAGGTTCGATAAAACAAGAATAAACTTGGCGTTGCAAATGGGATTAAGATGATTCTTGGACCTGTAGAAAGTTGATGATAATATCTACAATATTGGTGACAAGCATGAGATAAAAATCTTCTCACAATTGGGATCAAATTAAGCAACAAGTAAAGTTATCGAAGGAGTGGCAGTTTTACCATGCTCTAGTATTTTGACCATATCTCTCAAACTACTTGGTCAAATGGTTAAAATAAAATACCACAATTCAAACAACTTAATTATCCACATGTTTTATTTTATGTGGAGAAGAAAATTCGGATGAGAAGATTTTCAAAAGTGATGTGTAATATGATATTATTTCTTGGAACACCAAAGAAAACTTTTGTGTAAAAAAATAATATTTTATTTGTGGTTGTCTCCACAAATTTGGCTATAAATAGGGGTGCATTGTAATGAATTGAGATATCCCTCATTCTATGAACAAATCTTTGATTTCATAATATTTCTATATTTATTTTTCCTTTATTTCATCATTTAAAAATAATTAGCATGTTAATTTCATATTCAAAGTTTTATACTTTGAATAATGAGTAGCTAACTTCCCAAGGTTGAGATGAAAAGGTGAAGCTCTTGGTATGATAATAAGGTTATTAAAAGGTAATAATCTATGTTTTATATTATTTAATCATTATTTATTGTTTATGTTATATTTATTTCTTTAAACATTTTTATACCCTACTTATAAGTGGGAGTTTTGATTTATTGTTGTTATATGTTACACTAAATTCTTGGTACCATTTAGATGTTTGTTTGGTTTTACCAACCATTTAAAGTGGGTGCCTTGATTTATTATATATCAATATATCATATTATTAATTTCTTGGTACCATTTAAATGTTAGTTTGGTTTTACCAACCATTTAAAGTGGGAACCTTGATTTAGTGTTTACAAATATATATAGCACAATAAATACTTGACAACATTTATAAGTTTTGGTATATATTTTATACTTATAAGAAAATAGTATATAACATAATATAAATATGATTATTTAATATATTGGAACCATTTTATTAAGTGAATTTTAATAATGTTCATTAATGTTAACTTTATAAAAATATCAAGAGTGGATCCTCTAATCTCAACTACTTAAATTAAAATTTGATCAATTAAAAATTACAAATTAAAGATTCAAACAATTAAAAGAAAAACAAAAACAAAAACAAAAAGACATTGTAGTGGACTTGTAATTACCGTAGCTTCCCTGTGGATACGATATCGGACTCACCGAATTATACTACTTGCGGACAACCTGCTATTGGGAGTGCAACAATCAAAGTCACAACAAGTTTTTGCCGCCGTTGCCGGGGAAGTATAATTTAATTTCAAGTCTATTTAATTTTTTTTCTTTGAATTTTTTATTGTTTTTGTGTGTTTTTCTTCTTTTTCTTTTGCATTTACATGAGCATTATTTGGTCACGTACACTTAGTGGCCGACTCATTCGAAATAACCCTTTATTTTTACAAAACATGGCGGAAGAACCCTTCCAGGAAAATGAAGATGAAATTCAATCTCAACATGATCATGATAGGCGAAGAACACTTAGAGATCACATGAATCCTACACGTACTAGTGCACCTTCATGTCTAGTTTTTCCCCCTGATGCATCCCATTTCAATTTTAAGCCTGGTATTATCCAACTTTTACCCAACTTTCATGGCTTAGATTCTGAAAATCCATACATGCATTTACGAGAATTTGAAGAAGTTTGCGACACATATAATGATCTAAATTGTAGCATGAACATCATTCGACTTAAGCTTTTTCCTTTTTCTTTAAAAGATAAAGCTAAAACTTGGTTACAAAATCTTAGATCGGGATCCATTCGAACTTGGGATGAAATGCAACAACAATTTTTGAAAAAGTTTTTTCCATCTCATAGAACAAATTCTTTCAAAAGACAAATCATCACTTTCACTCAAAAACAAAGAGAAACTTTTTATCAGTGTTGGGATAGATATAAAGAATTGCTTAATCTTTGTCCACATCATGGTTTTGAAATTTGGAGAGTTGTTTCTTAATTTTATAAAGGCTTAACACCTAAAGATAGGCAAATGGTTGAATTTATGTGTAATGAAACATTTGAAGATAAAGATCCAAACGAGGCAATTGAGTATCTCGATTCATTAGCTGAAAATGCTCAAAATTGAGACACTATAGGTACAATAGAACCATCAAACAAGATTCAATCTCCCACATCTGGTGGAGGTATGTATACCCTCAAAGATGAACATGATCTGCAAGCTAGATTTATCTCTTTGGCAAGAAAAGTTGAAGCACTTGAATTGAAAAAGAATGGTCAATTAAAATCTGTTCATGAAATTGCGTGTCACATCTGTGATACAAGTGATCATTCTACAAAAGATTGTCCCACTTTGCCCTCTTTTAAAGAATGTCTCCATGAACAAGCCAATGTTTTGAACAATTTCAAAAGGTCAAATTTTGAACCATTTTCTCAAAATTACAATCCAGGTTGGCGAAATCATCCAAATTTTAGTTGGATGAATGATAATGCTGCACAATTTTCACAACCACATTTCCAAAATCAACAAAATTTTCAAAATTATGCACCTTATGTTCCTCCACCTAAAAAGAGTCTATCAATACTCAAACTGCTCAAACCATGACAGATTTGAAAGATACTCTTGCTAAATTTACATCTGCACTTAATGTTCATGAAAAAGGTAAGTTTCCTTCACAACCACAGCCTAATCTCAAGGATCATCATTCACAAACCGGAACTTCTGGAACTCAACCGATGGATCAGGTAAAATCTGTTATTACCCTTCGCAGTGGTAAAGTAATGGAAAAATCCATTCTTGAACCTTGTGAAAATTATGATAAATCAACTCCAAAGGGTAAGGAAGTGGAACCCATAACTTGCGAAGAAGAGGATCAACAGATAGTGTCACCACCATTCCCTCATGCATTGAAAAATACAAAAAAATCAAATTTGAATTCTGATATATATGATATTTTTAAACAAGTAAAAGTTAATATTCCTTTATTAAATGCAATAAAGCAGGTACCATCATATGCAAAATTTTTGAAAGACTTGTGCACCGTGAAAAGAAAATTGAATGTGAAAAAGAAAGCATTTTTAGCCGAACAAGTAAGTGCAATTATTCAATGTAATGCCCGAGATTTAATTACTGTAATCAGAAGTGGATTAATTAGCAATATTGAGACTATAGGAGCTCAAGTGGAGAAATCGGGCGTCGGTGCAATACAAGCCAAGATGTTGGACAGAACATCTGGCGCCCGAGCGGTATAAGATGACCGCCCAAGCGCCAATGCATCACAAAAGAAGAATTCAGACAGAACGTCTGGCGCCCGAGCGGCTGCAAGTTACCGCCCGAGCGCCAGAGGAGAACAAGTTGACCACTCGGGCAGAAGGTTCCGCGCCCGAGCGATAAATTATGGCCGTCCGAGCGCCAGTGTTGAACAACTTGATTTCCGGGCAGAACATTCCGCGCCCGAGCGGTAATGTTTAACCGCCCGAGCGCCACCTAAGTTTGGTGAAATTGAGCCACGTACCATTAACCATGCAATGCAATATATATATATATATATATATATATATATATAACAAGCATGTCAATCTTCCGAAGACAAGAAGGAAAGGAATGAAGAAGGCTTCAGAGAAAGGTTGAAAATCCTTACGCCTTTATATTTCGATCCGTCCGTTAGATTTTAAATCCGACTGCGGTATCGTGTTCCTATCGACGAAGGCTACAACTGGACGTAAGTTTTGTTACATTTAGACATGAGTTGAAATTATGATGGTGTCAGAAACAAATATGAATCATATATGGTGTTTCTGATATAGTAGACATCGTATATTTGAAGTCAGATCGAAGACAGATTGTTTATGTAATTGTTATGATTTTCGGAATTGATTTGATAAAGACTTGATATCAGGGTTGCATTGTTATTGATTATGAGTTGTACCGATACTGATTATGAGTTCTGGTATTATTTCTGTGATGTTGAGATTGGCGGGGTTATCGAGACTGTATTGTTATACTGTTGAAACATCAGCAGATTGACATTTGATCAGATTCATTATTGAGATTGTATTGTGGTACCGTATGTCTATTGACATTGATCAGATTGTGTTTTGATTTGAGTATTGATCAGAACGGGTTGAACTGAGTTATTTACTGATATTTTATCTATTCGATATTGTCATTGCCAGATTTGGGTATGGGCAGGGTTGAATTCGAGACTTCGTCTTCGTCGGACCGAGAAGATAAAGATATAAATTAATGTTGAGTTGGGATTGCACAACTCGAGTGAGGTTTGACTCGAGTTTCCCAAAATCACATACTTTATTTTATTGCATTGATATTTGCAATTAATGAATGAATTGATATGCTTGTTCTATTGATATATAGATAACAGGTATTAAATGATTGGTCTTGTGACAGAAGTGCCTGATAGTGATAGAATCGTCACTTGCACATTGCACATTGTCACAGGATAGGAATATGGCGGAAGTGCCATAGTCTTTGACAGATAGGTCAGGACATCGGACGTTTGGTCATATCGAAGTTGATAGAATTGGAGTTGCTTCTATTACTGATGTTCGATATGGAAAGGGCCAAAGTCTGTGAATAAGAACGTACCACCACCCCGATCGGGAGTTTAGGTGGGTGTATGTTCTTATTCTGATCGGGATCCTTAGATTAGGACTGAGTCGAGTCTGAGTCGGAGAATCACGGAAAGTGATTCATTGATTAATATTGATTTATGTTCCTGAATATGGTGCATGGATTTATGTTCCTGATTTTGGTACATGTTTAGACTATGACTTTTTATTGATATTGATTCATGTTTCGGATTATGATACATGCGATGAATACTTTATTCATGTTTTGATTTGGATGCATGTTATGAATATATTTTATATGCTGTTACATTGATTATATGATTGCATGTATACATGGTTTATACTGAGAATATAATTCTCACCGGAGTTATCCGGCTGTTGTCTTGTTTGTATGTGTTCATGACAACAGGTGGGACAGGATCAGGGTCAAGAAGAAAACGAGGCGGGACTAGATAGCGTGGAGATCCGGGCTCAGAATTAAAGTAGGATTCAACACTGATATGTAGTTGTACCTAGTTGAATTATTATAGACAATACAAGATTTGTATGTTTATGTTTAATATGTATTTCAGATTGATTTACATTACGTTTCCGCTTTGCATTTTAAAAAAATTTTATGTCCCACATTACTTAATTGTGTATTTGATATTAATAACGATTAAGGAAATGAATTAGCGACCGGGTGCCCACATTCAAAATAATAATAATTTGAAATACAAAGACCCTAGTTGTCCTACTATTTCATGTATTATTGGATAACGAAAGAATAAAAAAGCCTTGCTTGACCTTGGAGCTAGTGTGAATTTACTTCCTTATTCAGTTTATCAAGAACTCAATCTAGGTGAGTTAAAACCTACTTCGGTAACACTTTTACTTGCCGATAGATCTGTTAAAGTTCCAAGAGGTATGGTAGAAGACGTGTTGGTCCAAGTTGATAACTTTGTATATCCTGTCGATTTAATAGTTTTAGTTACACAACCTATCGAAGCTTGTAATGCAATTCCTGTAATTTTGGGTCGTCCATTTTTAGCAACTTCTAATGCTCTTATAAATTGCAGGAATGGAATAATGAAGTTGTCATTTGGTAACATGACCTTGGAGCTTAATGTTTTTAATCTTTTTAAGCAACCACATGACAAAGGAGATGAAAGTGAAGATGAAAATCTTATTGAAACTCTTGTGGAAGAAAACATTCAAGATGGGAGTACTCGTGACCAATTAGATATTTGTTCAATTGATACTGTTAAAAAAAATATTGAAATTGATCTTGATGATTTTATCAGGTATCACTCGTTACCAGGATCAGAGAAAGAATTTGAGGCAAAATATGAGAACAAAGATGAACCACCCATATTGGAGTTAAAACATTTGCCAGAAGAATTGAAGTATGCATTTCTTGGAGAAGATGAAACATATCCGGTGGTAATTTCTTCCAAACTAGCAAGTGATCAAGAAGGTAAATTATTTGATATGCTTAAAAGACATAAAAATGCAATTGGTTGGACATTAAAAGATCTCAAGCGCGTTAATCCACTAATTTGCACTCACAAAATTCATTTAGAAGAAAATGCTAAAACATCTCAACAGCCACAAAGGAGATTAAATCCGCACATGAAAGATGTTGTGAAAACTGAAGTTCTCAAATTACTTGATGTTGGAATTATCTATCTTATTTCTGATAGTAAGTGGGTAAGTCCAACACAAGTAGTTCCAAAAAAATCTGGCATCACAGTGATAAAAAAATGAAAAAGGTGAATTGTTAACAAGTCGAGTCCCATCTAGTTGGCGTATGTGTATTGATTACAGGAAATTAAATGATGCCACTAGAAAAGATCATTTTCCATTACAATTTTTGGATCAAATTTTAGAAAGAGTGGCAGGTCATCTCTACTACTGTTTTCTTGATGAATATTCAGGTTATTATAAAATTCCCATTGCACTTGAAGATCAAGAAAAAAAATACATTCACATGTCTTTTTGGAACATTTGCATTCAGAAGGATGCCATTTGGTTTATGCAATGCCCCAGCAACATTTCAAAGATGTATGCTAAGCATTTTTAGCGACATGGTTGAAAATTGTTTGGAGATTTTCATAGATGATTTAACTATTTTTGGGAGTACATTTGATAATTGTCTTGAAAATTTAGAAAAAGTTTTTAAAAAATGTGAGGAAAAAGGTCTTATTTTAAATTGAGAAAAATGCCATTACATGATTAATTCTGAGATTGTTTTGGGACATATTGTGTCATCTCATGGAATTGAAGTTGATAAAGCAAAAGTTGATGTCATTTTCAATTTATCCCTTCCAAAAACCATTAAAGAAATTCGTTCATTTTTGGGACATGCTGGATTTTATAGGAGGTTTATAAAGGACTTTAGTTTAATCTCTAAACCCATTTGTAATCTCTTAACAAAAGACACTGTATTTGAGTGGACTCAAGAATGCCAAAATGCTTTTGATAAAATCATTCAACATTTAACATCAGCTCCTATCATGCAACCTCCTGATTGGTCTTTACCATTTGAAATCATGTGCGATGCGAGTGATTATACAGTCGGTGCAGTATTGGGTCAAAGAAAAAACGGTAAGCCTTATGTGATATATTATGCAAGTAGAACTTTAAACAATGCTCAAATGAATTATTCCACAACTGAAAAAGAACTACTTGCTGTAATATTTGCATTAGATAAATTTCGCTCTTATTTGATTGGATCAACGACTATTGTGTTTACTGATCATTCTGCTATTAGATATTTGTTGACCAAACAGGATGCAAAGCCACGACTGATACGATGGATTTTGTTGCTCCAAGAATTTGACATTGTGATCAAAGATAAAAAAGGAACCGAGAATGTTGTAGCCGATCATTTATCGAGACTAGTAACAGGATCATCTTATGAAATGACACCAATTAACGATAATTTTCCTGATGAACATCTATTTTCAGTTACTACTACACCTTGGTTTGCTAACATAGTAAATTTTCTTGTGACAGGAAAAATGCCACCGCAATGAAGTTCTCAAGATAAAAGAAAATTTTTGAATGAGGTAAAAAAATTTTATTGGGATGATCCATATCTGTTCAAGTATTGTCCGGATCAAATTTTTCGGCGTTGCATACCCGACAATGAGGTAAGTAGTGTCATTAAATTTTGTAATTCAGAAGCATGCGGAGGACATTTTTCTTCAAAGAAAACTGCTGCAAAAATCTTGCAGTGTGGATTTTATTGGCCCACTTTGTTTAAAGATACCCACAAAATCTGCAAGATCTGTGAAAATTGTCAAAAATTGGGTGCGATTTCAAAAAAAAACATGATGCCTTTGAATCCTATCATTGAAATTGAAATCTTTGACTGTTGGGGAATTGATTTTATGGGACCTTTTCCACCTTCGTTTGGATACTTGTATATTTTAGTTGCAGTTGATTATGTTTTCAAATGGATAGAGGCAATTTCATGTTTAACAAATGATCATAAAATCGTCATCAAATTTTTAAAAGAAAATATTTTTAGTAGATTTGGAATTCCTTGAGCCATGATAAGTGATGGGGGAACTCACTTTGTTAATAAACCATTTGCTTCGTTGATGAAAAAATATGGTATTACTCACAAAGTAATTACTCCTTATCATCCTCAAACAAATGGACAAGTTGAATTAGCTAATAGGTAGATAAAGCAAATTTTGGAAAAAACTGTTAACCCAAATAGAAAAGATTGGTCTCTGCGACTTAATGATGCACTTTGGGCATATCGAACAGCTTTTAAAACATCATTGAATATGTCTCTCTATAGGTTGGTTTACGAAAAACATTGTCATTTGCATGTGGAATTGGAACATAAAGCTTATTGGGCGATCAAAACTTTTAATTCAAGTATGGATGATGCCAAAAAATTGCGCAAATTGCAACTTAATGAACTTGATGAACTCAGAAATGACGCGTATGAGAATTCAAGGATTTATAAAGCAAAAATCAAATCAATTCATGATAAAACAATTCTTAGAAAATCTTTTGAGATTGGTAAAAAAAGTTTTGCTTTATAATTCGCGACTTCACATATTCCCAGGAAAATTACGATCAAGATGGATAGGTCCATATGTTGTAAAACATGTGTATTCTTATGGAGCTGTGGACATTGAAAATCCTAAAAATGGTGATGTTTTTAAAATAAATGGACAAAGGCTTAAACCATTTTTAGAAAATGAAATCTTTAAAGAAGATTTTATTTCCCTTTCCGATCCTTGATTTTTTGTATTGCAATTAATTTTGTTTGTTTTTATTTCAGGTTTCCTTAATCTTTTTATTTTCTCGGTTAAATGGCGGATAACGGTACTCCGTGGCTCTCATAGTCGGTTTAATCAGTTTCCCACAATTGTTGATACAAAAAAAAATTACTTTTTTTCTTTTCAAAATGGATGAAATTCTCTCAAAAATTTGTAAATATTTTCCCTCTGTTTCTGAAAATGTTCTAAGAAAAATTTATGCAGGTAGGTGTGAAAGATTGAGATTGTTTATGCGAAAAGGAATTCCAGAAGATATTCGTCTTGTAATAGAAGCTAAGGTCCGATTAAGAGGAGAAGTTCAACAGTCATTACTCATTCGGTGTATGCCTGGATTAGGAAAAAGTACTTATGCGCAAAAACGAAGGGCCAAAAGTTTAGGGGTTTGTCATAAATGTGCAAGATGGACTGGTGACAAACGATGCAGATCTTTGGGATATGTTTACAATAACAGAGAAGATAAAATTGGTTTCATTAAGAATGCGCTGAGTAAGGAGTCTTTAGATAACATCTTATTGTCTCTTGAGACGCATTCTAGTGGACACGTGCATATTGAACTTCTCCGTTTATGGAAACAATTCCAAGGCGAGCGTCATTTTAATAGTCTTGGGAATCCGACTAAAAAAGACCATGTTTGCCAATTTATAAGAAAATTGGATGGGAAGCATATCCTCGACTCATAGAAGGCGTTGAAGCCGTTTCTGGACGTAAAACCAGAGGAAAATTGTGAGCCACAATCACACTACTGTTTATATGCATGTGTGTTATTATTGTTTTTACTGTTTATTCTGTTTACAACTGTGACCCATAGTTTTATCATGATAACATATAACTCCTATAAAATCTCTCATCTTTCTCTCTATTTTCGCAGACCAAAAAGAAAGTAAAAACATGGCTGGATCCTCTGCACAAACATTGAAAAATATTTGTGTATTTTGTGGGTCGATTTCTGGAAAAAAATGAAGTGTTTGTAGAAGCAGCAAATAATCTTGGAAAGATATTGGCTGAGAGAAAAATTCACTTGGTATATGGGGGAGGTAATATTGGGTTAATGGGATCTATTTCAACATCTGCACATCTTGGAGGTAGTCAAGTTTTGGGTATTATTCATACAGCTTTAGCTGAAGGAAATATTACAGGTGTTACGATTGGGGAGGAATTAAAAGTTTTTTCAATGTATGAAAGAATCACCAAAATGATTGAAAATTCTGATGCTTTTATCGCATTACCAAGTGGTTTTGGTACATTAGAAGAAATTTTTCACACTGTTTCTTGGGCACAACTTAATATCCATAATAAACCTGTGGGCTTGTTGAATATCAATAATTATTATGACAGTTTGTTGACATTTCTTGATAAAGATGTGGAACAGAATTTCATTTCAGAAAATTCACGAAGGATGCTCATCTCTGCTTCGACTGCCGACCAATTAATTGATGATTTGGAAGCTTTTGTTCATAAACCTGATCCGATGATAGCAAAGATCAATTGGTCGCAATCAAGCAGTAAGAAAAGAAACTTGGATCATTTTCAAAAGTCGTGGATTGGTTTGCGTTTGTTTCAGTTTGTTATCTTCAATAAAATTCAAGGTCATATCTCTTTCATTATGTACTCTTTATTAATAGTTATTTTGACATTAGGGACAATGTCATATTCTGTTTGGGGGGAGAACAAATTTATAAATAAAATAATAATAAAAAATTTCAAAATTTTTTTTAAAAAAATATATATTTAAAAAAAATATATTATTTTAAAATAAAATCATGTTTATTGTTTGTATCTTAGTAATTTTTGTAAAAAAATCATGCATTATATGTTTGAAAGGTTTAAATTAGAACATGTACTAATCTATCTAAGGATGTTTTCATTTTTATTTGAAAAAAAAAGTAAATTTTTATATTCTGATCATTATAAAAATATGATTTATGAAATCTTTTTGAGTGATTAACCATTGTGATAAGATCAGTTATTAAAGTATATGGCCCAAGATATATCTTATAAGAGTGCCTAAAATTTTAAACTCACACATATTTTGTGAGTGAGTGGAGAGGATTGTGAAAACAACTTTCGAGCCTTTATTGATCATAAGAGAGGTTATCTATTGTTTAGATCTCGAGTTCTTATTTTGAAAAAAAANAAAAAAAAAAAAAAAAAGAGAGAGAAATGTTGACGATCTTTGTTTTTTCAAAGTTATACGCTACGACCCATTTATCTTTCTTAAAAAAAAGAGAAAAAAAGAAAGAAGGAAAAAAAATAAAAAGAGAGAAATATATTGTAAAAATTAAATAAATATGTGGTCATTGAGCATAAAATTTGTTTGATTCTATGATGTTACGAAATAAAAGAAAAAATCTTAAAAGAAGACCAGGAAAAAAATATATATAAAATAAGAATAACTAGATTTTCAATCAATGGATTTCCTATCTTTTGATTAATCTGGCTCGTTTGTCTGTCTGCATTCTGTAAACCATTTTCCTGAGCATTTATCTGTATTCCAACTCCATGAGAGAAATCATTCCCTTGAATTGAAACATTATTAACCTGTGAGGATATGGAGTTTAAACTCTTATTAGGAATTTCTGAAGGCCATGTACATTTAATTACCTGAAAATAAGCTTTGAATTGATCAGCTCAGATTATTTCATAAATTATAATTATAATGATCTTGATATAACTTTGACAGTTTTCAAATTTAATTTAAACACTTGGATAGTTTCGATTACATTTCTATTTAAATTAATCAATATGTTTTGTATTGCTATTAACGCTTAAATTGCTAGGGACTAGCAATAAGCTGGTTGGGAGGTGTGATAAACATAAAAATTATACATTAAATAAATGTTTTATAATATAAATTTATAGTTTTTGTTTTATTAAATGTTTAAATATTACATGTTTTATAATAAATTGTATAAAAAATAAGTTGTTGTGTAATTATAAGTTTTTACTATTTTTACAGGTTCGATAAAACAAGAATAAACTTGGCGTTGCAAATGAGATTAAGATGATTCTTGGACAAATTAAGCAATAAGAAAAGTTATCGAAGGAGTGGCAGTTTTACCATGCTCTAATATTTTGACCATATCACTCAAACTACTTGGTCAAATGGTTAAAATAAAATACCACAATTCAAACAACTCAATTATCCACAAGTTTTATTTTATGTGGAGAAGAAAATTCGGATGAGAAGATTTTCAAAAATGATGTGTAATATGATATAATTTCTTGGCACACCAATGAAGACTTTTGTGTAAAAAAATAATATTTTATTTGTGGTTGTCTCCCCAAATTTGGCTATAAATAGGGGTGCATTGTAATGAATTGAGATATCCCTCATTCTATGAACAAATCTTTGAGTTCATAATATTTCTCTCTTTATTTTTCCTTTATTTCATCATTTAAAAATAATTAGCATGTTAATTTCATATTCAAAGTTTTATACTTTGAATAATGAGTAGCTAACTTCCCAAGGTAGAGATGAAAAGGTGAAGCTCTTGGTATGATAATAAGGTTATTAAAAGGTAATAATCTATATTTTATATTATTTAATCATTATTTATTGTTTATGTTATATTTATTTCTTTAAGCATTTTTATACCCTACTTATAAGTGGGAGTTTTGATTTATTGTTGCTATATGTTACACTAAATTCTTGGTACCATTTAAATGTTTGTTTGGTTTTACCAACCATTTAAAGTGGATGCCTTGATTTATTATATATCAATATATCATATTATTAATTTATTGGTATCATTTAAATGTTATTTTGGTTTTACCAACCATTTAAAGTGGGAACCTTGATTTAGTGTTTACAAATATATATAGCACAATAAATACTTGACAACATTTATAAGTTTTGGTATATATTTTATACTTATAAGAAAATAGTATATAACATAATATAAATATGATTATTTAATATATTGGAACCATTTTATTAAGTGGATTTCAATAATGTTCATTAATGTTAACTTTATTAAAATATCAAGAGTGGATCCTCTAATCTCAACTACTTAAATTAAAATTTGAACAATTAAAAATTACCAATTAAAGATTCAAACAATTAAAACAAAAGCGAAAACAAAAACAGAAACAAAAAGACATTGTAGTGGACTTGTAATTACCGTAGCTTCCCTGTGGATACGATATCGGACTCAGCGAATTATACTACTTGCGGACAACCTGCTATTGGGAGTGCAACAATCAAAGTCACAACACTTGACCTTCAAATGATGGTAACCTGACCTTAGATCGAGCATTGAAAAGACATTGGCTCTTTTTAACTAATCAAAGAGGTAATCTATTATCGGGAGAGGATATTTATTTTTAATTGTGATATTATTCAACTCTCTATAGTCAATACATAGTCTCATACTCTCATCTTTATTTTTCACAAATAGTATTGGGACTCCTCATGGAGATGCACTAGGTGAAATTCGCCTTTTGTCCAACAACTCTTGGAGTTGATCCTTTAACTCTGCCGGAGTCATTTGGTATAGTGCTTTTGAGATCGGTGCAATACTAGGGATCAAATTAATTTCAAACTCAACTTCACGATCAGGAATTGTGCCTGGAAATTCCTCGGGAAAGACGTATGGGATTTCTTGAATGACTGGAATATCTTCTAACATTGGGGTAACTTCGTCACTTACCTTACTGATCATTGTCAGGTAAATTCTTCACTGTTTTACATGGCCTTTCAGGTTTTTGATGCATATATAAGAGATTTTTGTTCTTTAGATTTGCCATGATATGTGATTTCTTCTTAGTTTGGAGTTTGAAGTTTGAAACTTTCTTATAACAATCTACCAAGAAATGGTTCTAAACAAACCAAACCATTCCTAGGGTGACATCGAATTCAACTATATTTAGTTGAATCAATTATGTCTTGAAGATTTGTTTACCAATGCAAATTTTGCATTTCCAATATACTTTATGAGTTTTAATTGTTTTGCTAGCAGGTGTTTCCCACGACGAGGTGCAGATAGTTATTTTGTTCTTGCAGCCTATCCATAGCGCCATGAGGCTTGGCGATGTAACACTCTTTCTTGCTTTCAAGTTCTTCGTGCTGGTGTGAGAGCAGGTAGCAAGGTCTTTCTCAGTTTCAATACATTATATAAATTCTCGGTTAATGGCAACTCGTCATACCACGTGAGATTGGTTACGTAGGGTTAGGGAAAGCCTGCTATCTTCTCGATCAAGGTGATGGGTGAGACGTTGTACATCAGTCTGAAGCATGTCCTTGGTTTCCATGAGCTCTTGTTTCTCTCTAGCGAGTTGAGCCTTCAGGGTTGTAATCTCTAGGATTTTGTTGTTAGTGGTAAGCTGACGCATGCAAAATGCTGCTTGAACACAGGTATGAGGGGTGGCCATCTCCTAGACAAATCGAAAGGCTTGGAATCAAAATATTAATGGCAAAAATCAAAGTTTCTACATAGACAAGTAAATTATTTGAATGGGACAAAATATTTTCATGGCATTTTCCAAAAGTGTCAAGTTAGAAATTTTCAGATAGACTGAAAGTGTGGAATACTTTACGAGATTGAGTTTTGAGATTTCTATGCCAAGATATAAGTCATTCAAATATACCCAAAATTGACAATAGCTCGAATTTGGAAATCTAAAAGTTGGAAGATGAGTTTGATTTGTCGGAATGATTTGGACAAGAAGGCATGGGGCTTTTGCCAAAATTTGAGATGTCAAATTTTGTCTATCAAAAGCTCAGCCAGATTATTAGCATTGCGGCTCTGATACTACTTTAATGTCACACCCTGAGACTAAGGCGTGGGTGACATCCGGCATTGTTTAAAAAATTTATTGAAAGCCAATCTAATTCATAAAAGAACATTGTCTTTACATATATGAAATGCGAATAATGTAGTAGCTATTCTTACAAAGAAAATTGTGAAATGCGGAAGCTAATAAACTATAAACTTGAAATCAAGGACTTGGTCTTCATAACTCTAGATTTCTTCACCATCCCTAAAATTGATCTTGCTCCGTCTCTTCGACCTATTATTCATTATTATCTGGAGAAGGACATAAAGGGGTGAGCGTTTTGGGAAACATTCAACAAGTGGAGGCCGATCGAATACTAGAATAACAAGTTATACATATACATATCTTTAAAATGATCATTTTTCAGAGCAGAACAGAACGAACTAAGTTCATAACTTATATCAATCATATCATATCAAATAGAACAAAATCTTAACAGAACAAAGTCTTATCAAATCAGAATCTTATATTGTATACAAATCTTATAATAATGACCACGATCTATCCTTGATTTTGGGCTATCTCTGCACCCTTCTCCTATAAATGGGCTCTCTCTGGGGCCTTTTCCCTCATAGGCTTTCCCGATGCTCCAATATTTGAATCATAACAAATAAACCTATCACATGGATCGAACGGATCAAATAGGAACGAAATTGACGGAACGAATCAGAACTTAGCAAACGATGCATTACAAAACATATAGTAATGCATACGAAAGCAAAACATATAGTAGTCAATCAAATTTTAAATCATATATCAAACTTCAAAATAATACATAAGCTCACTTACAATTATTTTAAATGTACGGTTCGATCTTGCTTGATTCTTGGATGAAGACTCAGCCGATCCTAGACAACTCTTGGACGTGAATTGGGTAGTACCTCGAGTAGGTTTTAGATGGGACTCCTGGGCAATAACGCCTTGGATGTTGCCTAGTTGCTGCATGAAATGGACGAGCACAACAATTTCTTCTTTGCTTGAGAGTGGCCGAACTTTGGATTGTTTTTGTGGGGGATTTTTGTGTGTCAATTCCCAACACATGATGGAGTATTTATAAGTGAAAAAAATATTGTATGTCTCCTCCCAAATCAGCCGAATGTGGCCTTCCAAATGCCCAAAGGTGATGGTCCAATTAGCCTCAATGTTGTCAAAATTTATCCACAACTAAGAGTCAACTTGGTGCACTCAATAGTCATTTCTTACACAATAAATTTGTCCAATCTTTTACCTCTTCAATTGGCTGCGTTTTTGGTTTATTTAGGAGATGAAAAGGGAGATCCTTTGAGCTAAAGTTTCGAGTTCATGAGCTAGGAGTTTCTTCTCCGATCAGCAATACTTTGGTCCTTGTGGTTTGCATCGCATCGATTTCTTTTGAGTTAACTCCTCGTGCTTTTTGAACTGAAAGTTTGAGCTTTTAATAAGTAAGTTTGAACTAAAAAAAGCGACGTTTTTGGTAAAAAGCGTCGCAATTTAAACATTTGTGACAATTTTACAAAATCGTCGTCAATTTTAGCGACATATTAAAAAACCGTCGCTAATTAGCGACAGTTGGATTAAAACTGTCGCTAATTAGCAACGTTTAAATGAAACGTTTTAATTTAACCGTTGCCAAATTAGCGACAGTTAATAAAACCGTCGCTAATTGGCCACGGTTTGAGAAAACCATCGCTAATTTGCGACGGTTTATTCAAATCCGTTGCCAGCAGCGACGGTTTTTTATTAAACCGTCGTAAATTGCCTATAAATACGCCCCTCCCCGATTCATTTTTCGCACAGTTTCATATCTTTGGTCTCTTTTTCTCTCTTGGACGATTTTAATTTCGTTTTTGGTAAGTTTTTTATAAATTTAAAAATATTAATTAATTTATATAACTTGAAGAGATTATTTAAAAATATGTACAAATAATTATAAAAATAAATATTTTTTATTAAATTATAAAACTATTTTTTTTAAAAAAAAATAATATAATTTGCGACGGATTAATTCTTAATAAACCGTCGCTAACTGTTGTAATATTCCGTCGCTAATTTAGCGACGATTTATCAATATCTGTCGCTAAGGTAGCAACGGTTTGGCAATATCCGTCGCTATATTTAGCGACACCGACTTTACCGACGGTATTAATTTCTGTCGCAAAAACCATCGCTAAAACACCGTCGCTAAAACCATATTTTTATTGTAGTGATAAATATAGAGTTTTATTGCTCACGTAATTTGTAATGAAAATCCGAGTCCTCACAGTAGTTGCCCATGATGTTCAGGACGAAACTGTATTATATTAGTCATTCAAGATGAAATTTTAAAAAGCAGAAGATATATTTATTTCCATACTGGCAGGCAGAATACGTACGTACGTTATTACCCGGCCACAAGATTCTTACAAATCAAATAAATGGCTGCGCACTTTTCTCGGCGGAAACCTGAAAATGATTCACAAAATCTCAATCTACCATGAAAATCCCATTAAAATCTGTCGGGAAAAGCCCCAGCATCCCGTTTTTCCTCTACGTCTACACAACACCACACCAATCCCTTCATCGTGTGGTCTTGACCAAAACGTAGGTGGGTAGGGAGCCATGGACATCGGCGACGATGGGGACCGCAATTCCATGATGTGGAACGGTGATCCATGTTACAAGGAGTTAGGGATGCACTCACGCGGCTCCTGGGGATTGAGCCTAACCGAGTTTTTTCATTTCACTTTTCCTCGGCTTCAGCTTCAATTGGCTATCATTTTTATTGTTACTCAATCTCTTCATTTGTTGCTCCGCCGCTTCAATCTGCCTCGCATCGTTTCCGAGATCATGGTATTTTTTCTGTTTTTTTATTTAAATAAATGTTGGTTTGGAAATATATGGTTGTTATTTGGAGATTATGCAATTGTTTACATTTATGTTGGTCATAGATGTCGATAAGAAATGACTGAGTGGGAGGTGTATTCAATTCAAAATTTTGATGATTTTTAATTATTTTTTCAAATAATTGATTTTTAATGATTTTTTCAAATGATAAATTTTCATGACTTTTAAAGTTTTCTCTTTGGCAAACACATGGTATTTTTGGCAGATTTGTTGTGAATTTTCATTAATAATAGTTATAAATATTTGCCACATAACTTCCGAATCAACACACATGTTCGTTTAAACTATTATTTGATCAAATGTGAAAAGATACTTAGATAACTTTCTGATCATGATTAGATAACCATTTGTGTAAGAAATTTATAAATCCTGTATGCAACTTAATTACATGAATAACTGAATGTGGAAGATTGATCTAATGTTACGTGTAGCCATTGAGTTTGAAGAACTTCTTGAACACTTCCTCGAATAATATCTTCTAATTGTTTAAGAGACTTTTAAGAACTCCAAACCTCACTATATATGGTATTGTATAATTTTTAGGTGTGTATTATTAGGGACTCCAAACGCCACTATTTGTAGACAACTCGTACCATCATCGAATAAATTTGAATTGATTATAGTTTATCTTGATGATATCTACCCCGGGATATGATAAATCAAATATCAAGATATTTATCATCTTAATTCAGATAATATTCTTGATTTATATTTTTTAAAATATGAGAAGTCTCTCGTATTAAATATGAGACGTCTCTTATATTTATCTTAATAAAATATGTTGACCACAATTAAATTATTTTATTAAACCTTTAATAAAATAATTTAGCATTCTCTCACTTGGTCTACGTGTTTCAGATTAATGAATAATCAAGAAATTAATCATTATCCACAGTTAAAAAGCAATTACGCAAATCATAATTATAGGTCCTCTTATATCGAGTATCATATTTCATGTATCACATGTATTATATTCTTTAATATAACTTAATGAATAAAATCAATTATTTATTTATAAATCCAATTTTATTGATATTTTTCTCAAGATAATTGAATGTGTACATAATTAAATATGAAAAATATCATAGCTGAATGATTTTCATAAATAGAAACCAAAATATCTACCACAAAATCTATCAGGAACCAAGCCTGTCATTTATTATAATATGATCCTTAAACATCTTAATTTACATGCACTTAGGTCAAAAGATCAACAATTTAGTGATAATGTGTTCAATTACCTCTTCATTCAATGATCATTTCATTTTTCTTAGCACGTTCTCCAACAACTAAAATATTTTATGTCGATATACTTAATATACTTAATCGGACCACTACTTTAGTCATAAAGACTACAATATTAATGTCTTAGACATAAAATTCATAATTCTAAGCTCAAATGAAACTCTTTAAAATATACAATAAAATATTGTTTTAAAATAAAAAACCGAATTCAGATTCCATAGCGACCGTAGCAAATTACTTCCAAATTGTCAATTCATCTATGCATAAGCATATAATCTTTAGTACCATAAAGGTAAACCAAACATTTTGCAGCTTTTTAATGATCGATAATTAGATTACTTCTGATAATTTTCCTAATAATTCGGCTCCCAATAACCTTCTGGTGTACATAATGGCCCATAATATTCTCAACAATATATAATGAATAGATAATATTGTGAAACTTTAAATACCACTAATGTGAGGCTAGCTTGTTTTAATAAATATATGGTTCTTAATATTTCATACTAAATTCTCACGTCACTAGAGAAGAATCCTTAATATTATTTAATATAACCTTTTTACTATGTATCACCATTGAGGTATTTTTTTTCACATCCATCTAACACAAATCTAAATCGAACAAGTTATTAATTTCATGACTACATGAAGAGAATTTTCTTAAATTCTTAAATACATGAAAAAAATATTTTTATGTGTTTAATTTTCTACCTTTCAATGAATTTCTTAACAACGAGTCTATCTTTATGTTGTTCAATATTGCCTAATGAGACCTTTTTTATCTTAAATATTAATCTACAACCAATGACAGCTGAACCAAATTTTAAACTTCATTACTTGCTATTTGAACTCATCCATCATTCGTAGCATCATACCAAAAATTAGATTTCTTATTGCTAATGCTTTTGAAAACATCTCGGGATCATTTTAGGCTAAAAAAATAAATAGTCAATTCAAGATACACAATATAATCACTTAAAATTGTTGATCTATTAATTCCATTATATCTTCTTAATTTTCATAAACACGTTTCAATAATGTTAGATTGTGTTGTTCCACTGAATGCTCGATATCCGTATGAGCATTAAGACCCGCATATCATGATCACCAAAGAATTTATATGACTAGTCCCACAACACACTTTTTTACTTAAGAGATGTTGTGAATAACAATTAATATATAACTTGTGTGGATGGAGGAAATTATAATGATCAATAATCTTAATTTGATCTCTCCTACTAATTAATTCATTCTCAAGAAATTTCACATATCTTGATTCCCCGAACATTATGATTTGTGATGGAAAGTAAAATATATATTCCTTTACACCTTTTGGAATATCCAATGAAATACTCATTAATGATCCTCATGTGTAACTTGTTTCTAGTGGATTATCAACTCTTACCTTAGACAAATATGCTCAAACATGTGTATATCCCAAAACCAGTTTCCAATATTTTAAAGATACAAAATATCTAAAGTTTTGGAAGGATGATATTTGAAAAGATCAAAAATTTAAAAAAATTTTAAATTTTAAAATATGGCATCAACCAAACAGTCTCTAAATTTGAAAAAAGTGAATTATGGTCACTCCCACATGGGATTTCGATCGATGACTTCAATCGCCGGAGTTAGATTGTGTACATCCGCAAATTTGATAAATTTTTAAGTTAGGGTTTTTTGATCAATTTTGGGGTTTTTTGATCAATTTTGGTTGAATTTTGAAAATTGCATAACAAAAATAACAAAAAAAGACTTTTCAATTTTTTTTGCTTAATCTTATCAAGACATTGGTAAAACTCGCTCTGATACCAACTATCAGAAATTTATAAATCATGTGCACAACTTAATTACATGACTAACTGAATGGGAAAGATGGATCAAATGTTCCCTCCACCCATTTATTTTTAAAAAATGTCTAGAATATCTCTATATTTTAAATGTTTGAGAGTTTTCTAAGCACTTCAAACATCACTATAGATGGTGTTTTATAACTTTTAAGTGTATGTTTAGAGATCCCAAAGACCACTGTTTATAGACAACTTGTACCATCATCGAGTAAGTTTAAATTGATTGCGGCTGATCTTCATAATATCTATCTGGGATGTGATAAATCAAATCTTAAGATATTTATTATCTCAAACTAGATAATATTCTTGATTTTTATTTTTTTAAATATGAAATATCTATCGTATTTATATTAATAAAATATATTGATCATAATTAAATAATTTTATGTCATTTAATAAAATAATTTAATGTTTGTTGTTTGAACCAGGCCGGAATTATACTGGGTCCAACCATTCTAGGACAGTTCGGAAATATTCAAACTGATTTGTTTCCACAAGATGGAGAAGTCTTCCTTGACTTACTGTCCAAAATTGGCTACATTTTCTTTATATTCCTCAGTGGTGTGAAGATGGATCCCACAACTGTGTTGAGGACAGGTCTCAAGGCATGGACGATTGGAGTGATTGGCGTTGCAGCTCCACTCTCTGCTAGCATCTTCGCTCGCATCCGCTTAAGGAAGTTTGTACACAGATATCGGTTGCCAGCTTTCGTGAGCATTACGGCACTTCAGAATTTATTCCCTTTTCCTGTTATTGCTTCCATGCTTGTGGACCTGAAAATCATGAACTCTGAGCTTGGTCGTCTTGCTCTGGCATCAGCACTGATCTGTGATCTGATTAGCAATTTCATTGGCACTGTTGTTGCTAGTGGAAGAATTGGGCAAATGGCCGACTATACCATTGGTATTGTTGCACAGACTAGTGTCTTAAGTATCTGTCTGGTTTTACTTATCGTGTTTCTGGGGCGGCCACTTTGTCTATGGATTATCAAGAAGACACCAGAAGGAAAACCCGTGAGTAGAGTTCATGTCATTCTCATAGCTTTATTGGTCTTAATTGTGGTCCTGCTAAGTGACAATTCGGGACTTCACTATCAGTATGGACCCTTTTTACTTGGCTTGATAGTGCCAGATGGGCCACCTTTGGGGTCCACGTTGGTGGACAGGTTAGAAACTTTGGTATCGGGATTGCTTGCACCACTATTAGTGACTTACTGTGGGATGAAAGTAAATCTGGTCGAGCTGTTCGATCTGAACTTCATTAGTTTTGTATGGTTCGTCCTCTTCACACATCTGGGAATGAAGCTTATTGCGGTTTTCTTTCCAGCAGTAATTTGCAGAGTACCCATTAAGGATGCTGTAGCTCTTGCTTTTATTCTAAGTGCTCAAGGAGTTGTGCAGATGTCTTTCTATTACAGCTATTACGTGAATCAGGTCCCTAACCTTCTTTAAAATTTTCCTAGTTTTTTTCCAATTAAGTCTCCATTTAGTGTCATTTTCTTTTTATACAATTGTTTGGAGGAAGCATCAACCTAGTCACCTCTCTGCTAAAACTATAGATCGGAGAGGTCTTTCCAACCAAGACAATGATACTTGTGATTCACATTGTTTTAGCCAGTTTTAGATAAATGATTTTCTAGAATCTTTATGCATACGTGTTACATGTAAAAGTGCATTGAAAACTCAGCTGTCCACAAAAGATGGCTCTCTTTCGAGCTCGTCCTATTGCCAATGTTTATGCAGTCTTGAAAAATATTTATTGATCTGCTACTTTATTGAAAAGTCCCGAAATTTTAACGGTTTGTTTAATGGCATTCACTAAATTATTTGCTTCTGGAAACACTCTCATAACTCCTCTTTGTTTTTTGAGAAGCTAGACATTTGATGGGGAAACCTTTTCTATGCTTACAACATGGGTAATGCTACAAGCTGGATTTGCAAATCTGGTTGTGAAGTCACTGTATGATTATTCAAGAATGTATACTGGCTATCAAAAAAGAGACATTCAGCACACGTCTCCTAACTCCGAGCTACGTGTACTTTCATGCGCCCATCGAATGGACGACGTGTTTGCTGTCAAGAAAGTACTTGAATCCTCTTTCCCAACCGCAGAGAGCCCAATTGCTGTCTATGCTTTGCATCTCGTAGAGCTCACTGGCAGGGCTCATCCACTACTAATCGATCACCAACTCGGCCAAAAATCTTCTGGTGGCACCCGAACCCAGAAAATGATCGAGGCTTTTTACTCATTTGAGCAACAATTTTCAGGATTGGCCACTGTGCAGCAATTCACCGCCATGTCTTTAACCAAGTTTATGCATCATGACATCTGCACACTTGCTTTCAACAAGTTGGCATCTCTGATCATTCTTCCGTTCCATCGGAAATGGAACTACCAAGGGAAAATGATACTAGAGAGCAGTAGTTTGAGAGCAATTAACCTCGATGTATTAGAACTCGCCCCTTGTTCTGTCGGCATTCTTGTTGATCGTCACAAGGTACGCCATTCCTCAGCTCCTTCATCTACTTACAATGTTGGAGTGGCTTTCTTCGGAGGAACTGATGATAGGGAGGCAGTGGCTTATGCCAGACGAATGGCACTGTCTCCGGGTATACACTTGATGGTAATCCGGTTTGTTCCATGGGACATGTATTCGGGAGATAACCAATGGGATGCGGTTCTTGATGCCGAAATATTGAAGGATACAAGGATGCATGGTGAACGTCGGGAAAATATAGTGTATAGGGAAGAAAGGGTGAAAGATGGGGCCGAAACTGCTCTTCTCATTCATTCTATGGAAGAAGCTTTCGATTTGATAATTGTGGGGCGTCGCCATAAAGATGATACACCTCAATTATTAGGCCTTAGCGAATGGAACGATCTGCCAGAACTCGGGCCCGTTGGAGACATGCTTGCTGCTGCAGATATCAGTAAGCCTGTATCAGTTATGGTTATTCAACACCAAAATGTGAAAAACAAGTGAAGAGGGTGGTTTACTCAAACATAATTGTAGACCTGGCAAATTCTTGCTGTTTTTTCGTTGTTCTTGAAATTAATAGTTTCTTCGTCGATTAATCTACGTGTGAAGAATGAGATTATAAATTGGAAGAAAAAATAATATAGTTGGATTAAGATGAATTAAGGATGAAGAACATAAAAAATGCACTGATTTGATCAAAAGGGAAAAGTTAAGCAAGCATGTTTAATGCTCAATGAAGCACAATTTTTTTACTTTATGTTTCGTTTTAAATTTTCAAATTAACTTTAAACATTCTGAAAAAATTCTTCCTCGAAAAGAATCACAACCTTATTCATTTTACCCATATAAACCAGATGAAAATAAATTTGTATCATAAATTACATAAGTTCCACGAAAAAGATGATATCGCGGCAAATAGTAAGACCGTGTTTAGACATTTTTTGGACATTATTAAATGACAAAAATTCCGGTGAGACGATTTCACTGGTCAATTTTGTGAGACGGATCTATAACCTGATCCGGTTAATAAAAACATATTACATTTTATATTAAAATTATTATTTTAAATCTGAATCGGGTCGACCGGTCTTACGGAAATAGATCTGTAAAACCATCTCATAACAAACATAATTTAATTATATGTGTGTGTGTGTTTATATATTTTTTTAAGAAAGAGAGAATTATTTTATATTTGTTCTTCAATTATCATGTTTGGATATTGTTTTGTTTATTACTTGGTTTCCTATGATAAAAATTATATTGCATCTAGTTCGGAACGAGGTTTCGAATTCGAAATGGAGTTGTGATAATCCTCCCCCAATTCAAAAAATAAAAATAAAAAATGTTTTTAAGCTTAACCTCTGATTACAGACGATTAAACTAATAATATATAATGCTTGGCCTACACGTTTGGCCATGCTTTGAGTCGCTGTAACACAATCAAGCAAGGAAAAAAGATGAGTTTAGTGTGAGGTTAGAAAACCATGTGTATATCTTTAGTCCATCCTTTCTCAACAACCATTATTAAAGCCACCAAAATTTAAGGTAAACCTTGCATTGATATGCTTCTGTGCAAGCAAGTAAAGTATGTGTGTTTCAGTGCGTGAAACTGAGCTTTACTTTCTATTCAATTTCTTTAATCTTCTTGCTCTTTAATATCGTTCGGAAATCAATACAAAATCATCAGAAGAAGGCAAGGGAAAACAGCTTATTAGACCTCACATTGGCTAAAATGTTTGATGCGGTATCTTCTTGGAACAAGAATGTGGTGTGTCAATATAAAGATAACCTATCCAAAATCAATGGACTCTGGTTTAACAGGAACCCTTTACATTTTGCCATTCCTCTCTTTTTGTTTCAGCTTTCTTTAATATCTATAACATCTCTACTTATCGAAAAATGCCTCCATCCTCTTGGACAATCGTCCATAGTAGCGCAAATTTTCGTAAGTCCTAATATTTCTTCTGTCACCAATTCTTGATGCTTATGCTTGAAGATTTGTTAACGATGTTTGCATTATATGTTTGGTTGTTTCGCAGGGTGGTATATTGTATGGCCCTTCGATTTTGGGTCATTATGATGCTCTTGGAGCTACTATATTTCCTACTAGAAGCATATTGCCGCTCGAGACAGTCGCCTCACTTGGTATTATGTACTTCTTCTTTGCGATTGGGGTGAGGACGGATCCGGTGACGATGGTCCGGCCAGGGCGACAGGGTTTGATAATAGGTGTTTCAGCTATGTTCCTTACACTGGTGCTCACGGTTTCGTTATCTTTTGTATTGAAATCTTGCATCATTATGGATAATTCACTTGCGAGAGCTTTACCGTTTATAGCAGCATCTCAGTGTTTGACTCCGTTTCCGAATATCTCCTGCCTTCTTGCTGAGCTTGGGATGCTTAGCAGCGATTTAGGCCGTATAGCAACCACATCTTCGATGACTTGTGACTTAATAGGTATGTCTCTGGTCGCTGTAATGCTAGGAATACTACAATCGGAGAGCAAACCTTTGAATTCCACTCTGTCGATTTCTTCAGCCTTTCTATTTGTTCTTGCTATGATATTTCTGGGTAAGCCAATAATAAAAAGAGTTGCGAAAAGAATACCAAATGGTGGGAAATCCTTAGACGAAAACTGTGTTGTTTGTTTTCTGGCTTGCACCCTAGTGGTTGCATTCATTTCAGAAGTGATTGGACAACATTTTGTGCTTGGACCGTTAGTCTTCGGTCTGGTTGTTCCAGATGGACCGCCTTTGGGTGCACCCCTGATCTCGAGGCTCGATTACATGGTCGGGAAATTTCTGTACCCGACATTCCTCACGACTAGTGGATTGAAAACGAACATATTCTCATTTGATTTCCATTCCTTTTGGATTTTGATGCTTGTAATCATCTTTTCTTGCATTGCCAAGATCGGTTCTGTCATTTTTGCATCCCATTTTGTGAACATAAACTTTCGAGATTCTATTGTTCTTGGGCTTATGCTGAATGCTAGAGGCGTTTGTGAGCTTATTGTTTACAATCTGTGGAGGGATGGAGGGGTAAGTCAGATTGAATCTCTTGAATCAATCCATTTACTTATAATTTATTAGTAAGTTGATTTATTTACTTTTGATGGCAGGTTCTCAGAGAACAAGAATTTGCTCTGTGTGTTATATCAGTAATAGCAGTAACAGCCATCATAACCCCATTGATAAAGATCCTCTACGACCCTTCGAAACGCCATGTCCCCCTTAAGAAAAGGACGATTCAGAACTCGAAACGGGAGGCTGAGCTCCGCATAGTGGTCTGTATCCTCAACCAAGATAACGTTCCTTCTATCGTTAACCTACTCGAGGCGTCTGATGCGACGGAACAGAGCCCAATTGCTGTCATAGCTGTCCTATTAGAAGAGCTTGTAGGCCGAGCCACTCCCATGCTTGTTGCCCACCAATCGACACGAACTCTACATTCAAGTGACTCGAGATCAGGCCACATCATCAATGCTCTACGCCAATACGAGCTCTGCAACGAAAGATGCGTCACTATCCAGTCATTCAGCGCCATTTCCCACCTACAAACGATACACGACGATATATGCCGTGTTTCGTTAGACCAAAATGCCACCATGGTCATCCTGCCATTTCACAAGCATTGGGAGATTGATGGTTCCATTGGATCGGTGAACAAAGCTATCCAGAACTTGAACATTAAGGTCATGGACAAGGCCCCTTGCTCGGTCGGTATCCTCGTAGACCGAGGAATCTTAACCGGCTCGTTGTCCATTCTCAACAACCAAGCGACCTATCGTGTCGCTGTTATCTACATCGGGGGACCGGATGATGCAGAATCACTTTGTTATGGGGCCCGAATGAGTAGGCACAACAATGTTACTCTGACAGTTGTTAGGTACCTACTCTTCGGATGCGACACAGCAAAGGAGAGGAAACATGACAACAACTTGATAAACGAGGTCCGACACGCGAATATGGGTAACGAGAACTTCATCTACCGAGAGCAAGTTGTGAAAGATGGAGTAGGCCTATCAGCATCTTTGAGAACTCTTGAAACAAGCTTTGATTTGCTTATAGTTGGGAGGAATCATCAGGCATCACAAATACTAATGGGACTTGGGGCGTGGAGCGAGTGCCCGGAGCTAGGTGTGGTGGCTGATGTCCTAGCCTCACCGGATTTCGCGAGCACCTCCTCCGTACTGGTGGTGCAGCAGCATAGACTGATAGGAGAAAAGATTAAGAATAGGATGATGAAACCAGTGGTGATTAGTCATGAGTCATTGCATGATCCAACGACCGGCGGGCTGGCTACTGCGGCAACAGGGGCTAGTGAACCTGTCGAGTCTAGGTGGGAAATTTCAATTGATAATGCTGATCATCGTGTTTAGATCAAGAGGATTCCAAATGGCTTATGTGTTAATAATTTATGCAAGTTTGTAGAATAATGATTTTTCTTTTGGTACGATCCAAGTGATCTTTATCTGTGAGACAGATCAACTCTACTCATATATACAATAATAAATAATATTTTAGCATAAAAATGATATTTTTTTCATCAGTAACCAAAATAAGAGATCCGCTTCAAAAAATTGTATCGTGAAATCTTCTCAAGAAAGTTTTTATATTTTTATTTATTGTTCTTTTGGCGGAGTTGTGCATACAACAAAAGTCTTGGTTAGAACTATATGTATAGAGGAGCCTCCAACAAACCAGAATCAGAAATAAAAATTTTACTTAGCATATCTTTTCACGCTCAATCAATTCATCTTTTTAATTCTAATGACAACTTCATTGAATAATATAATGTAATGACTTTTATATATACTAGTATGAAACACCTGCGGTATACGTAAAGAGTAGGTCTCATGTGAGACCGTCTCACACAAGTTTTTGTCATACGTAAATACCAATTATATAATAAAAATTAAAATTTTGATTTTCTAAAAAAAAATTTTGAATTATTTTGTTATTTATTTGAGTTTAATCTCTTGTCATATTAGACAAATAAATAAATTAAGAACTTATATAACTTATTTTTAAAATTGTTTCACAAATTAAAATTCAAGCAGTTGATTTTATGTTATATAATAAATTATAATGAGTATAATATATAGAAGGAAATGAACTGAAACAAATTTTAAATATATATATACATCCAAACACCACGTATAAGGCATAATAACCTAAAAATCAGCTAAAAGATTTTATCAATGCATAAATCATAATTTACATAAGTGAAGCATACTGAGGATAAATAATTATCAATTTAAAATACTCGTGACTAACTCATCAAAACAATATCAAAACTAATGAAATAACAATATTGATAGTAAAATATAACTCATAAGATTCAATTTAAATAATATTTAAGCTCCTACATCACTTTTTTTATCTTTTGTTGTTAGAATTCTATATCATATATAATTAATTTTATATCAGAATCGATCTTTTGTAAACGACATCGATGATTATTAATTTCTTTTTAAATACAATTTTAAAATAATAAATAAATCAACATATGTAATGAAATACAAATTTAAGTAAGATATATGTTAAATATCAAATAAAATCATGAAATAATTATTAAATATAAATTTAAACTACCAGTATGATTTTTATCATAAAAATTTGAAATATAACCAAATAAATAAAATTTCATAAAAATATTATTTTTTGTATTTTTTGAATTAGTTAGTTTGATTTCAAAATAATTAATTAAAGATATTAAAATATCATAGGTAAAACTCTAATACTTTGACAAATGATAATCAATGATCATATAATTTATATTTATTATATTATTTATTTTTTTACGGAAGAAAATAAATTCTGTATCTCATCAAAATAATATAAAAACTGATGAAATAATAATATTGATAGTAAAATATAACTCATAATATTCAATTTAAATAATATTTAATCTTCTACATAGCTTTTTAACTTTTGTTTTTAGAATTCTATATCATAGATAATTAATTTTATATCAACATTGTTATATATATATATATATGTGTGTGTGTGTGTGTGTGTGTGTGTGTGTGTGTGCGCGCGCGCGCTTAGTGCTTATATATGTGTGTACACTGGACATTTCAAATTATTTTTTTTGTATGATCAGTTTTTTAATATCAAATACATCGTAGTATTGAACATTTGAAATCATTTGCTTTTTAGTTTTAGAATTTTATTATAGTCAAAACATTTGCAATATTTTTATCACTTACTTGACTGTTAATTTTGTTATTTTCTTAAAATTTCATAAATAATTTAAAAAACATATATAGAAATAAAAAATTATAAATCAATAGATCAAATACTACCAAATTTTGTATATTGAATTTATAAATTTGTTTGAGATATAAAATTTTTAAAACTGCTATAATTATCCATTTTCAAATATTAAATAAAATAGTCATACAATATGTGACTCGGTAAAGCTAATTGTTTAATAGTTATGCTTTAGATTTATAAATTATGAGAGTTGATTTTGGAACCGAAGTCAAGAAAATATTTTAGTTTTGATTTTGGTTTCATTATCTTTGAAAACCATTGTCGAGTTTACTTTTAGACCCTTAATGCCTAAATCTTAAACATTATTAGTAGATGTTTCAAATACTACCAATATTTTTTATTGAATTTATAAATTTGTCTGATATATAATTTTTTTAAAAAAAGTGTTACTAAAATATTTAAATTTCTTATTATAATTAAACTCTATTAATTCTTCTCAAAGATTCATATTTTATGATATTATTAATATATTAACATCCATAATTGTTGATATAAATTATTCTAAATAATTTATTAAATTCTTTACTTTCAATTCTCAATTAAAAAACCATAAAATATGTTAATATTAAACTTCATATTATTATATACTTATCATGTTATTCTATTATTGCATATATAATTACTTTTTTCATATATCATCTTGTGTTACTATTAAAAATATAATTACAACAATGAATGTATATTGTAGTGATAACTAATAGCATTTGTTAGACTATTAAGTAAATATTAGTTGTGATAATTAGACTACTAATTAATTATATATTAGGTGGAATAAATATAAAATTTTGATATTTCATTTTTGTCCTTATAGCAATTATAAATATAAAATTTTGATATTTCATTTTTGTCCGTACATCAATTATAAATATAAAATTTTGATATTTCATTTTTGTCCGTACAGCAATTATAATTTTACATATATGTTCTTATTGAGATTTTGGATCTGTATTAATAAGGATGTCATTTTTATGTATTGACAATTGGAAAACAAGACTCATGATCTGTAACGTCCCGAAAATCTGAAGCATGCGAGTTATTAAATTCTTTGGTACTTTATTAAATTGTTTTAAAGCATAAAATGCATGTTTATTCCATGAATTTGTGTTTAATTATTTTTTTGTACATTTTATTCATAATTCATGCATGATAGGATTTAATTCATGAAACTTTAAAAGTTTATGCATTAGGGCTTCTAGGTGCACTTCATGTTCGATCGAGGAACGAAGACCGGAGAATTTTCAGAAAAATTATTTTATTACACGATTTATTTTTATAAATTAATTTAAAGCATTTAAGTGTATTTTTTTGAAAATGGGATTTTATTGGGTATTTTTACCCGTAGGACTTTATTTTTAACGGTACGCAAATTTTGTCCAATTGGGGGACTTTTTGATGGTTCGGTTAATGTTTTCAAAAAACTTTCCAACACGAAATATTTTTCGAGAGTGCGTTGGGATTTAATGGGCTTACTTTTAAATTTATTGGGCTTAATTAACTTTCAAACTTTTAATGGTTATTTTAAAGCCCATTATCTATTATTTACCTATTTAATTACTATCTAAAGAGCTCATTAACCTAAACCTAAACCCCACCACAGCCGACACCCCCATTAGAATTTCAGAGCCATCGGTTTCATCACCCCACAGCTGCAAGGTTCGGCGTTGGCTTGTGTTGGCAAGAAAACTTCATCCGGGTCTTCATTTGCATCGTTCTTGTCTTCAAATCATCAGGCATGCTTTTACTTTTGTTCTCATCATATACGCCATAAATATTCTTTAAAACATGTATGTGTACGTTCAGATTTCGATCTTGCATGTGGGTGCGTTTTCGGTGGGTTTTATCATGAAACTTGCATCATTTTGATTCAACCACTCACATTTTCTGATATGTGGTGCAAGGGGCTGTTGTGTTGGATTGTCAAGGGCAGGTACATATCAAGAGTGAGTGTTGTAGGTGCAGGAGTGTGAATTTGATCGAGTTTTGTTTGAAACCGTGAGGGCTGTGCAAATCGGGAGGGAGTGCAGGGGGTTCGGTCATATGTTTCTTTTTCACCAGCCGTGCGAGGGCCTTCTCCAGCCCTGGACCAGACCCTGGTGGGTCTGAGTCGGGGTCTATAATGGCTTGAGCCGTGATGAACACCAAGGAAGAGGCGATCCAACTAAGGATAAACGATTGGTCTCGGTAGGGAGTGTGATGCGTTCTCTTGGTTACTAGTGGTTAGGAGAGTGCATGGGGTCAGTGGCTTGGTTCAGGGGTGTGCCTCGGTGTCTTGTCTGGGTCTACAGTATGTGGGTTTATGGCTGAAACGAAGGGTAGCTTGTGGTGTGAGTTTTAAAGAGATAGGTGCACATGAGGTGGCAAGATAGGATAGGACCGAGTGATTTTAAGCATATTCTGGAAATTTCAGCCGTGAGTGGGAGGGTCTAATGACATTGATTTAGGATCAATAAAGTGTTTTAAGATATGACAATAAGTTGGAAAAAAATTTGGCTGTGTTTTGAGTCGATTCGAGTTAAAACTGGGACCCCGGTTCGAGTTTTAAAACGAATCGATTAAGTTTGGTTTGTGGGTTCGAATTTACGTCTAGGAATACTTTTAAAAAATATTTTGGGACATTTTAAGGAGTTTGGTAAGCTTCGGGGCAATTTTAGAGGTCCAGGGTTGAAACGATAATTTTTGGGTTTCCAGGGGCAAAACACTCATTTTGCACCCGTGGTGAGATTTTAGTCATGACAGCGCCCCGAGCACAAAATTATGATATTTTAAATGATTATGCATCATGTTTACGATTTTTTTTCGTCATTATAATAATTATGGTGCATGCTTGGTTTAAAGGAATTAAGAGATAAAAGTAAGAACATGAAGAGGACTCCGTCTCCGCCGCGCCGCGTCGTTATTTCGTTTGTTTTCTGTCGAAACAAACCAAGGCATGTTTATATCTTCTTTCACTCTTCAATCAAGCCATATAGATATTTTTAAATATCGCAAGGACATGATTTTATTGCAAGAAGATCGAAATTGTTCATATTTAATTATGTTAGTTAATTATATTACGTGCAAATATTCATTTTGAGATTTATGCGATATTGCTTGTGGTCACTTTACTATCATTATTAAGTCCGGTCGCCAGTTACCGGCCCGGTCGCCAGTTACCGGTCAGTTCAGTTGTTTCACCCAGTATACTGTGGCAGTAGTCTGATCAGACATACATTATTAAGTCCGGTCGCCAGTTACCGGCCCGGTCGCCAGTTACCGGTCAGTTCAGTTCAGTTCAGTTCAGGGACCACTTGCGTAGACCATAATCTCACCAGAAAATTATTACAAGTTATTTCATTACAGGGCTCCAAGGAGCAAACATTTTCACTATGATATTTTCAGTTCAGTTATGCACGTACTATAATTACCATTGAAAGGATATTTTATGTTACACCTCATTACAGGAAATTTTTCACTTGCATACGACTTTATTAATTATTTACTTGTTATTTACGATATATGCATACTGAGTCTTTAGACTCACTAGACTTGATTGTTGTAGGTACTGATGATGCCGGGATCGAGGGCGGGGATCAGTGAGCCAGCTCGAGTCCGCAGTAGTGGGACCCGAGGACCTCACTTTTCAGCATTTATTATTGTTATCGCTCAAACATTTTTATCTACCGTTGGATAAAATTTTTACAGTTATTTTTACGACATTAATTTCTTCCGCTGCTATTTTTAAACATGATACATTATTTAACAGTTTATTTTATGAACCGGATATTTCATTTAGTTTAAAAGAAAATTTTTAATTTTTCCGCAAATTTTCAAGTACGGACTTCTAGGCCTTTACATGATCCACATTTTATATATATAGATAAAAAAATATATTTTTTTATTATCAAATATATATTCATTTTTAATATATCATTGTTATTATATTTCCCAAAAATTGTGTACAAAATCTTCTTGCAATTAATCTAACAATACACAATTTAAGGGGATAGTAGAAAATTTACAATAAAAAACGGTCATTTTTTATATATATTTTTAAATGTAATAAATAAATATATATTTTAAAAATTTAATTTAATATTTTTAATGAAACATATATTTTTTATTCAAAAATCTATTCTTATCATATTTTTTTCTAAGAATGACGTATCGAGAAAATGTTATTTTTCTAATGTATTTTTATTATCAAATATATATTCAATTTTTACATATTATTTTCAAAGTTTCTTATGTTACAATTTTCTTTTAAAAAAATAAAAACATTACTATGATTCTCGTATGTTTAATGAGCTTTAAAAAATAAATACACCAATTAAATGAATAAGAAATATATTGCCTTCTACAAATTCAATATCTCAAATTTGACCCTAAATTTTATATATTTTTTCTACCAATGCTCATACAATTAATACAAATAATATATAGTTTTTGGACAATGCAGTAAAATCAAAATGCAAAAAATTTGTCCACCATTTTTAAAAAAAAATTCTACTAATTTTGTCACGTCAATTGCCGGAAATATTACGTCATAAATTCGAAAAAACTAGCCGTTAAACATTATGGGCGGAAAAATATAATGAAGAGAGAGAGAAATAGCTGAGATATAATTCTGAATCAATGTGACACCTGATACGCTTCTCAGGTACCCCATGATAGAATCAAGGGCCCAAATTTAGCCACACATACATGAGGTCCACTAATTTTTGTAAAATCACATATTTGTTTGAATCTTGTCCATCCAAATCATATGGGGGTAGTGCCCTCACATGTAGCATCGAAGCTACCGGTCTCCTCAAAACTCCCCCATTTTCCAGATTCTTTTGCTTTAACTTTTCCCGTCTTGAATCTCTCTAAAATATATTTGCTTCGCACAGTTGCTCATTCTTGTTTTTCTTCAAGTAGAGAAGCAATTAACCATCGTTTACTTCTAACAATATATACACATAGATTTTATGTGCTAAAATATTGCAAGTTTTTCGGTTATGGATGGGGCTGACTTTTTTCAATGTTTTTACACTTGCCCATTTCAAAAAGATGCGTTTTGTTTCCTCGTTGGAGATGGGGAGAAGGAAAAGTGGAAGATTCAGAAGGATCCCT
Source organism: Primulina huaijiensis (assembly GCF_012295235.1). NCBI lineage: Eukaryota > Viridiplantae > Streptophyta > Magnoliopsida > Lamiales > Gesneriaceae > Primulina > Primulina huaijiensis. The sequence goes on along the minus strand of NC_133310.1, from coordinate 7,315,068 downwards.
TTTGTCCTTCAACTACTTCAAGAAAATGTTCCCTAATTTTCTTGATTCTTCAGCTGTTACTGTGTATGATCTGGCCGGTTTCGGGCTTGGCTTGGGTGATAGAGTAGATGTCCTGTAAGCCAACTGTTGGCTGGGGAATTTATTGACTCAAGTGTAATAAACAATCTTTATTTTAATATAATTTACTTTTTAATGATTTGGTTATACTTTATCTGTATACACATGCAAGCAGCATAAATAAAGTCCTTGATTATGCTTTAATACAAATGAATCGTAATTCGATATTGAAACTCATTTGTACACACTGCATATTCTAAATTCGTTCTTAATCGATTCAGCCGCCGAAAACAGGGATAAAGGTTGCGTGAGCTCGAGACTAGCATCTGTGATGTTATGTACCGCGTTTCTTGGTAAAGGCATAGAGATATCCAAACATGCAGATGGGTAGTCATATGATGATTATACCGAACAACCCTCCCTCGGACTTTCCAAGTGGTTATCATTCATCGAGAGGATAAGTCCGTGGTTATGATTGTACACCATTAGTCCTTATGACCCGGGACAACACTGAGGCTCTATATGCTAGGGCTGTGCTTTGATTCGTTTACCGGCTCCAGGAGAGTCATCAGATGGTGATGTTGGGTACAGTTGCGACACATATGGGAGCAAGTGTATTGTAGTCGGGGATTCACCGCTCACCTGCGGATGTGGATATCCTATGTGATCTAATGAAATTATAGTGCGTGGAATCTCTGGCCAGAGTATGAGATGTACGTTAGAGAAGGAGTTCTCCAACAGTACATGCGATGCTACTATTATAGTTATCACATAGTTATCGAATTAATATGCAACCCTCGATGAACCAATGGTTGCAGATTCGATCGGGATATATGAGATGAAAGGACCGTACTGTACGTTAATCATAATCGACTGGTTCTTGTAGGCACTATCAATGATACCTAGAGGATCATGGGGCGATGCTACTAGACGCTCTTACCATGATCCGATGAGTGCAATCAGAAATGAGTTCTGACATTCTTGATCAAGGTGTTGATGAAAAGAATGGGGCTAACTAGGGTAAGCCCGAATAAGAATAAATGTTATTCTGAATCACAAGGAGTTGTGAACCCATGGCTAGCTGTATCCCTGAACCATTGAGGGTCACACAAGCACTGGATCGTTTGTTCTCGTTGAGAGAATAAATTCAAGGAGTTGAATTTATATTATGATATAGTAAATTCAAGGAGTTGAATTTATGATAATTAAATTATGAGATAGTAAATTCAAGAAGTTGAATTTATGAAATTTGGAGAGAATAAATTCAAGGAGTTGAATTTATAAAATTTGAGAATTTAATTTATTAAACTCAAATGTTGAGTTTATTAAATATTAAATTTTGGAGGTAATAAATTTAAGGAGTTGAATTTATAATTTAAATGTTAAATTCAAATGTTGAATTTATGATGGATTTAATTTATTAAGCTCAAAAGTTGAGTTTATTAAATATTAAATTTTGGAGGTAATAAATTCAAAGAGTTGAATTTATAATTTAAATATTAAATTCAAATGTTGAATTTATAAGGGATTTAAATTAAAAGTAATGGGTATATGTATAATGGACTTGTAGGAGTACAAGACCAACATACATATTAAGGTTCTTAATTGGACTTTAAAAGATTAATTAATTAATTAAACTAGTTGGACTAGAATAATTAATTGATTAAGCCCATGAAGTATTTAATTTTATTAATGGGCCCTAAGCTTATATATATGTGTATTAGGCTTAAGGTTAAACACAATTCATTCACAATTTTTCGAAAATCCTCCTCCTTCTCTCCACAAAATTTCGGCCACTTCTTTTTGAAGGAGAAGTTTGAGCCGTCTCTCGTTTTCAATCTCCAACGTAAAAACTTCTTCTAATTTTTCTAGTGCAAATTAGAAGAGGAACAAATCATCTAGTCGTGGACCTGATTAGAAGAATAAAGAAAGGAGTTTTCGAAGAAAGTTCGTAGGGATTCATCAAGAGCTATATCCGCTTAAACTGGATTAGTTGGAGCCAAGTGATTTAATTCACCAAAGATATAAAATTCCAACGTCCTATGAATGTTTAATTATAAAACCATACAAGTGCCTAAAACAAATATATTTTGATTGTCAAAATAAAATAAAAATTTTAAAACTTCCGCTGCGTTTGGGCACGAGAAAAACCAAGATCCAACATTGGGATGGTGTCGTGGTTACTGAGGCAGATTACCAAGCACTTCAGACCTTTAAGCATGATTTGACTGATTCAAAAGGGTTTTTAAGAAGCTGGAATGATAGTGGTTATGGAGCTTGTTCATGTGGTTGGGTTGGGATTAAATGTGCACAAGGCCAAGTTATTGTTATACAGCTTCCATGGAGAGGATTAGGTGGTAGAATCACTGAAAATATTGGGCAATTTCAAGCTTTGAGAAAACTAAGCCTCCATAACAATGTTATTGGAGGTTCTGTTCCTGTATCTTTGGGATTTTTGCCCAATCTTAGAGGTGTGCAGTTGTTTAACAACAAGCTTTCTGGTTTAATTCCCTCTTCTCTTGGCTTGTGTCCCCTTCTTCAGGCACTTGACTTAGGTAATAATTCTTTGTCTGGGGAAATACCATCTAGTCTTGTCAACTCAACTGAGTTTTTTATGTAAGAAAAACGTGACACATATTAAAAGAAGTAGCGTGTACAAACTGATATTGGCGACGACCAAGAAAATTTAGATGCGTACACGATTCTCCTTCTGAATCTCGGCTCCCAATACACTCATCGATGGTATGAGAAACGCCTATAAATAGAGCGATTGAGGTCCCTAAGCACATACCTCATAAGAAAAATTTACATCATCTATTGAGAGTGTGGAGTGCTTAGAAGGCATCAACCGAGAAGAAAATCAGAGAAATCAAAATTTTCAATGGCTGGAGGTAACACTCGATTTAAGCTTTGCATATTGTTTTTCATGTTCATGTATACGTAAAAACATGATTTTGAAAAAAATTCAAACATTTGGTATCAGAGCAATGATACATCTGCTTTTAAAAATTTGTTTATGGGAATTTACGTATGAAAAATGAAAGTTGAAAATCGAATAACATAAACTTTAAGAAATTGATTTATGAAAGTTTACGTAAAAAATTGGAAGTTTAGATATCATAAATTAAGAAATTTACCTGAAAATTTCTTCGGAGAATTTTCTTCTCAATTGCACTTTGAAGTTCTCGATGGAATGTTTCTGAAAAAAAATTTTGGGAATGATTTCTCGTCGCAAATGAAGATGCTGACAATCATGCAAAGTAATCATGCAAGGAAACGTGTAGGAATTAAATTAAGAAGGTCCACACGTAAAATGAATTGAATGTCATCAATTCATTTCAATTTGTGTCGGTTAACAATTCTATCAATTTGACAAATTGGTGGGTCCCGCAACATTAATTATTATTATATTTTTTTTAAAATAAAAATAATAATAATAAATAAATAAATAATGATTAATGTATTATTAAGTTATATGTATAATTCGGTATACATATAGCATTTGGTTAAATAATTTGTACACATTAAAATAATTTCAAGTTCGACGTAATTTCTGATACATGTTTAGAAATTATTTTTGCATGTTAGATATAATGTAAAGTATTATGGATAAGTGTTTGATTTGTACATGCAAATTTAATATTATGTTTGCATTTATTCTTGAAATTTAAAATGCAAATAATATTAAAAAAATAAATAATAATAATAATAATTTTGGTAAATCAATATTCACATTATGTTCATATTAAATTATATTGAGCTGTTTATAATTTAAAATGAACATATCAAGTAAGATGTGTATATACTATTTAAAATAAAATATTTGAGATGTTCACAAATGAATAAATAATCATCACTTTATCACTACTCTGATAAAAGAGAAAAACTGATGAGTAGTCCACATTTTCACGTAAATGTGGTCCTCACTTTATCACTACTATGATTGAAGAGAAAAACTGATGGAGAACGTTTTTGTTCATATTAAGTAAAAAATGTGAATATAAAGTTATTTCATGAAAAATTTTTAGCTTATAAAAATTCACATTAATGTGGATAATTAAAGTGAATAATAATTATAAGATGACATGAGAAAACATGATTGGGGGAGTTCTTCATAGATCGGTTTAAACTGCCTTGACTAGCCACTGGTCTCCCTGAGGAATGTTGCTCTGACTAGGAGTTAGGTATTTAAAGGGCCTTAGCACTACCTATCTTTCCTGGGAGCACTCTTGAAAAATGTTGATTATGTTACTAAATAATTATTATATGAAGTATTAAAGTAAAGCCAAAATTTTGTTCGATGAACCGCATAATTTTAAATAATTGAGGAATAGCCATAGCATCCTTAATTATGAAAAATTATGCATTAAGTGGATTTGGATCACATAATGGACATCAATTGTAATTAATTATATAAACATAATAAAATTTACCCCACATGGATTTTTATTATATTTATATAACTAATTAGGTTAAAATATCAAATTATATTTTTCTTAATTTACCCACAGGAGTTAAGGAAAATACATTTTGATAGTTTTATCATAAAGTTACAGAAAAATCTTATTGAATTAAAATTTTAGCCCACAGGCAAATTTTATGTCACTAGATTTTTATAACATGAATTACATTTGTAAAACATGATATTGTCTCAAAATTTTAAGCATACGATATTTTGTGCAGTTATGCAAACTGCGAGTTTTTCTGATATGAAATGTGATATTCTCGAACTAAAGGGCGATAACTATAAAATATGGAAAGAAAGAATTCTTCTTCAATTAGGGTGGATGAATATTGATTATGCTATACGGAAAGACAAATCATCTGCTATTACTGAAAACAGCATTCCAGATGATGTTGATCTTTATGAAAAATGGGAGCGATCTAATCGACTCTGCGTAATGTTCATAAAGACCAAAATCTCTGCTGGCATGCATGGTTCTGTCGACCAGCATAATAATGTCAAAGAATTACTGAAGGCTATTGATGAACAGTGTAGAACCCGTAATTAGACTGCGTATAAGCCATGCATAATTCTAAATTTTTTTAATTAAATTGACTTCATTGCATGAGTATTTAAATGCATTCTTTGAAGCTAAATATTTTATTCAGTAGTTTAAATTTTATTCTTTTCAGTTCATTAAGTGAGGCCGGACCGGAGTTGGAGTAAAGAAATAAATTTTAATATTAAGAAAATATTCTTAGAATTTATTTAAGATAAATAATAAATCATTTTAAAATAAAAGAAGGTTTAGGGATTTATTTAATTAACTTGAGATAAGTAGCAAATAAATTCTTTATGTCCAATAATTTAATTAATAGCCTAAATTTAAATATGTGGCCAATTGAGATAAGTTAATCTAGACTTATTTTAGTTAAGAAATTATAATTTATCATGATAGTAAATTTACCTTTAAGATTTAAATATCTAACCATGTATGCAAGATAATGTTATTCCTTAACTAATTAATTAATTCACTAAAATACTTAATGGGTAGATAAAACTTTAAATATTTAAAATACATGAATTAAGCAATATTTCTACCTAATTTAGCATTCAAAATTTCGGCCCCCTCATTATCCAACCCAATCTTGATTATTTTGGCAACTCTCCATTGATATCATTTCCTTAATCATTTCTTGGTTTGATAATTCCTACACTTTTAATCCTCATTAATTGATAATTAAGCAATTTTCCTACCCCATTTATTTAGTAGAAAAATCGGCCACCCTTGTTTAAGATTTAAAAATATTTGACAACCCATT